>NC_134572.1:45569200-45869200 GCF_050947875.1 Dermacentor variabilis
GTAGTTATGCACCAAGAACAGATATCGCAGTTTTGTAAACTGCATCTGTTAGAGCACCCTAAGCGGACAAATGTTGTATATCAATTTATATTTTACCTGAACTTTAAACATTGTTTACAAGGGTTCTGCAAAAGTCCTACTCACATATTAGTGATCTCTTTGAGAACCATGTATAACGCACCAATTTTATATGCTTTAGATGTACTGTTAGATGCAATTTACAGAATTGTGATATTATTTTTTCATTGCTGAGTTACAGAGCAGTTGTAAACTTGATAGCTCATCTTCTGAGAATTCGCAGTTTTCAACTATTTTTATTAAACAATTGATGGCGTAAACAGAAACTTCGATATCTACAGTCACTAGATTTGAATTCCTTCTTTTAAACAATGCAACAAACCTAATAAAATTGGGTGCAGTAGTTGCCGAGAAGAACGATTTCTCATTTCCCATGTATTTAGACAGGAGCCCCCTAGCCAAAGCATTCTCTTAAGCCGTCGCACCGGTTGCGGGCGATTAATTCTTGTGCGAGCCCAGCTATGTCATAGAAGGCGTCTATACGGGGTGCCATTTTTTGGATGCACCAAATTTAAAAAAAATAATTAAAAAAAATGTCTGTGGCAGCTAGCGCAGTTGTAACCTTTGAGCTATTTTACTCGATGAGGCGGCCGGCCATTACTTCTACAAGAACTCAGTATGTTGAATAATTAATACAATCACGCGAATTAGCTTTTTAATTATTTTTTTACGGCACGTATTTATACCTACGAATTGGAGATATTGAGCTTGCAAAGCACATCGACTTGGAACGAATTCTGAGGATGGCATCGCTTCAGAGATATGCACCGTCAAACCTGCGGTAAAAGCGAACTGCCGTTTCGCGTACTTGTGAAAGCACTGTCTTATGCATTGAAGCCCAAAAGTAACTGGAACGCCAGTACATTTGGTCAGATAATTTGAAAATTCGAATCTCGAAACTGGTGTGGTCCTGAGATTTCATTCCAAGTGGATACGCCTTGCGAACTCACCTGCTACAAATCGTAAATTGAAGTATGGGCCGTAATGCAATTAATTAAAATTTCAATTATGTAATTACGTTAATTATTCGATTTGGTATTTTGATTTCTCTTAGAAATGAGGGCTGCCTCATCAATCAACTTATAAAATTGTGCTATCAGCCACATATAATTGCAAAAAAAATTTGATGCAGCTAAAGAGACACCTTGTATGAAACCTTCTTTTTCAGTACACGGCTGAAATCTTTTTAATGCCCGTAGGTTTTTCGCCACGCATATAACGACGCCTTCAGAGTTCGCGTTAATTCATGTTGTTTGTCGCTCGCATGTAGTCTTTTTCAGAATGCCGCGCGGTCTAAGTCGTTGGTCGCCTCTCCTTGAAATGTCGAACGTTTTGCTAGTCGCTTGCGAGTGTCACTTGGCCATCACGTCACAAGTACCACTTGCCACTGAGCGCGCCGCCATCGGAGCTTTTTCGTTCGTAAGTGTCCAAACACTGTGATTGGTTTGCATTTCTGTACGACCAGTCTTTTGGCGCAAGAACGTTTTGCGAATACGGGCCGGTTTCCCAATTCGAAAAGCTTTTCGTCTGAAAGTGCTGTTTGTCGTTGGTCGACCGACTGCCTTAAAGCTCAAATGTCTTACGTCACGATTGAATGCCATAGCCTCTTAAGAGCAGCAGTTTTAGTTTAAGAATTTTTAATGTAAAACACTGTTTGTCTCATTCCAAGTACTATGCGGTAGGTATAGGTAGGTAAGTAGGTTCCTGTCTAGCCTCGAGCGTTTCCTACTTCTAATAAAATTAAATGCACGGCCGACAGTGGAATCGAACCTATCTGCCTTAGAACGCAGTAGCCTGCAGTGCTCCGAGCACTTGGGCATGATCGCACACGCATACCCTTCTGTCGTGCCAAAGCCGACTAGCTCGTTGAGACGTTGTGGCGTATGCGAAGCGTGCCAGTTTCTCGTGTTCGTTCCTCGTAATTACAGCTCGCGCTTTGAGGCGTTGTGTTAGATTTTGCACCGTTTTCGGGATTGGCCGGCATTGCCCATTGCTGTCCTCGTAGCGGCTGACGCTGCGCGGAAGCAGTGTGACTCTGTGCACCGCGTTCACGATCGACTCGAGTTGATCGCGTTTTTAACGTTTCGCCGGAGCACAAGTGTCATTGTCGCTTTAGCGTGTGCTGCAAGACGTAGAAATGCACACGTAAGACTGTACAGTGCTCAGTTGCAGATGAAGTCGCAATCCGTGTGTACCCAGCGCCTTCTATAGATAACACGAGGTCGGTGCACTTCGATACGTGACGTCACGCTACCTCGCCCGATTGCCCTAGAATCTAATAGGGATGCTCCGACGTAAGCCGCGGTGATTTTTGACGTCGCTGCTTTCGTCACGCCGGGCCTGGCAATGAAAATTTCGGTTCAAGTATATACAGCACGATCCCATAAAGCAGCGAGCACATGCAGGCCTGCTATCTAGAAGCTGCTGGTATGCCTCGCTTATTCCCGTTCAGTATCCATGCATGCAGAACCCAGCAATCGACATGTTGCATAAATTCGCGTCGAACGGACGTAGCAATCATGTTGCCTTAATACGATCGTCATCGCCATCAACCTCGTGTTGCTGCTGTCCTCGCGCACACGTGCGCGCTCATGTCACACACCACTCGATTTACGCAAACGCGTTGCTAGCCACGTTAATGCTTTGCGAGATCCCGACACAAAGCTGGATAAGCCAGCTGGATACATGGAAAGTACTTTGCATAGCATCGATTCCCTGAATATTCTGTCCAAGGTTGTGTTTTTCTTTCTTTCTTTCTTTCTCTTTTTTTTTTTTTTTTTTTTTTTTTTGTGGACGCGTCTGCCGAGTTCCCCGAATTGCTGGCGTGCGTGAATACGAGCGGTACAGGACGACGAGGCGCGACAGGTGGATGCATCGGCGTGCGAGGCGCTCGGACCGAAGTGTGGAAGGTCCGCGTAATCTCCCGAGCTATCTGCTTGTCGCCGATACGTGCACGCATGCACTGGCGAGCTATGCATTCTTCTTTGCGCTCGCCCTTGCCTGTTTTCGCAGAAGGACGCGGATAAAATGTTTGCATGTAGAGGGAGGACGCGTATGGATGTCATTATGCCACGCACGGACCGTTTCATGCAGCGCAGCTGTCGATGTGATCGAGGTCCAGCGAGCGCGTGATGTTTGTTGACGCTGTGCGAGACATTTGAGCTGGGCGAAGAGCCTCTGCGGAGCTCTTGCGATGGCTGCGAAGGTCACAAAACGAGCAAGCAAGCAAGCAAACAGACAGACAGACAAGCAAATAAATAAATAAATAAATAAATAAGGGAGAGGCAGAATTCACAAAGACCCTGTTTCCTATGAAATATGTGCCGTTGGCCGGCGTCTATAGTTCTTTAATTGAGCTGACAAGCGCATAGCATACAGTGCGCGATAACGATCGTGTCTGCAAAGCCCGGACCGCACGTACGCTTGCGGAAGCGCGCAAGCTCGCGTCTACGCGCCTGCCGCGCCTCGCGAAGAATGGCGGTTTGCATCCACAAAGACGCGCTTCCATGTGCGCGGCAGCACGCGTCCACTGGGCTCACTCACAGACGCCTTGGAAGACGCCACTTCGTTCTTTGTTATTGACAGTGTTTCAAGATGCTTCGATATATATAAACGTAATTGTTATATTTTTGTTTTACTTCGCACCGCAGCGAGAGAGATGTACTTTCGTTTCGTCTGCTTGTTCCCACGTCGTGCAGTCGCGCGCGCAGACACCGAAACTATGTCATTTTCTACCGTGTTCCAGTGCGGGATCATGCTCTGTGATCCGCTTGTGTCTGCCTCAGTATTCGTGTAGCACAGACTTATACAGCTAGTCAGGTGTCCTCGTGCACAGTGCACAAAATCGTGCGCTGCGCGAAACGAGGCACTCGCAACAGCTCCCACGCGACGCCGTCAACGTGCGCCGCGCCGCAAGAAAGCGAGAAAAAAAAAAAAAAAAAACGCGCGGGATCTTGTGACGTTTGCGTCACGCGATCCTCGAGGTCCGGTATGGGAGAACGCAGGGAAGGAATTTCGCTTGCGGAGTCTGGACGGGGCAAGCGGACAGAGCGTCGATGTTTGCGGTGAAGCTCGCCTGAATCACGGGTGAAATATTTACATCTTGGCTATCAATGAGCCGATTTGAAAAATGTTGCCGCAGAACGCTCCCTAGAGGACACGTAACAACTTTTAGCGTATAACCAAAATTTGCTATGGGGCCTGGTGAGTGGCCCTTTAAGTGCCTCTTTACGAAATCCAAGAATGAGGGTGCGGTGCACTTGTGTCTGCACTGAGGAAGACGGAGATCGTAATTAGTTGGCGATATGCGCTGACGCCGAGGAAATCAGTTGTAGACCGCCCCGACGAATGCAGGTGCCCTTGTGACGACGCTGGCTTCTGCAGGCTGTGGCTTTCCCTTGTTCGGCCACTGTTGACCATTTGTAGTAACATGGTTGTAGCTGTGATGCAGAACGAGCCAGATTTCAGACGGAGCGCTCGGATCGAACTTTCCCGCTTACGTTGGGCTGTTTAGGAACGCAACACACCGCTTACATTTGAGTCTGTCCAGAAGGCTCGGAACCGCCGTGGGCATTGTTTCGCAGGCGTCGCCGCCATTTTAGGCCGTTGCACCAGCAATTTCGCAGTTGCGTGCACAGTGACGTCTAATAACACGGTCGTGACACGCGAAACGCGTTCATGCAAATATTTCCATCCTACAAATCGACTACAGTGCCGCGCAATTCGGTTGTTAATGCAGATAGAAACCTATAACGTTAACGGGTCAATGTGGCGGCACCGCGACGCTTCCGTAATATCGCCTGTAGACGCTGGCTGGCTTGCGAGACAGGAAGGCAGCAGGCAGTGGCTTCAAGAGGCGCATTGCAACTTGCAAGGTAACCCGCAGTTCGGGTCTCGGTTGGACGGAGCGCCCTAGCAAGGCGGAACAGTTTACGCAGCATCCCCGGCGTCGGAATTCTATTTCCAACGTTAAACGTATACACACGCAGACTCGCGCGAAGGGTCTCTGCTTCGGCCTCCAAGGTTTCGCAGCCATTTCGTCTTCACACGCTCGACAGCTCCTCACTCCGCTCCTTCGGAATGTCCATGATAAAATAGAAAAAGGAAAAAAAAAAGCGCGTTCGTCACCTGAGCGCCTTTATATACGCCTTGCAAAAGTTTCCGCGAAGCGCTTTGGCTTTCTCCACCATATCTGCACGCGGAGCGCGCATATATTTGCCCCCACTAAACAGCCGGGCCCTTTGACAATCGTCCCGGTCGCGCGTGACGTCACGGGGTAGCACGCGGCCGTAAAACATTAAAAAGGAGGCACACGTGGTGTCTGCCCTCCGCGGGCGAAGCGGAGTTGCCCGCCGCGCCGGTGCATCGTAAAATAATCTCCGCTCCGCCGAAGTCGTTCCGAGATCCGTTGGACGTTGCGTCCTGCCGGTGCAATCTGTCGCCGCCAATTAAGGGGGAAAGGACGGGAACGCGTGCGCGTGTCGAGCATGACGTTTCGCCACGGGGACGTCTATATGCAAAGCATGACGTCGCGCCGAATCTCCGCTCACAAGCCCTTTCTGGCACGGAGAGTTGACGACGAGTGGCGAACGCATGCAAGTTTCCCATACGGCCTTATATCTTCATCTGTGTGTAGGATGAACTTGATTTCTTTTCTTTTTTTCATTTCCTTTTATTTGGAAAGAAGGAGCTTAAGGTTTGGGCTGCAGGGCACTTGAGTGATTCGATTTGTGTTGGCGAAAATGTGTGTTTTGATGATGACGGATAAAATGCGCGAGGGTATCTTCAGCCTATATCAAAAAGAAAAGTATTAGCGATTGCACATTTTATCTGTGTACAGGTCACATCAGTCGCACGCGATAAGGTCTTAAGAAGTCGCGCAATTAGTGCTCCAGTACGCGCGCAAACACCTGAGGAGGCCGTACTCTTGGCCGATCACTTTTGGGGATAGTTTCACGCAGACGTCACACGTAGAGTGACAAGCATCCTGTCCGCGCCTCATCTAATAAATATCCAATCAATGTCCACTAAGAATGGTACATCCCCAAGGGCGATCGACTGAGCATATCGCGCCCTCTTACTTAGTATTGTCCTCTCCTCTATTCAGACAATAGCTAGACGTCCTGACCGAGTAGTGCCGCCTGTCTTGGTTTAGGAGGCGTTGTCGTCTTGAAGACGTTGGTCTCCCTATAGAAACGGTTCCATATGCGGTCCGACAATTCCATATATTTTTCCACATGAACTCTTCACAAGAGCATGTGATATAGCCAGTCGTGATGTCGGACATATATTATTAGCCAAGGCGGTCGGCCAATGGTATGTACAACACTTAGGAACCAAAAGCTTCGTGAATTTTCCTCAAAATTTAGGCGGTTACGACTCCCGCTTTTGCCGGCTGTCCCGATGACGCATGCATTTGCACAATCGCCGCCATGCGCTAAGCTGCCAAGCACTTCGACGCCTGCAATACGGACGTGCTGCTGCACTGCTACACAAGTACTGAGAAGCCGCCATGAAGTGCCAACGGGACGCGTAGGCTATAATTTTTACGATCGCGCAGGAGTTACCCACTTTTTTTTTTAATATATAGATTAGCTTGGAGTGGGGACCATCCGTCATCTTGGAAGCACTGGCGACAGCCTCCCTTATGAGTATAGCCCGCGAGTAACAATTCGTAGTATGTTTCCTTTGCTGCGAACTGGGCTACCACATTGTCACATGCGGCAATTAGCATAGAGAGAAAGAGAAGGTATAACGCACCCTCTAGAGCCGACCGAGCCGCACACTTATGTCATCGCCCGAGAAGCAAGCACAAAGCGCGCGAAATGCACCCTTCTGCCGCGTCGATTGACGGTCTTGACACTACTGCACCCTGTACTTTACACAATAAAGTGATCTTTCTCTCTCTCTCTCTCTCTCTCTCATTCATCCACAGAAGTATGCAACAACAGACCCACAGGTGGTACGCTGTAAGAAACAAGTTGCGGATGTTAATTTAATTGGCCGCATTTTACGTTGACGTTGAAAGTAAATGAGGTATTTCGGTGTTCTCGAAAAACGAAACTTCGCAATAAAAAAAAAAAATGCTGGTCCAGAGAAAGAACACGACAACAAATGCACATGTGGAGCAGTCGCTGACGTCTGAGCTAACCAGGATAACAAATTTGAGCGCGAGACCTAATTAATTGATTACCCGAAGCCGCGTAACTTCGGCCAGCAACCGCAATATACACAGACGAGTAAATTGCTGGGCGCTCTTGGCAATTGACGATTCAACTTGAAAGTTCCGTCTCGAAGAAAAGGGGGAACACATTTTATTCGCCTTGTGACGACCCCAAAATGGTTCACCAGGCACGCCGTCCGACACCGCAGTATGCGGCGAACTCTTCCCAGTTCACTGTAACCGCAGCTCCTGCGAACACACGCAGCAGCTGCTCTGTGCTTGTGCTGCTGAAGGTGGAGTTCGATTTCCGTTTGCGGCGGCCCCATTCCCACAGGACTGAAATGCAGGAAAAAATAAGAAGAAAAGCTTATGCACCGTGCCTTGGGCGCACGCTAAAGAACCGAGGTGGTAAAAGGTAGTCCTTCCACCTCGGCGCGTCTCTCATTGCAGGTGTGATATATATGCTTTGCGACGTGGAGTCTATACGAGTTAAGCAGTCGGCGTCCAGTATTGTTGCGCAGCGCGGGAACTTCACGTGCGTGCTACGCGACGAACCAAGCGTGAATGTGTACGACACTCGCAGACTTCGCGTCATCGGGCCGCATATATGGTATGCGTTGTACAAGGCGAATAAGTGGAATTGGGCCGCTCCAGACAGTTGATCATGCACCGTGGGAATTGTGTGGTATAGGTCGATACTCTTGTGCAGTACGTGTATACCATCTTCTTTCGAAGTTACGCGGACTTATTGGGACAAAACCTTATAATCTGTGGTTCACTTTTATAGCGTGCCGGCCTCTCATCCGCAGGTAGGCACGCGCGTTTTATGTTCACAAAAATCCATTTGGTCATTTTAGCGAAAAGTAAATCGTTGGACTTCCTAATGTTTACTTTTTGGCTAGCTTGTGATGCATTATTCGTAGCAGCGTTACAGCACATACAAGGCGAAAAGAACAAGGAGAAAAAGGACGGCGCTCATTCCCTAACTCTGCGAATAAATCTTTGGAAACCCTTGTGGGCGCGTTTCATTAAGTGTAATGGTATTTCTCTAGTAGAAATTGGCATATGTATAGCATTTCTTGATATTCTTAACAGTTGTTTCTGGTCGTCATATTTATCGCTGCAGAAAAATGAGGTCAAGTCATTTAGGTGAGAATAGTTACCACCACACTACGAGGTGGCGACGGCAGAGCAAGTTCAATATGCCACACGAAAGAAACCGCAACGCCGTGAACTATACGTAATCATCACTTTGATTTAGGGGCCGTATGTGTAATCTAATTAGACTCACGCCGACATTAGCACCAGGTTTCTCGTTCGTGTTGCTGTGATGAGGCTGGTGCGCTGTAGAAAAGTTTCTTTTTATGCGTTTTAACGTTTCGCGCCCGCTTTCCTCTATACACGCCCACGTGCCAGCGCTTGAGCTTTTCGGTACAATTGCGGCCAGGATGCGGTGCACTTGTGACTGCACTCCGACGGTTCCTAAGCGTGGGATAGAGCTGCGCCGATACAGTGTATACAGGTTGTTCCGTTTGCTGCCATTTGGGCTGTTGTGATGGATGGATTTCTCGCGTACGCACCCGGACGCTCTGAAGCAGGTCGCTTTCAGCCGCAGGAATGCACGTTATTGATTGCGGCATCCAGAAAAAAAAAAAAAAAAGCATCGCGTGTTATGTGCCGAGTTCTATCTGTGACGTCATCGGGATCGAGTGCGGAAATCACTAGGTAGCGTCGTAGTCGTGGAACGTTCATTTTATGGCCTCTTTGTGGCATAAATCTGCGCTCTCGGTAAATTGCTGTGACATCATATGGGCCTGTTCATCGCTCGAGCTGAGTAAACATTTTTTGAGCATTCCTTTCGAAGTGCTATTCTGTGTTTGCGATTGTTTTTTATCATCGGGGCCCCTATTCACAAAAAGGCATTTACGCTAGAATTCTTCTTAAGAGAAAAATTCGAGCCAATCCCGATGCTGGACACATTTTTAGCGAAGGCGGCTAGGCAGTTGCAAACAGAACTGACCAACGAGAAGCGTTGTGAATTCGGTCTCGCATTATCACGCATACCCGGATCTGTGAACTGCAATCGGCAGGCATTGCTCGACATTTGAGCTGGCTCTCGCGATTGAATATTTGGCCGGTGTAAAGGAACTCTCGTGCCGCAACCAGGGCAGCAGAATTGAACGTAGAGTATGGACCTTTTGCATTCGCGATGTGGCAGCACTGCGTTCATGACCCCAGGGAACTTCCGGTCAGCCAACTTCGACAGTCCAGTTAGCCAAGAAAAAAGAAGTATTTTGTCGCATAGTATACTCCAGGCACATCTTCTTGGTGTTTTCAGATATAAGGAACGTGCGCTGAACATCAAGCTCATGTAGGGGCTTTCTTTGTTGCACTTAACACTACAATTCACCTGTCAAACGTTCCAACTCTGCAGCCAAACTGGTGCCAGCTGGAGGGTCCTATAAGTTTAATGGCTATTGTAACATATGCCGCTACTGAGGGCTTAACCGGAAGTCTTCTGGGAGCTCTGTTTGTAAGCAGCTATAAACAAGTCTTCTGTCTAGTCCGTGTCCAAGTAGTGTGTAAGATCGATGTTGCTAGCATCATTCATGTAGTGTTAAGCGTTACTCTGCAATTCAGCGTTACAGCTGATATTCGCTGAAAAAAAAAAAAAAAAGACAGCCGATGCATATTCTGAACGACCGGTTCTCCTTCGCTGTCCGAGTATTTCATTAGGCGCAATATGTTCTTAATTGCTACCCCAGGCACACTCCATTCGTATTTTGACACGGATGTGTTTGAACAGTGAAATGTCCGAACGGAATATCGAAAGCTTTATCATTTATAAACCCAGTGAAATATACAGTTTGTGTGAAAAGAGGGTAAAAAAAAAAAAAAAAAGGAGCTCGTTTACATTATTCGGCACATGCATGCAATGCCGTTCGCAGCTGGCAGACAGGGTAAACTTGGGAGCTTGTAAATGAGAAACGACCGCTTTCAGTTATCTGCCGTATCACGGTAATGACATTAATAATAATAATAATAATAATAATAATAATAATAATAATAATAATAATAATAATAATAATAATAATAATAATATGTCACGGTCACCGCATGCTGCGCGTTTTGTCAAAATCGAGACAATATGTAAATCCGTATGTAGGCTGCGCTAAAGCTAGGCAGTCTTATTGATTGACTAGAAACTGCAGAGCAAGAGTCCTTTCTCCCGTGCGCTCGCTCGGGAACCGGTGCCTCCGCGCGATACGACGACTTTTCCGCAGGAAAAGAAATAGTTCGGAACAGTCCTCGGGGTTTCCTACGAGTGCTCTCGATCGTCCCTCATAGTTGAAGCGAAACGAATATTTGGCAATTTCGAATAGCGTATTTTCAAAAACAAAGGTTACGGCGCTAAGCAGACGAGGACTAAGCGAGACACAAACGACACATACGGGCACCAACTTCCGACTGCTTATTCACCAGAACTCACGCAATCTTATACAAGAAACCTAAGTGAAAACTAATCACAGTAAAGATAGGTAGTACGAGAGCAGCCTTGACAGGCAAATTGGAACAGCATCAGGTGGAAGGTGGTGCCGCAGGAAGCTCAACTTCTCTTTGGAATTCAAGAGCCGCCATGGGGCCACGCCCGAAGGATTTGCAAGGGGCTGAAGTCGGAACTGTGGCGTCAGGTCCGCTTGTACCAGGACTGGCTGAGGGTCCTTGTTGCAGGAGACGGTAACAGAGGAAGCCTGAGAGAATTTCAAAAGTTGGCGGCGCAGAGCACGGAATTCCTATGGCGAAGAACTCGAATCGGTCTTTCGCCGTGAGGCCGAGCAGCTGCAAAAGAAGTCTTCTGTAACCGACTTCGGCAATGCATCCATTTCGAGTGACGTTCAACAGATTTTGGAAAACGGTCCAACGTACAGTTACCAACCGAGCTACCTCAAGCCGGACTCAACTTCTAGCCATGGTTCGAAGTGTTTCGAGCCATGCGTGTGAGCAAGACCAGGAACGAGCCATTGGTGAAGGAGTCGACTGCCTAATACGCACACTAAGTGATAAGCCACGGAAAAAAAACCTCCATTTAACAAGATTGTGAAACGCTTGAAACAAGAAGGTCTTGATATTATCGAAGCAGACAAGGGGAGTGGTTTTGTCTTTATGCCTTAAGGTATGTTCGATGCGAAAGCCCTCGAGGCGATTCAGAAGAATTTTAAACCGTCGCACGCCCTAGCTATGAAGCAAAAGCCTTTGGACTTCCCTTTGATAAAAGACAGAAATTTGGAGCACCTACGAAAAGGCAGTTACTAAGTCGGATAGGAATAGCCTAGAAGTCTACTTCACGGCTAAGACACATAAACATAAGCCTGAGCGCCTGCTTAGAGTGATAGTATCCGAGAGAGGTACTTGGCAAGATGAGGTTAGCAGTTATCTGCGACGCATGCTCAGCAAGCTGGACGTACAGGACCCATTGGTGCGCAGTTCGACAGATCTGGTGCAAGATTTGACGGAAGGCAAGTTGGCTACCACCTCAACTGGGTCTTCAACTGGCGTGCAAGATCTGTTTCATTCCGTACCCCAGCGTCGCCTGTTTAACGAAGTTCGTGAAACTATTGAAGCATCGGGTAAACTCCCACAATAAGGCTGACATGAGTTCTGAACAGTTGTTAAAGATTTTACATTTCTATTTACAGTCCACCATCGTGTGTTCTAATGGTTCTTATTATGTTCAAAGAGACGGTATATGCATCGATTCTTCTGTTGCTCCAGTTTTATGCGACATATATCTTTCATCTGTTGACAAGCGCGTCTTTGCAAACATCGGCAATTTTGATGTATTTAGGATTTATGGATATGTGGATGGGCTACGTGGTGCTTTCAAAAGACTAGCCTTGACATTGTTGTGGCAGAATTAACTAACACCTTCTTGACAGAATCTGGTGGACTAGATTTCACCTGGGGATTACCACAGGATAACTCACTTCAATTTGTGGACCTTAAACTTAGTTTCACGAAGGGCCACGTGTGCTGGATGTGTAAACCAAGAAAGCCTTCTACCATTTGACAGCGCACATTCTAAACTGATCAAAAGGAGAATAGCTAACGCATGCCTCAATTCGTCACGAATGAAGTCATGCGAGCACAATCTCGTTACAGATTTTAGTCATCAGAATAACCAATTGGAAGATGCTAGATTTCCTCCCTCCGATATTACGGGTGTGTGCGAATGCCTTTTGCAGAAGTAAAACACAGGAAAAAAAGTGTGCAAATCAAAAGAAAAAATGAACACGCACGTAAATCCGTACGTAAATAAGCTTTCTCACAATATAAAGAAGGTCGCAGCCAGGTACGATGTGCGCATTGTTTTTTCCGCCCCACGCTGATTGGCCAAAGTTTACCTTTTAATGGCGAATAAGCTGCCGGCTACATGCTTAAGGAGCACCTCACATGCTACACCGATTGTGTTAGCGAGGTAGTTTACAATATTCCCCAAAAGTGTCGCAAGGTGTATATTGGACAAACGGGACGATGATTCAACGATCGAGCGTGAGAGCACCGGTTGGCGATCAGCATAGCATCGGCGGCCACTTGGCAGACCGCTGCAAGCGCTGTGACTGTGTGCCGCTCACTCCTCGACAAAACGGCCTTTCTTAGGAAAGCAAGGAACCGCACTGAAAGGGAGATAATTGAGGTTTCCTTCACAAAAAGAGCAAGAAATAAATGCGTTAGCACGCCGTCACTAGCATTAAGCGACAAAGAAATGTCATTCATAAATGATAGCCTGTAATCGCTGCTGAGATTAGAACGTGCAGCTGCCAGATTTGGTTGGATTCTCGGATTACGCCTGTCATGCACGCGTGCTCTTATGTACCTGCCATGATAGTTCAGTACAGACCACTATAGCCTGCGAGCAGTGTTAACTCTTATCACCCCTGCTTATCTCTACTGTGATTAGTTTTCACTTCGGTTTCTTGTATAATGTTGCTTGGGTTCTAGTGAATGAACAGTTGGAAGTTGGCGCCCGTATGTGTCCTTTGTTTATCACTTCGTCGTAGTCTGCTTAGCGCCGTAACCTTTGTTTTTAAGTAATTGAACCAACTAGCCCAGCTACAAGTTTTGCTGGAGTGTATTCTCGTATCGAATACGAATCGAAGAGCGGGGAGTATGCGATTCATATTTCAAATTTAGAATGTTCACCTGCCCCAAATTTAGCCACAATCCATGGAAGCTTTCCGTAGTTGCGCCACCCACGCCCTACCGCGAGCTCATTCGGGAGCATCGCGCAACGAGTGACGGCCCCTTCCTTGAGCCTGTAAGGAGGGAGCCCAACGCAATTCCGTACGCAAATAAGCTGTCGCACAATGTAAAGGAGGTCGCAGCCGGATACGCTGTGCGCATTGCTTTTTCCTCCCCATGCAAATTGGACAAAATTTGCCTTTTGATGGCGAATAAGCTGCAAAATTTGCCTTTGCGACGCCTCATGATTAGCAGCTTTATTGTCCCTTCTGTTTGCGTTCGACAATGCATGGCGCGTGCGCCGTACACGATGACGCGCGGTTTCCTTTCTGGGCACCGTTCGGATTCTTCTCGGCAGCAGGTGCGTGCGGCTCGCTTGCGTCACGGCCTGCGTCACGCGAACGTCGTCGAAAGGCAGAAAAGGCTGGCGCGCCGGCGTTGACGTCAGTTCACTAGTTGAGGAAGAGAGGAGGAGGGAGCCTAGGCAAGCGCTAACACGCGTGTGCTTGTGAACCGCCCTTGTATAGGTGCAGCCGTTTTGCTCGGGAATGAATCTCATCGCCGATATTTTATTCTGTTTTCCGTCTCTCTTCCTTTTTTTTTTTTCTTCGTTTATTGCAGCGGCAGTCGTACGTATGTTTGTCTTGGACAAGATTTCGTGCTTTAGTCACCGAGACAGTGAGGACAACTTCGCGGTTAAAACGGTACGATGGCTTGCCGACGTAGGTGCACATCAAAAACAGCGTCAGAGGAGTAGACACCCGAACATACAAGAGCGCTGCGAGGGTTCCCCGAGTGTAAATTCACATGTGAGGAGTTTTTCTTTCTTTTTTCAAAGTGAGCCAAGTTTGCGGGTATCGAATTGGAGAAAAACGCCAAAATTGCACAGTGAAGCCGCTAATTGTCAATGGCAATTGAGATTTTGTAACATAGTCTTGTAGCTTAAATTGGTGTATTTTGATATACCTGCGTGTCCGAACGATGGGTATGAAGTGTGTTTTTGACTGCAAGCAGTTTTTGCTGATTTTCGGTTTCGGGATATGGCTCATTTTGGAAAAAAAACAACAACAACGAATGTCCTAGCGCTGGTCGCGCCGTTGATTGCGTGGAGCGTAATATGATCTCGTTCTTCGGTGATCTTGAGAGACAGCGTTGCGGGTTGCCGGGCAGATACGAGTTCTTACCTCTTTTCTCTCGCCTTTGTTGATATGTAAGAACGCTAGTTCTATGGCTGCAGGAGGTATTATACACACTGTTTTCATGTTTCTAAGGGCAGCTACCTCTCATAACGGGTGCATGGAGAAACAGCTGGAATGCACATGAACTTCGATGACTGCCAATCGGTTTGGTTAGGACAGCGAGACCGCCGACGTGACGCCATAGTGTGACGTAGCACGCTCACACGTGCGCAAGAGAGCAGCCTGCTGTCGTCACAGCTTTGTAAACCTTTGCGGGCGTGACGTCACGCGCATGGTCTCTTGCTAATATATTGTTTGCCAGAAAAGCCTGTTGGTTGAACATAACAAGGAAGTTTTCCAGCAGAAATTACTGACATGGACAGGAGGGAATACGACACACCGCTGGAAAACGACCGCGGGAAGACGACCAGTGGTGTTTCATCTTCCCTTCTGTTCATGTAAGTACTTTCTGCTGGTATACTTTTTTGTTAGTCTATTGTTGCCAATAATTCAAGTCGAAACTTTAAGACTGGTGATTTAACTCACTCGATATACTTCTGTAAGCCCGCTGGTATGCTTATACAACCAACTTGTTATAAGGTGTCGCCGTAAATCCTCCAACCGCTCTGTGCGCGCAGACAGGACGTGAGCTATGCAAGCGAAGAACACCACAAATCATGTTACACGTCTTTTGCATGCGTTGCTGTTTTTGCCAAGGTTGCTGTAATTTGACTTGCGACGGTCTATATTTAGGACTACTGAATAAGAAGTTCGTTTGGCTAGTCAGCTTGAAGCTTGCGAGGTTCACGATCGCCTGTCGAGGTAAAAAAAAAATGCGATGGGAGGGGTAATGAGAGACAGCGAAAAATATAGTACTCACTCACTCACATCGTGCGTACCGCCCCAGATATTCTAGAAATCAGCATGATAAGTATTCGTATCCTATATATGACGCCGGATGGCTAGTATTTGCTTGATGGCGTTGAATTGCGGATTTGCAATTTTTATGTGGCTGGGAATACTTCGTTTTGTCACTGCGGATGCTGCAGTATACGCATTGTCTTCGACTTCTGCTTGCAATTCAAGTGCGCCAACGATGGGTCGTAACTCGGTTACCTTTTCTTGCCGTTTATTCAAAACGGCCAAAGATTGTGAAGGAAGGAAGGTTTATGTCAAGGTGAAAGCAAGAATTAATGCTCCTTAGAATGTTTTGCGAACAGGGCGCGGCGGAAGCGCTCTATAGCATGCTGGCTGCTCCCGCTGATATATATGATACAGCAAGAACGGAAGAAGAGGAAAACAAAAAAAAGAACATTAGAGCGAACTTGAAGTACCCTGTACTTTTTTTAAATATGCGCTTCGCGGTTTCTGCCTAACATGCCAGCTTTTTAAGCCTGTCGCGGGTCGAATAATCTCCAGCAGTTTGCTCCGAGCTGTGGCCATTATCAATGAGGCAGTTTTTCATTCACTAATGCTCTGCCTGGAATTTTCTTGTTGTGCTGATCGTGGTCAGCCTTGGCGTCCTGCAGTGAATGCCCGCTCTGTTCACGTGCCGCGGCTTGCTTGCCATCTCAATTACGGGAGTAGGACACGTATAGCACGCCTCGAACTAAACGGAACAGCCCCTGGAGGCTCTAGAAGAGCCTGCGCAGCGTGGCGAGTGGAGAAGTGGCGAAAGAGATGAAAATAGCCGTCGGGGTGATAAACACCCAGAGAGGTACGCTTGAAGAGCCCGAGAGACGTTTTTTACGGCAACAGTTGTGTCGGTCGCTGTTTCCGCGTGGCCAGTCCGTAGGTGGCCTGCTGGGGCGTGTACGGAGGCATTCCAGCGCGAACGCATCATGGTCGGCGAGCCCTCGGGCCCGTTTCTGCTTGCGGGCCCGTCGAAGAAAGGAGGGTTGTCCCGAGCGTTGTCGAGCCGCGCGGCCCTGCAACCGCGGCCTGGGCTCGGCGTCGGTCGCGGCGCATGGCCCAAGCGCGCCGTCGTTTTCGTTCTTTCTCTCTCTCACAGAGTGCCTTCTCGCAGCGGTCTCGCCTTTGCTGCCGCCTCCGGGTTCCCGACAGCGTGACCCATTTGTGCTGCCGCCCGCCGCCGTCTGGGCTCCCTCTCTCCCTATTCCGCGCCCTCGCTCTGGTCTCTGGGCTCGCGCTCTCTCCCTCTCTGTTTCTATGGTCGAGCTCTTGCGGCTTAAGCGCCGGGCGCAGACTCCTGGTAGCGCTTTCGGCGCCGCTTTCAGCCGATGGTGCTGCGCCTTTGCACGCCCGCCCGCCCCACTCGGTTCTGGCAGCGCACTGCGGCTCTCGACTGAGCGTCGGGGTTTGTCTCCACCGGGCCCTCAGACTCCCGTTTGAAGGAGAAGGGGAGCGAAAACAGCGAAAATAATAC
Organism: Dermacentor variabilis; assembly: GCF_050947875.1. NCBI lineage: Eukaryota > Metazoa > Arthropoda > Arachnida > Ixodida > Ixodidae > Dermacentor > Dermacentor variabilis. Next base: position 45,586,245 of record NC_134572.1, read on the forward strand.
GCTCTTGGATGGCCGTGTGGGCAACTTGATCGCGAAGCTCTGTCCTGCCCGGATGGCCAATGAACACGTGTGTTTGGTTGGCACAGGTGTATACATACGCCGTAAACATCGGCACAAACGGCGCCTCGGCACTGTCCCGCCCGGTACTCCCACATTATAGCCACGCCAAGGAAGTAAATGCATATGTGCTGAACAGTTGCGGGATCAGAAATCTCGGACACTGCGCAGCCTGTCTAACCTTTTTGTTTGTTCTCTCTGCTCGTTGTTATTTTGTCATCTGCCTCTTCGTGCTCGGCGGCCCGCCCAGAAGCTATGCCGGGAGTCGAACGTGCTATACCGAATGCATGGTCGCTCGCCGGGCTCGCCGCGACCACGGGTCTACTGTGGAGGATGTTCTCTCAGCTGTGGAGGGGTGCTCGGAGGGAGCAAGGCTGACCGCGGGTAGCGCACGGCGTGCAGCGCGCGCGCGCGGGCCCATGCGAGATGTGGGAACGATGCCTTCGGCCGACTGAACCGAAACGACACGTCAGCGGTAGGCGTATAGTTTGCCGCGGCTTCTGCTGTTCGCTCGCAGCAGCACTCCAGACACGTTGCGCTAAAGACGCTAAAGAGAATACAGTTTATAATTTTAAAGTGTTCTTTCGAAATTCAATTTTCGTTACCTTCACGGTAATGGTTCGTTTATTAGAAGTAAAACATTCAAATTTAAAATTCGTTATCTTTTTTTTTTTTTTTTTTTTTTTTTTTTAGTGTCGCGCGAAAACCCCGATGCAGGTACGTCAGTGCGACGTCACGGATATCAGGCTTTCTCTCTGTCTGTCTGTCTGTCTGTCCGTCCGTCCGTCCGTCCGTCTGTCTGTCTGTCTGTCTGTCTGTCTGTGTCTGTCTGTCTGTCTGTCTGTCTGTCTGTCTGTCTGTCTGTCTGTCTGTCTGTCTGTCTGACTGTCTGTCTGTCTGTCTGTCTGTCTGTCTTTGTATTTGGGCTGTTGTCCCCCATTAAATGTGTTTGGAAGGTCGTTAAGTTTAGTCTGTCCCATTTAGGACACGATGTGTAGTCTATCTTTACTGATAGAAGAAAAATAACTAATTCCGCGCAGACGACGTTAAAATCCACGACGTTACGACAAGCTGCTGCGGCAACGTGAAGTAAGCGTTGTCACCCCTCCCACCCCCCCTTTTTTTTCTTTCTGGCTTGTCAAGCCTGCTCTCAAGGTAAGAGTCTTTGCTGTTGCAGTAAGGTAATTTGCCAATAACAGCCGAACCTCACCTTGTCTTTAGTGGCTTCTAGTTTCATTTGCACAGCATCGAATTCAAATGGGCGAGCACTTTTGCATTCTGCCCCCCGCCGGAACGCGGCCGCGGGGGCGACCGGAAACGTAACCCGCGACCCCACCAACACCGCTGCGGGTCTGCCGGACACGTCTCCCGTGTTTTGGGCGCCTCGCGAGGAGCAGCGGCTACACTGCCGAGGTTCCTCTGCGCGCGGTGTTAAGAGGTCAGCGCGGCCCATAGCAGCTCTCCCGTTCCCACGGTCCCGTGCACGACGCCGTGGGCCGCGAGGAGCGTGCGATATTTTGCCTAGTATACGTGCACGCGCACTGCACAATCCGAACGAGGGAGGAGAGTCGCTGCATGCAGTGGTGGTGCGGCATGCGCCTCCGGCTTGCACCGCCGAAGGAGCGACCCGCTGACCGGGCTTCTTCCTCCCCCCCCCCTCCCTCCGGGGTCATTACCGGCCGTCGGTCCGTCCCGGGCGCGCGTTTCCCAGAATGGCATCCATCGCGGCCGTCTGTGGAGGCCGCGCTCAAAGACGAATTGAGCGATCGCATCTCGCGGGAATGCTGGTGTTCCTGTATATGCTGGCATATACAGGAACACTAGGGAATGGTTGCGCCGAGCACCTCTGTTTTCGAGTCTAGAACCGCGGAGTTGAAAAAAAAAATATATTTTTTTTTTTGGGGGGGGGGGGGGTAAACGTAGCGTTTTCAGTGTTGTACGGAAAGGAAGCTACAGAGGAACGTCTTTCTTGTTCACCTTCACTACGTTTTTGTAGTACGCTATATAATGCTTTTCCCCATCCACATGGGAAAAAAAAAAAAATTGTGTACCGCCGTCTCAAACACAAACGGTTCACATTGTACAAGACCATGCATTTTCGAACTGTTGCTCGTTGCGGTGCCAGTTTTTAGAGCACCTGTATATAAACGACAGACGCGCCTCATCTTACACTTCCTGACCGCCGTTACATGAATATTTCATGAATGCACCGCATAAGCCTTTGTGTCGCAGTTCATCCTGGCTGTGAGTATGATAGAGCACAGTGCCTGTTGACAGCGTTTCTATACAGAGCAGAGCCTACGAATCTTTAGTACGCAGTCAACATCTTGAACAGGCAAACATTTTCTAGTATTTTCTCACCAAATTTCAGCTCTTTATTAGCTACATCAGAACGGCAAGTTGGGTCAGTTCGTTGGGATTCATGGTAAGGTTCGCAACAGCGTACCCAAGACAAGGGCAACAGAAGGAACAAAACGACGACACGGCGCTGTGTCGTCGTTTTATTCCTTCTGTTGTCCTTGCCTTGGGGGCGCTGTTGCAAACCTTTATTAGCTATACGACCGGTGTATTCTTTCAAGTTCTAATGACGAGTATACGCCAAGGTCTATACTTTTACCATTTCTATTGCATTGTCTCCCTTCACCGCTTCATTCCGTCACTCGGTTCGATCGCTTTGGCTGGGCCGTCTTAATTTCGTCGAACGTTAGAGAGACTGCAGCACCGGGAAGCAGCGCCGAATATAAGCTATACTGAGCACGTTGCGGTGCTGGGGCGTTGCGCAATGCGGAGTGGCGAGAGACGCGTCGATGCCAAGGCATGCACAGCTGCGCGAAAGAAGCCGTGGAATGCACGTTGGCAGGTCTGTCTTCAGTTACGCCAAACGCGTCGCAGTGTCTCTTCGTCGTCTTACATGACGCTGTCTGTGCTGTCTCGTATCAGCGCGCTGCGCAAGTCTCCTTGTAGTGTGACGAAATAACAGTGCCTGTACTGTAGAGGACGCTCGACGGCGTACGCAGCAGTGGTGCATATACAGAAGGCCGGAGAGTGGCGATGAAACAAACAAGAAAAAAAAAAAAACTTACACGACAGAGATGACTATAGATAGATAGATAGATAGATAGATAGATAGATAGAGATAGATAGATAGATAGATAGATAGATAGATAGATAGATAGATAGATAGATAGATAGATAGATAGATAGATAGATAGATAGATAGATAGATAGCACGTTAATTCATGTCGGTTTGAATACAATAATAAGCCTCCAAAGCCTAACTAGAGTTGTCTAGCATGCTGTAGCATACCCGCCGTAGTAGGCACGGTCTGGAAGGAAGCAGCGACAGCAGCGGGATCCCGTACTCAAAAATGTCCCGCTGGGTCAAGGAAAAACACCGTGCCTACGAAGGTCTGAATTGAAACATTGCTCACAAAACAGGCAAATACTATAACCCTGAGTTGTAAGCGTATTCCGTCTGTTGGCTACGGGTGGGTGGCTGTGCACAACCAAACTAATTTGGGCGGATAATGTTTTATGCTGCTGCTATACTATACTGCTACCATACTACGTGAAATCCCTAGTCCACCGTGCCCTATAAAGCCCTTGAAGACCATAACCAGAACACGGTAACAGTGCTGCCGCTCTGCGGGCTCATTCGCCCCACTCTGGACGTGGCTTCTTCAGTTGGCGTGCGCAGGACGGATCGAAGTTCACTGTGAACACTGAATTGGGGCTCGGCTGAGCGCGCGGCGTCCTTGTGATTATAGCGACGGCAGCATGTCCGGCCGCGCACGCTAACGACTCTGAGCACACCGTGTGCCCAGTGGCGTGCCCTGGCGTCGTTGGCCAAAAAGCCACGATCACCGACGCTCTCGGCACCACGAGGGTGGTTGAGCGCGCTCTTGTGCGGGGGCGGGAACGGGCTTGTTTCGAGTGAGGCTGGCGTGCGCGCGTGCGTGTGTGCTTGCTCAGTCTCGACGGAACGGCTCGTTCGGCCGGTCTACGGAAAGTTAGAACAGGGCGACCGGTGTCAGTGCACGCCACGGTGAGTTAAACCGTGCAGTCGATTCGTGTTGAACACTCGGCGATGATCCGAGCTGATATACGCCAACCGCGGGCGACAGAAAGCTGCCTGGCATGCATCGTTTTGCCGTTTCGTTTCTGCTTTTCCACTCTCAACGGAGTTGCTGATATCATCTGATTCGTATTTTCTGCTCTCCTTCCATATTTCCCAGTAACTTCCACTCGCTACGTGCACAGGAACCCGATAATGTTTGGGTCGAGTCGGCTTGTCGGGCCGAAAACTGTTCGTCGAGTTCGTGTAAGCATAGCTGTACAGCGGTTGTGGCCGAGTGAGCGTCGAGTCCGAGTGCGGTCAACCCGACTGCAAGGGTCAACCCGTCCAGCCCGTTTGGCAGATGCATGTAAACGCGGTTGGGTCGGACTGGGAGCTCGTCTTCTAACTCTACCCGCTCGCGTCGTGTCATTAAAACGAAGCTATTGCCTGCGGCGAAAGTTTTGGCTAGTAAAATCCCAGAATAACTGCCCGTCGGGTTTCCGGATGTGGTTGTCTGGCTCTCTTCTGTCAATTGCTTTAGCGAGTTCGGCCTGTGGCAGTGTCGCTCGCTGCTCGCGCAGTATGCAGGTCTTGCTTGCCCTATATATACTCTGCTGTACGGATTTGATTTAAAAGTGCTTGACCATTTTTGCAGCAATGTAAGTGATCGACGCTTCGTGGTTAACGAAGGTTAAACGCGCTGCAGGCTGCTTGTGCAGTGCCGCATGGAGAGAGAGAGAGAGAGAGAGAGAGAGAGAGAGAGAGAGAGAGAGAGAGAGAGAGAGAGAGAGATAAATGAAAGGTAGGGAGGTTAACCAGGACTAAGCCCGGTTGGCTACCCTACACTGGGTAAAGGGAAGGGGGGACGGAAAGATTAAAAGAAGAGAAAGTCCACTGTGGATATCAGTCGGTCACTCAATCCGGATCACAGACGCTGACTAGAGCGAGATGCAGAAATGCGAGGAAATTTGCCCGTTTTCTTACCGCCGCTACAGCGCCGCGTTTCACGAGTTGGTTGAAAGAACGCTTCGTTCGTACGTTATATACTCTATAGGGAAGTTTGTCCTCCCTGGCGCTGCTGCATTATATCTGTTTAGCCTGTGACTGCTCCGCCCAGTGCTGTTATCTTGTGTGGTTTTCGAAGACAACGGGGCCGAATGGTATTTAAGGCGACCGTAATTGTAACCAGCAGTCGCAGTATTCTTTGTTCATCGTCCGCGATTTCGCTTAGATTCCGGCCGAAGCGACCACTGCCGCACATTATTATATGGCCAAGATCTTGCTTGTCGAAAGCCACAGTTTGGCTGTTTTAGGAGGAGCCGTACTGGAGCTGGAATAATTTCGACCGCCTAGGCCCAACACGTCCTTAAAGCTACGAATAAGTATAAACACGAGGGCTTTTATAAATTTCGCTGTCATCGGAATGCTGCCTCCGCTGCTCAAGATCCAACGTGCGACCTCACGCTTAGCGGGTGTATAGAACCGCTCTGGGCCACAGAGCGCCACGGCTGGAAGAACTCTCGGGAGTTGAGAAGAGGGAGATGGGAAAACAGAAGTTGTGCCAGCTCTGCCCGTCGTTCCACCGCAGCATGCATGGGCGGGGATGCCCGGAAGCGGTTCTGGAGGCGCGGAGGCAACTCGCTCCTGCGTGCCGCGCTCTTGCGACCGCCGCGGGCAGCCGCATTCTTCGAGCGCGTGGCGGAACGGGGAACGATTGCATTCGTGGAATTTCACGGCTGAAGGCAGAAGGGTTCTTGCCGCGCTGCTTCCGCCTGTCGACCTGCATTGCTTGTCCGCGCTTCCGAAGCGCCTGAACTTGCCATGCCGACTTTTCGTTCATTATTATTATTATTATTATTATTATTCATTTCTTCTCTCTCGAACAAACGGCGCATCTTCAAAGGGGTGTACCGAGGCGAGCATCGTCGTTCCCGCCCTACCCGCTTCCGTTGCAGTCGCTGTTCTTGCGCTGCCTTAGGGCACCCTCCCTCCCTCCCTCCCTCAATCCTGTCTCTCTCTCTCTCTCTCTCTCTCTCTCTCTCTCTCTCTCTCTCTGTGTGGTTCGCTTGGCAGTCAGCAAACGGTGGAAGCACTCAACAAACGGATTTGTCGGGCTGTCTTCTCGGTTCTCAAATCGCTCCAGCTACTGAGATTGTGGGGGGCTAACGTTATTTTGCTCTTCGCCGCCGTCCAGTTAACTGGGTGGGCGAGAAGAGGGTCCCGACCGCTAACCTGTGTGTGCTCGGCTCGGCTGTCGTCGTAGTGAACGCTGCCTTTTATGTCGGCGGAAACGGGCGGTGCATCTTTTTTTTCTTTTCTTTCTCTTAATTGTCGCCTCAGGAGCAAGCACCGTAAAAAAAAAAAAAAAAAAAAGGGTGTAATGAATGCCCGTGCTTGATGCGCCTGCGTGGTGTTAGTTTCATCCGGATTTGGGCGCCCCGCTGTTCTGTATATATACTGAACCTGGGCGTTACACACTCTAGACTGTTGCGGAAAAGCACCGGAAATGATACGTAGAGACTTCGTGATTTTCTTTCGAACTCGGGAGTTTTGCTTTCGCTATTTTCCCCCTTCCAGTTCCGATTTCAGTTCTTACGAATTATGGGCGGTACGTATGTTTTCTGTACCTTCGAATCCGTGTAGCATGAAAATTCCACTGTGCGACGATTCTGTTTCCTTTCTGTCCCCAACACATTGTTCCCTTCTAGCTTTCTGCCAAGGCTCCACCACTAGCTTGTGGCGTATGCGATGACCCTGATAGTTGGCGTGATAGGTGGCAGGAGCGGATCAGTGCGTGCGAAGGGAATAGGCGACGGCTGAGCGCGCCGTGATTTACCGCAGTCGGGTCACATATCTTTCTCGGTTTTGCGGCTATGCGATGGTGGCGCATATTGCTACGGGCTGCGCAATCGAATTCCAAGTTGCGTGCTAAAAGCTTCGCGGAAATCCAACCTTCTTCGTCAAATAACTGCGACCCATAAACTTTTGGAGCCCAGCAAACACAAACGCGAGTGCGATGGTTGGAGACACAAGTGTGTACAGGGGAAGTCCAGTGGCACTCGAGTATACCGGGGGCCGCCGCCATTCATCCCTTCTCCCCCTCCCCCCCTCAGCGCGATCTTGGTATGTCTCTGGGTGACTCTAGGAAGGACCGGGAATTTCTGGGCCGGATTTCCCCATTTCCTGGTCGATAGAGTGCGGGCGGCGTCGGTGCGTTCGCTGTCCTCTTTCGCCAGCTGCATCGCATGTCACCTGACGGCTATGCTTACTCTTTTTAATTTGCTGTAGTTGAATATGACATGCGCAGTTGTGGTTGTTAAGTGTGAACTGCAGAACAGAGCACTCCTGCGCAGCCAACCGGCCGCAAGGTAACTTGCCGAACGCGTGCTTGTAGAGCAAACATCGCGTCACGCATGCGTACTGTAGGTACACTCTCTAAGATTACTGCATTGTGAAAGTGCGCATACGCGAAGGCCCGCGGAAGCAGGTTGTGCAATCGATTGCACTGTTCGAGCATGTTGCGCACATGGGTGCGCGTTGTACGGAATGCGCGTCTCCGTCGCTGCCGCCTTGTTTACGGACGTATTAAGCGCGATGTATTATAGGTATATAGTGCTAGTGGCGCGAATTGCGGCCATTTTCGAAAAGCTGATGCACCCGACCAACGCGACTCGAGTTTGAGCATGCTCGACGCCCACCGCGCCACTTACAAAGGCTCGCTGTCGCCCTCGAACGTTTGCGTCTCTCCGTTCAAGTATTTATTGTGCAGGTGAATGGCTCGCCAACGGCAGGAACCGTGATGCAACTGGTTCGTTTTCATACGCAGGGATATCGCCACGCACAGCTGGTAAGGGCGCCTAAACTATAAACTCGCGCCGCGAGGCTACCTTAGTTTTCGCGGCTGTTTGCAGCGTGTAGCTCGCACATAGTGTTTTTTTTTAGGTGTCAGTGCCTGCGTACTTGTCTCAGCGTCAGCTTGCGAAAGGTTTGTCGTTCGACCGTGATTTACGGTGTCACCAATGCCGCCAGAGTTGTGCACTTTACCAGGACGCAGTTTTTCTGAACATGCATTATTCTAGTTAGCCTGAAATCCACATATATGCCGAAAAACCTCTGGATTTCAGTCACGAATATGGTTGCCGAATGTGACGAGACTTTTGTAAGTTGCGGCTTGCTGCCTTGCGGTGCTTTAGATCGCATTTTGACTCGTTGCGAGAAAGAAATAGTCGGAATCTTCACTAATTCGCCGCCACGGATTCAGGCGAGGCGAGTTCATTTTTCAAAGAGAGAGAGATTCTTGGTTCGCGGATGTTGAAAGGTTGGCGATTTATACAGCGCAGTAACATCTCCGCGCAGGACTTCTCAACCACGCTGTACTGGTCAGTGGGGAACGAAAGGTGTGGCGTCCTGGACGCAGAAGGGAGAGTAGAGCGGAGCCTTATGTCCGAATCGGACTGGCGTTGGCGGACGCGCCAGCAAAAACCTTAACTGCCCACGCCGAAGGCTTTCTTTTATAGCTCCTCGCGCATCTGGCGGAGGGTGGTAGCGGCGATCCTACTCTCAACGTCACCGCAACCGTCTCCTGCCGCTTTCGGGAGGGAACGTGCACTGCGCGCGCTCTTGTTGCTGCCCCGCATTGCACACAGGCCGCACGTGTGACGTGTCGCTACAGCGGCGCGCGCACGTCGCCGGCGGCGGCTCGCGCCCCCAGAGCGAGTTCATTGAAGGCGCCGGGACAGTCGCGGGCTGCCCAAAGTAGTCGTCGCGAGGAGGCCGGGGCACACCGGTGCAACCGCGCGGTGGAAGATGCAAGTGTTGCATGCATCCTGCGCATCGTCGAAACCCCCTAGGTGGTGCGCGGCGGCGTCGCTACCGCGCGGAAAGTGGCGACGCGCAACAGTCGGCGGCGCCGTTCTTCCCCGAGGTGCCTCCGCCGAGCTCCACGGAGGGAGGTCGGTGGCCCCGCAAGGCCGCCGGACGGCATTCCGCGCGCGCCTTCCCCGGCGAGCAGCAGCGACGACGATTGCGATGCCGAGAGCGGAGGCGTATGCCCCGCCGCTGTTGCTATCCGCACGCCTCGGCCCACCGCCGCCACGACTCGGCGGCATGCGAGCGAGCGCGCTCTGCCGCTGCCGCCACTCGCTCCGGGCTGAAAGAGTCGATTCCCCCCTCCTCGGCGCAGTCGCCGTGCCGCGTTGCTGTGCACTTGCTGCCTGGTTGGTGGCGCTAAAGCATTGCCGTTGCCAGCGCGAGACGAGATGGGGGCCGCGCGCGCGGCGATCGGCGGAACTGCCGGATGGGAAGGAACTCGGGACGGCGGTGGCCGCCCCGAGCGTGACTTGTCGCCGTCGATTTCTGACGCTTGCCAAGCTGCGCTCTATTCGATGCGAGGTGCGGTTTTCTGCTACGCGTTCCGTTACGCTGCTGTATTGCAGTTGTCTTTCTTTATATGTATATATATATATGTATATAATCGCACTGGAACTTTAGGCAGAGCTTGCGCACTCAATAACACGCGACGCCTCTGTGAGCTTCCAGACAGTGGTACAGCGTGAAAAAGCTGTTTCCGCGAACGGCGTTGGCGCGTGCGCGGCTCGCGCTGGGTGTCAAGGTCGCTTATTTCCTGCGCAAAACATATTCCTCCTTTCTCGTTTCCCCGACTCGGCGCGCGCTCGCGGTGTCCGTTCTTTGAAGGCGTCTTCAGCTGTCTCTCACTGCTCTGTGCATCGCCCAACCTTTCACCCCCCCTTCAAGAAATATCTCTGTCCGTTCTTTATCACGCTGAGGGTATCGAATACAGGCTGGTTCATTCTGTTGAATGCTCAGCTTGCCATACACATAGGCCACCGGAAGAAGGATTGCACGTAAAAGCGCTACCGTCATCACGTCGCTTATATTTATTTGCTGGTAGATTTCGAGTGACTGTTAATTTACGCTCAAATCACGACTAGGAGCAATTTCGTAGTTTGCTTCCTGAGTGCTTGATCCTCATCGATGTACGAAAGCAGCGCAAACGCAAATGAGTATTCGTCATTGAGCGCTTCGGCGGAGAAAGGTGCTTGCTGCTTCGGCAGCTTAACTGATGCCCTGTTTCCGTGCGACACCTTCCAGTGCCGTATACAAGACTACTAGCGGCGTTTCTCACTGACTTGGATGCGTGCTCGATGATTTTACGGCGGTTATTCAGAAGCAGAAATACTTAGAATGGAAAAGGAGAGAGCTTGCCTGGCACGCAACTTTAGATCCAGAGCGAGAGATAACATGACACGCCCGAAAACACAAGCGCAGTTAACACCGACATGTTCGCTCTGAAATCTGCCTACAGAAAAAAAAAAAAAATTGCTGTCGTTGCCCCTAACGCTCAAGCGGCCACTTCTCCGCATGCTGAGACGGAACGTTGTCCGATGAAGACAAGTCTCCTTGTCGAAACGTTGGCCCAAAAGGCATTCCTTGTTCTACCACTGTTTATGGCTTCCGCTCGACATGGATCCTTCCGAATGCCTAACGTAACCCTTAATGGCGTTTTGTGGGAAGAGTAGCTGCAACGCTCATGATGTATGACCTCTGGCACGTTGCGGACATTGGCGAGTCTGACAGTTGCACAAAACGAGAGTAATTGGTTTAAGCCATAGAAACCGACAATTGCGGTGGAGGCGTGAGCGATAAGGAGACAACGAAGTTTGCGAAGATTGCAGTCGGTTCATGACTTGCGCCGCAGCTCATATACTTGCGCAACGTTCCAGACAGAACGCCGTGTTTACTCCAACAAAATGACAATCTGATCGGATCACGCGATGCCTCAGGTACTGTGCGGAATCACGGACAAATCAGAGATGCAAATTTACGCCCCCCGATCGAAACTTGAGAAAACCCGCTTTCAGCGAATCGGTCAGCCGTGCCGCCCCGGTGCGGTTCATGCAGCATCTGCAGTAGAAGGATCCCGCGGTGGGGGGGCGTAGACCGATGGTCTCAAACGCGGGGCCTTCTCGTGGCCTCTTCGTGCAGCAATAAGCCTCCTTCCCCGCCTGAATTTGGCCTTCCTCCGTTGGACACAGCAGCGTGCGTCGCATATCCCTGGTCTCGTCGTATACATGGCGCCTATATAGCGTCTAGCCAGTGTGATAGCCACATCCCACAACTCTTAAGAGGGCTGCAGTATGTAAAAATAAAAACAAATAAAATGAATACGGTGCACGCATGGCATGGTCCCGGGAACGAAAAAGTACTCCAGCAACCGTTACTGCAGATGTACTAGTCCGAACACCTCTTGATTACACAAGCCAAGTGTCGCGTTTGTACGGTGAATGATTCCCATTTTGGGAACTTCAGTGTTAATGAATTACCATGACGGGAGGCGGGGGAGGGAGGGGGGCAAATGAAGATGTCAAACGCGAAGGAGACCCTCCTTTCACGTTGGTTCACACTTCACAAGAGCAATCGTTTGTGTTACCTCAGCAAGAGCATTCGGAATATTGCATCTTTTTTTCTATCGCTTCGTTCCATACTTCTCCACAATGCACGACGTACATAATTTAGCTAACGTGCTAGGTACAACATAATCGGGCTGTCGTCATTCACTCGTGATGATGCCGCCCGCGGTGTTTTGCCATCGTCGTCATACAGCTGTCGTGCGTGCATGTGTTGTCATACCAACGCATAGTTGTCACGCCGTCGTCGTACCATCTGCATCATTTAAGAACCGTCATCACATCGACGTTATTCTTTCTTTGTCATTCCATCTTCGTCGGTATCTGTACTTGCACTTACAAAGTTGAAGGAAAAAAACCAGTCACAAAACACAAAGGACAAGAGGAGAGGTTCACAACACAACACCACATTGCACTTACAAGACTTCAGTTCAAGTTTGCGAACAGCGCAATTGTAATGCTGGGAGGATGCACCCTTTTCTCAGCGCCATTCGCTGCGTTTCCTAATGTGGAATTTCCCATTAAATATAACTATATGCCTTTGTACCAGTGATGGTATTTGGTCTTATTAGACAGTTTTAGCAGAGCGTTTGCTTGCGCTCCGCTCCGCACACGTTTCACGCGCACCGGTGGCTGCATAGAATGCATTGATTTCGCTTATCTAACAAGCGCGTCTCCCAGAGACGTCACTGACGTGCTCTAAGCTTGGCGGTAAAACGATTACGAAAGCAACTACACGATCCCTGACGCACCGCTAAATCAGGTTTCTAGCGGAACGTGGTCAGCGTCCCCCGTTCCGCTGCCGCTGTGTGTGCTGTGCGCACGCGCGTCAGAGTTCCCGGTAGCGTTTTGCTGAGCGGCTGCGTGCCAATTGTTCTGATAGGCCGGTCTGAGCGGAGCTGACCGTAAACGCTCTGCTAAAACTCTCTATTGCTTCGAAAATTAAACCCACATTTATCTATCTGTATCTGGAGATCCAAGTTATTTTTCTGTCTTTTCTGGCTAATATTTTATTGACGCGTGAGCTTACAAGTATTTACACGAACGCGGTGGTATACTCTGTGATTTATTACCCAATACGCTGCTTTTACATGCAGTGCACGTCATGCATAGTCGGCTGGCGACGTATAAATACTGACAGCAAGAAATACTCAAAACGTGTATACATATAGCGACAAGGATCCACAAGGGTGTGTGTGTATACGACGAGCTAACTGTGGTGTACGAGGCATTGTACGCTTGGTGTGTAGCTACCTCATGCATGCCTAACCGTGCATTAACCTTTGAGAAACATTGCCATGAGCCAGTGCTGGGAAACGACCCTAAATTCTGCCGCGGCCATTACCATATGGATCGCCTGCGAACTTCGGTGCGATGAAACCTAATGTTCGCATAATAAGTTAGCCCTACGTACTTCGGTGATTTCTTTAAATTTTATTTTTACCGACAGCGCTTTACGGCGTTCTTTGGGCTTCACGCCCGGACCCGCCGCAGTGGCTTTGGCGTTGCGCTGTTGAGCACGATGTCGCGGGTTCGATCCCGACCGCATTCCGATGGAGGCGGAATGAAAAAAAAAAAAAAAAAAAAACGCTCGTGTACCGCTGCTTTCGGTGCATGTTAAAGAACCCCATGCATATCGTCAAAATTGATCCGGAGCCCTCGACTAAACCATCCCACGTGCGATGTGCAATTAGGGACGTTCGTCCCCGCAATTTATTTGACTTCACGCCGCTGTTATGCGCCGTATAACGTTTGATATATATGTGGTTAACCGCCGCCGCCGCATCTGTCCCCGCTTGCCGACCGAGTAGTTAAAATTAGGCCTTACCGTGCCGGCCCTCCCCACGGAAACCTAGTTCGGCTTGCGTTTGTTTCGCGTCTCGCTTCCTGCGTCCTCTCGTTGCCGCTGTGTTAAAAATAATGAGTGACCGACCCCTTGTTCCATGCGCTTCGCCCCCCCCCCCTTCCCTCCTTTTCTTGTTTCCCTAAACATACGCATACAAACACGCACTCTATGTTTTTCACAGAGGCGCCGCAGCTTGCGGGTTGGCAACGTTTCGGGTTACAGGTATGACGGGACCACATATATTCACAGAAATAAGTTATTGCGCGTTAGAACATATTCGTGACAGCAGATTTGGCCAGCAAGTCGTGATCTTGAACGTATATTACTGTACATAGCGAAGGCGGCCGCAGATAATGGCAAGTAAAACTCAGAACGAAAACTTTTTGAACTCAGCCCTTGACCTGCGAACAGAGAGCTGCTCGTGCAGCAAGCTTTGTTTGCATGCGTTGAACAAAGTAGGTTATATTGTTGGAGGGGTGAGGGGGGGGGGCGATTGAATTTTCCTGTACGCCCGCGCGTACCATGGTATTAGGCTACCGAAATGAAAGAGAATAAAGAAAATACGACCCAGAAACTTTGTATTTTGGTGCGATTAAGATGCCGCAACATGCGACTCGTCCTCTCGTGGTTCCGGTCATCCTTTTTATTTTTATATTATGTTTTTTTTTTTCGCTTTCCTGATCGGCGCTTTCTCGGATTGCGCAGCGTTGCTTCATTGAAAGCAAGCGCCGTTCAAACCACTTACCGTCGTCGCAAATGTGCGCGCCCGCCTTAGTAGGTAAATACAGGTACTTCTGCTGACTGTTTTGTTTTCTCTCTTTCTTGCTTGCCCCCTTCCTCCTTCTCTTCCCTTTTCTATGTCGCTATCTTTGTCTCTTCTTTTTTTTTTTCCCTGTGTGAAACCGGTATATATATATATATATATATATATATATATATATATATATATATATATATATATATATATATATATAACGTGGCCGATCGCGGTGTCCTTTTGCGCGTCTCTCGTCAATCATGGTGTTGTCACCGGAGAGGTCTGCAACAAGAAACGACGCCGGAGGCACGATCTCGATGCATTGGCTGCGTATACGGAACTCGGTGACACGCACATGCTTGACCCATGCCCGGTCATGGCGTCGCGTTGTTCTTATGCCCTTTACCGTGTTACGAGCTCTTCTTGTCAGTGGTTCTTTTCTGCCGCCCGGCGCTACAGTGCATGATGTCCCATCGCGAAAGCAGCGAGGTCATCGAGACTGCGCATCCGGGTATTTTCTTTTTTTTTTCTCTGAACTGTCGCGTTCGCATGCGAGTGCCGAGTGGCAGAGCACGCTTCGATATTTTGCCAAGGCGAACTCGAGGCTGTGCACGACCGATTAAGTTATCACCTTCGTGTTCGTTCGATACATAGCAGTCGTGTCCCGCCTGTTTGTACGCAGCGGCGGTAACAGAATAAATCCGGACAGACATTTTCCTCCCTGTCTCTAAACTGTCTAAACTATATACAGCGAAGCTGCATATAGTTTATACTCTCCGGTTGCACGTCGTCCATGACCGTCCGTCTATACGCGTCGCGTCGACACGCAAAAAGTGTCCGTCTCCAGTTTCTCACGAATGCTATGTAGCTCTCGGTCTAATGCAGACATCTTAGAAAAAAAAATAATCATACTGGAATTGGCCGCTAAGACGACTCTATCATTACGCCGAGTTTCATTTACTTGTCATAATTAGTTAGTTCAGTGAACTTGTAAATGTTACAGAATTCCCGTCTGCTGTCAATATGCATGACCGTCTACGGAGGGGCTATACGGTTGCAAAAAACGGCTGTAACGTTTGTTTTATCGAAACGGTGCCGAAACAGATTACAATTAGCCGCATGAGACGACTCTAACATTACGCCGAGCTTCATCTACTTTTCACAATTACGTAGTTCACAGTGAAGTTGTAAATATTGCGGAATTCCCGTCTGCCATGCGGCGGTACTTGCACACGTCACTATACTTCAAGAAAGAATAAATCACTCCACAGTCAAAAGATTTATTCGTTGTCTGTGTCCTTTAACAACAACAACAACAACAACAATAATAATAATAATAATAATAATAATACCTATATATACATAGATGCGTCGATTGAGGATAAAACACACCACAGCTTCGCTGCTCGTCCTTCTTACAGAGTGACGATTTTTTTTTCTCCTTCAAGTTGAGCGCAACAATGTTTACAGTCGCAGATATTCCAAGGACGCTCTGCTTTCTCTTAGCCGTTCTCACGCCTTGGCGATCTCATTTCAGGAGACCCTTCGTTTCCTGCTGATAACGTTTACCCGTAGAGCAGGCCGCGGAAGGCGCACATAATGTGAGCGATACTTGAGGCAAGCGAGTGGCGATAGAAAAGAATGCAGCGTTTCGTGGGGCTATGGTATGAACCACGGCCGGAGAGTAGGAACAAGCTGCAGGGAACGGCCGTAGCCAGGCGAGAATGTGTAGCCTATAAATCAACATCGCGCCTAACTAGCGTTTTTTCTTTTTCTGCCCCGTTTGAGGCACTTCGGTTTGAGCCCACCCCACTTGCACAACCTCGTTCTTCAGGAGAGGATGTAGCGAAATGTGTGCAGAGGACCATGTCCGCTACCAGCCCTTGCATGCAGCGGACCTTCGAAAACAGCGTTAGGAAACGGAGCGCAGGTATATTGAGCCCAGAAGACTCAGAACAGTGAAGCATACGGCGCTGTTCCGTCCGCGTCTTCTGGGCTCACCCGCCGTGGTTGCTTAGTGGCTGGCTATGATGTTGGGCTGCTAAGCACGAGGTCGAGGGATCGAATCCCGGCCACGGCGGCCGCATTTCGATGGGGGGGTGAAATGCGAAAACAACCGTGTGCGTAGATTTAGGTGCACGTTAAAGAACCACAGGTGGTCCAAATTTCCGGAGTCCCAACGGCGTGCCTCATAATCATATCGTGGTTCTGGCACGTAAAACCACATATGTTTTCTTTTCTTTTTTTTCTGGGCTCTAAATAGGCGCGCTCCTATAGTTAACTATGTATATAGTTGTGCGCCGCACTGCCCCTTCTCCCTAGGCCGACGTACACTCCACATCTGAGATCTAAATGGCATGGCCGGACAGATTTGGAACACTGAGACTTGCCCGACGTTCAGCACGATGTCAAACGCCAATAGGTGAACGAGAAAAGCGAAGGTGTTTGCAATAGTTTGCTCCCGGATCAGTTGCCCTTGCAGGGTCCGCAGCCGCTCCGGTGGCCGCGCTGCCGTCGCTTGGTCTGGCCGCCCTGTCAAGTCCGCGGTCCAATTGGCGAGGGTGGACGTGCGAGCGAGAGCAGCCGCGCGTTGCGACATTTCGGTGCGACCTATACAGTACCCCACGGAGGTCAGAATCTGGACTCCTTCCATTGTGACGTCATATCGTAGGCCGCATTTATGCGACGTTAAACCAATGAAACAATCAGTCGATCTGTCACCTGCGGGGTGCGCGCGTGAGCCCAAGCAGATTACGAGGACGCGGTGACGGTGAAAGGGAGAGTTCTGGGGAAGGGGTGAGCCCGGGGCGCGCGCGGGGTTCCCAGACGGGCCGGCGATCGATGTCCTGCCGCGAGGCACGCCTCCTCCCCCCTCCTCCTCTCGTCGGGCCGCCGCCGCCGCCGCCGGGCCGCCGCTGTCTGCCGCAGCTGCGAGCGTGGCGCAGTGCGGGGGCGTCGAACGCGCCCGGGTTCGGCTGGACGTGAGGCACTTAAACCCGCACCCCCCTTCGCCTTCTGGCTCGCCCGGGGGGAACTCGAGGCGCCGACGCGCTTTCCCGAATGTGTGTGGACAAAACGCGCGGTCACATCGGTGTGACGCAAGGTCACGCGCCGCCAGAGTTCATTGTCGCGATTCTCGTCGCTCGACAGGCCAAATGTACGGGGAGAAGCCAACAGATTTTTACCACCAATAATTTATTTAAACGGGGCGAAAAGACGCTCATTCGTTGCGAACGGAAATCGACTCTCCCGACTAGCCGCATATTGCAGCTTTTACGTTGCGCTTTTGTGAACGTGGCACGACCTAAAGCTCCTGCGTGACACAGACGTCATGATAGGAACTCGCGAGCAAGTACTGTGTGTTGCTACTACAATCGTTCTACAGGTTATATAAGAGGGTACTGACCTCTGGGTCGGTGTGGCACGTGACATGTCGGAGCTCGGTGTAGTGGTCCAGATTTGAGCTAGACCGTGCCGCTGGACCAGGTAGACGCTCGAGCCGAGCACGAGCGTTCGATGTAGTCGCTTTCGCCCGTTGGCGCTGTTGACGAACCCCTTAAGACTGTAGGCACGCCACATCCTCGCTGCTGATGTCGATGTCCTTAATGTTCGCATGGCATAGAGTTTTCTGGTCCATGGTACATGTGTTCATAATGGCGTCCCGCCATCTCCCAGCCCACGTCAGCCTTCCAAGCACTTGTTGAATGTTTCTCGGCGCCACGCTCCTGCGGTTGTTTCGTTCCCTCTTTACGCCGGATCAGCTAGCGCGCGCTTCATCCTCTTCCACATCGACCTCTGCTCGTGACAGTGGCGCTGCCTTCAGGTTTATGGACGCTTCAGGGCCACGCAGTGTTCATATGGCGATGATGACCCGAAGGTAGTGACACGTATACCCTTGAGGATATTGGCCAGGAGTCCGGCCGGACTTCAGAGAGGTATTAGAGGTACGAATTTAGAAGTACGTAACTGTGGTGAATGAGTTGAGTGAACGGCAAGTAGAACAGAAATCTTTTTATCCTACCGGGTCGGGCGCATGCCGGCGAACTTCTGCATCTGCTTGTATACGCGACGGCGCAGTTTTTTTTTTTTTTTTTCGAAGAGGCACTAGAGATGAATATGAAGTTATCTTGCGTTACTAAATTGTTATTGTAATACAATATGAGAACGGCAACACCCATCTAAGAGGAGGAGGAGGCTTGGTAGCTCAGAAAAAAAGCAAAAGCGAAACGGCGGATTGAGGCACCGGCCTGAAGTTTCTCCACCCTCTAGCAGTGACGTCATGAATTTCGAAAGGGTCTGCTCGCGCCTATCTATTTGTTCATCGATAAAGGAGGGCTGCATTGTATTCCAAGGGAACCAATAAGTCTGGCTTGCAAATTTGGAGTACTTTTCATGTGCCAAAATGGCCCAAATGTGAGGAAGTAACACTGAAATCCGTGATATGTCTGACTGATATGTCACGATAAATTCAGGAATTGCAAGTTGTGCCTTGGAGTGAATCAAAATGCAACTTTGGAATAATACTGTTGCAGGTCCAAATTATTTAGAGTTGCTCTTTATAGTGTTCCTTGCGACTGTTACTCTCTGTCGCGTCATTGCCTGTTAGTGTGGCACGTCTCCTCGCTTACGTCAATCGCGCAGCTGCCAATCTATGCGACGGGCCTGTTTTTGTTCTCAAGCGAAGCGACACACTCCCCTGAGAGAGGCGAGTAATCGGAACTGTTGCGAGGAAATACTAAAACATTGGTGAGGGCGGTACGTCACTTAACGTCGCCCTCCGTAGCGTCGTTTTGAAGTGTATTTTTAATAGGAAAGAACTCCCAGGTCTAAGGAGATGGACTTTTTGTTTGTATGCATGCTGAGAAAGCCGCAACGGCTTTCTCAGCATGCATAGCTGTTCAAAGCGCGATAGCGGGGGGTCGTGGACATCACCCATTACCAACAACACATGGTTCGAAATCGGCTGTATACTGTTGCGTCGCTTTCCCTACTTTGCTTGTTACCGCCTTTCGCCGGTGAAAAAGAAAGCTGGGTTTTAGCCGCCGTCGCGGCTCCTGCGATAGTGCGGCGCGTCTTCTCGATAGAATTCAAGTGAGTCTGGTGGCCTCTGACGTCGCTGCGGTTGCCGGCTGTGCTCGAGTTTGCCTGCATTTCTGCTTCTGCATTTTCTTTTTAAATCATTCACCCATACTCCAGTATTGCGAGTTCTAAATTGTTTATAATAATATTCGCAAGGGAACAAATAAAAAAATGTACTCGCAGATGTATGCCAATGTGAAAACTATAGCAGCAAGACATCTAGGCTGAAGAACGAGTTTCCGTAACAGCTTCGCTGTAACAAAAAACGCTTGCAAAACTTACTGCTTCTTGTTCAGTTCCCCGCAGTGGGTAAGATCCATCGTTTCTAAATATATATATAAAAAAGAGAAAGCAATACGAATACTGCCGCGTCGAGTCATTTACCCTCCCTCCGAAAGGAAAGGGAAACGCCGTCGTCGAGAGCGCGTGCGACCGCCTGGGCCTCCGATTGCGCAGGGCGAAAACGGGGGAGGCGCGAGAGTCGCAGCCCGCGGTCGCGCCGCCGCCGCGATGGGCCCGTTGCGGACGGACCTGAGCTCACCACGGCGAGCGCTGTTGTGCGAGCCAGTGCCATCAGCAGCAGCGCGCACTGGTCCGCCGGGGCCCACGCCTGGCCATGCGGCGCCAGGACAGCGGGACTCTCTCTTTGTCCACGCTGGCCGACGGGGTCGCCGAGGGCGTCCATGACATCGTCGCGTCGACTGGTCGCCTGATCCTAGGTGCGACCCTGAGGCCCGTTTATATAGCCCACTGTGTAGCGGCCACGATATATATATACATATATATATATGTATTATGTCTTCGCCAGACCCGAAATACAGCTTAGGGACATGATCGCTTTTCGAAATCAGTTGCTATTACCGACTGGTATGCTATGAGCATGAAAAGTTTAAGTTTTGTTTGTATGTATGTTTGTTTGGACCACGGTTAGGTGCTGAAAGCATCATCCCCATGTGCACGGGCGACGTATATGCTGTCTCCTCGTACGGTGAACACCGGTTTTCTTGCCATAACACATCTGTAATTGATGGAACATATTTGATGGATTGCCACGTTGGTGTTGCATCCCGAGTTCTCGTCACATTTCGTGGTATGCGAAACTCGCTTCACAGTTACTCTTCGTCGTCTGTGACGACACAACACCATGCAGATACAATTAGTCTGTTTTTCTGGAATTGTGACGGCAATGAATGTGACTAAAACAGCTTTATGTATACAGATCAGCATACATCTGTCTTTGTATGCGAGTGAATAACTTACGTAATCGTTTCGGAGTTAATATTGAAGAAGGTTGAATGCAATATGCGATATAATGTGCAAGCTATGGGGTCTCGGGAGGATATGGCGAGTGACGAGACAGGGCAAGCTCAGTGACCGCAGGATCGGCGCTGTCTTTGTCTTCAAATTGTTACGACCGATGGTTCTTCCCGTATGAGCATCGGTCTTCCTCGTCATTTCAACAAGCGGTTCATCCTGGACTTGGCGATCTTGCCACGGTTTGTCTGTGCGACTCCCTTACGTCGTTTCTCTCCTGCAGCTTCATCATTCACTGCCTCACCACTTTGAGGTTGCGTACTACGCAAACTGACTGCCATCACTGTTGAACCTCGACTGTAGCGATTGAACGCCTGTGAGTCGATGATCGGTGCGGGACGTATCGAATACCGTCCGTAACCCGTCGCGGTGATTGGAAGAATGAAAATAAACCGGTGTTCCAGTTATACCAGAAAAGGAAACTGTTCAGTCGATCTTGCTTTGCGGATTCGCAGACACTGGTTCCTCTTTTCTTCCGAAAGTATTTCCTGCTTGTGTTTTTTTTTTCTTTTTTCTGAACGCTTCAGCTGATGAGTGCTGAATCTGTCGCTTTCATCAATGTGTCGCCGTCTCTGCCGTGCTGTATCGACCATGAACCACTACCGGGCAGCTGAAAAATGGCACCGCAAGCGCACTGCATGACATAATTCACGCTGCTGCCGTGCGCCGCTTCAACTCCCGTGTTTCTGTTGAGCTGCCATTGAGGAATTCTAAAGCGAAAGCCTTACTAACCTCGTCGAGCAGAGTTTCGCCTTCGCCGCGAATTTGACCTTCATTTGACCGCAGCTGCGCCGTAGCCTTGGCAACGCATCACGTGACTCGCCATGCCGAGCTCCGGCGCGTGCGCTAGCCGCGGCCTCACCACGTGACTCGCCGCGCGCCTGGTCGGCGGAAACGTGGATGTAGGGGCTTTAGCTAAGATATGGTAGCCACCATAGCTAAGAGGAGCGCCACGCCCGCCTAGTCAGTGCGAGCTGGGTCATGGATGAAAGCTAGTCCGGGCCGTCTTTGGGCGTTGCGCGGAAGGGGTAGGCTTCGAGCCGTCGTCGCCAAGCGGCGTCTGACCACCCCGCGGATATCGCCCGGCGAGCTGCTTCACTGGAGAGGGTCCGGAACGCAACAATCGTCGCACCGTCGAGATCAATTTAGCGACCGCGTTCGCGCACTGTTCGTTTGTGATTCGACGCTGCGCATGTTCGCGGCGTCTCCAACGTCTCTTTGCATGTCTAGCACTAGCGCTTTCCCTGTGGCACAACAGGCGTCGCACCGTCGAACGATGCGTGTCTACCCAAGCCTAATCACAGTCATGTCTAGCCACCGACGTAGGCACAGCCGTCACACTTGGCTTAACGATGATTGTATACCTTAAGTATAATAATTACAGATAAGTCAAAGGTTAACCAAGTGAAACCAAGACTTAACTAGGCTAAACCAAGTTTTCGCTTTGCATAGCCAGGGTTAATTAGCTGAGCTAAGCCGCAACTAATCTTTTCGCTTAAGCCAAATACATCGTCGCAGATCATGCGGGACGGCGGCCCTGTCTGCGGTCTTAGCCGACGCGAACTTCTGGGCAAATTCGCTGTATGGCTAGGGACAGCTATAAGGGACACTGTAATGTTGCCGTTCATAATAAGAACGTTTTGTGAAAGTACGTCAGAAGCAGTGCGCCCTATCAGGTTCTGATGGTCAAAGATTTACTTCAGGCAACGTGCGCATTTCATTTGTTTGCTTAATAGCTAGACGAATAAAAAAAAAATGTTTTGCTAAAGGTCGAACCAGTTTTAGAGGAAAAGTAGCTTCACTGGATTGTCAAAAAAGGCTGTACGTGCAGGACGCGGCTCATCCAGCAGCACTCCCTACTGTAAACATTCGAGGAGGAGATGAACGGTACGTTGGACGTATTCGTCGAAGAGCGGAGACCGGGCTCATTACGGTGCCGACGTCAAACAACGTTCCACGTATTTAACGTGAACACTAAGATGCTGACAGTGAGGCCAAATTAGAGGCCGAAGCGGGAACGAGACGCCGGAGGGTTTCCCGTAACTTCAGCGAAAGACGCCAGCACCTGGAGAAGCTTTATCTTCTCGCGAGCTTGGGCCATGGACCTCGCCCCAGTCGTCAGTGAAACACTGGGTCTGGTATGCTTGCTTCCCAAGCTCACCCTCGCCAGGTTCAGCTTGGGGGGCGGCGCGTATGCTTTGTATCAACTTTCTCCTCCTCGGAGGCTGTGTGTCGTGCCGATATTCCGGTTGATTGAGATTGATCCTCATTGTATGGCGTGTGCTCTCCCATAACGATAGTCTGCTCTGACATGTAGCTTGTAGCTGCATGCTACGTGTACTGCGCTCGATGCTCCTGTCAGTAAGAGTATCTTATGCCTTTTCCTGTAAATAAGTTTGCCCCCCCCCCCCCCGACATTCACCGTCTGGATAAAACCCCTCCTCTAATGCTCCTACCTGCCAATCACCAAGTTGGCACTCATCACCAAATTGGCAACTCTCAGCGTGAAAGTTCGGACGACGGCATGGGCCCGCTTAGCCTCCGGGTGACGTCTCGGTAGCGTAGGCCGCTACAATCCCGAATCCTACAACGGCCACTCTCGATGCGTCTGCGGCGCGGTTGGCAACAACTGTTTGCCGTTTGCGTGCCTCCTGCTGTATTCGGCGTCTTGTGGCACCGCAAGGGTTGACGTTCGCACCGACCCGCCGACGTCTGCGGAGGAAAAACAAAAAACAAAAATCAAGCAGCGCAGTGTGCTAAGCGGAAGTGTTCCCTCTTCCCACCACGAACTGTGTGGGGCCGCCGCGATGTATTACAGCGATGCCAGCTGGCGAGCGGTGAACTTTGATGGCCGGTGACGAAACGCCGGCGGCAGAGCCTAACCCCTTCCTCCTCTCCCTTTTCTATTTCCCCAACTCTTTTGTTTGCCCTTTAGTAGTGTGTCGCTAGCCCCTCCCTACCACCTCTTCTTTCTTGACCTCCCCCTCTCTCTCTTTCTCCTGTCGGGCCGTCGTCTGGTTGGCTCGTCTGGTTGGCGCGCTTTAAAATTAGGCGGTGCTCGGTAATAAGCCTCCGCATCTCGGCCTTTTCCAGCTTTTCCTCACGGTGTCGCAGTTCCGCTGAGGCGCGCTGCTTGCTTGTCAGAAACAACCGCAGAAAATTGCCGCTAAGGTCGACCGTTTTCGCCCGCTAAGCGTAATTAGGAGCGTGTTTCAGCTGTCGCTAATGGTTGCCGAGGGCGTGTCTTAGTGACGCGTAATTAAGGTGGTCATCTGCGCCCTCGTTGGTTGATGAAGATAAAAGCAGGCAAGGGCGCGTGTAGTGTTCAGTAAATCCACAAACTCTTTACGAGTGGCGATGCTTAGCTCTGAAAAGAGTGAAGAATGAGCACGGGGTCACCTATAGAAACGTAGGTGAAAATGTTCTACTGATTTGACTGTCCAAGTATCGTAATTGTAAATAGTTGAAATCAGAAATTATTACCAAAAAAAGGGGGCTATTTGAAATAGGAACCATAAGCCATATATGATAGACAAAATTCAGCATTACAAAACAAGTTTCCACCTGGTCTGCTATTTTCATCTTGACAATAATCACTACGTTAAAGTACGAGGTTTTTATTATTAATTTTCTCAAGGTCCGATCGACCGTGAGAGGAGAACCACAGTGAAAATCTGATGCTGTTGTGTGCACATGTGTTGCACAGTGTCTCCAATATGCCCGCCGATTGCGTGAGGTCGCAGTTGTCAATTCTGAGTGTGCATGCAGTGAGCGCGTAAACATGCCTCGAACAAAAGAGTCTGCCACGAAGTGTGAAGTGTGTGCTATCATTTGATTGCTGTATTCTGAGGGGTATAATGCAATTGAAATTAATCGACAAATGAATAATCTGTGCGCTACAACTTTCACGAGTGACAGCAAAGTGCAGCAGTGGTGCACGAACTTTCAAGCAGGAGGCGCAGATGTTCATGATGCAGGCGGGCAGGGAAGGAAGCGAGTTTTAATCTATTATCTTGATCTATGATCTATGAAAATTATTGGTTCACATTTCATTTTGAGTGATTCGTTTTCCGAAATTTCATGGTCAGCTCACTGAGAATGAGTGAGAAACTGAGTGAGTACCGCAATCTGTGTGCAAGGTGGGTTCCCAAGATGCTGACCTACCATCACAAAACGCAGCAGATGGGCGCAGCCTTAATGTTTCTCCAGCGCTACCATTATGAGAAACATTTATTTTTAAGAAAGTCTCTACAGGGGACAAGACATGATTAGGCTTCGAAACTGAAGGAACAAAAGAGCAATACAAACAGTGGATGCATCCTGATTCCCTTACAGGGAATCAGGTTGCATTCAGGCTACAGAAAAAAATGCATGGTATCATTGGTGGATTGTTGTCAAAGGGGCTTGCTACTGTAGATAAGTCAGCATAAGAGGAGGCATTACCTAGGTGTTCCTAAGTTCACCAGCTTAAATTGAAGCACGAACGGGAAATAATTGATCAGGATGCCTGATATGCATAATTACATAGAAATGCAACCTGTAATCACTCTGTAACCAGTTTCTAAGCATGGACTAGTCCCAAATGTGTTTTGGAGTCTGAATCAAGCCACGGTTTCAAATGCAGGTGAACCTGCAAAGCGAACAACACGTCGGAGTAGTTTTGGATTTGTTCATGTTCAGATTTCTGCTTATAGTATGTAAAAGAGACTAGTCCCCCTCTCCCTCCTGGTGTCCACTGCACTGAATTTAATTATGATTGTTGAATGTAAGAGCTTAATTTTAGTGACTGTTGCATGGAGATCCTGTATTCAGGCCACCAAATTTTGTTCCACGAAATGATTACTGAAATTTGGGAAGTTCATGAGAAAAAAAAAGTGAGGCATGATGTTTGCAACTCATTACTTCAGGAATAAGAAACAACACTTCTGTAAACTGCAGTAATTTGTATAGTATGGTCCACTGTTAACTGGAAGTAGGCAGTTAGTATTCGGTCATCAATAACTGCCGAGATGTGGCATCAAGGCCCATTGACAAATATTTTAACATGATTATGTATGTCAGATTGATTATACCAGCCACTTATTTCTGATAAAGTAGAAGAAATGTTTTTTTTTTTAAATTGTTTTTAGTGTTTCTTTAGTATTCTATGTAACTGTGGAATGTGCTGTATAAAGTTTACAAGACTGACCTACAGACCGTTCTTAAATGTACCACTAACTTATGGGTTTACGTATTTGTGATAACCAATGGTGCAGTCGCAAAGCTGCCAGGCATACTGGTGCAGTGCAGGAAAAAAAGCTTTGTGCTTCAATTCTAATTTTCTTTATTTACCAATTTTCAACAATGTCTGTAATATAAATTTAATAAAATTGAGTGAGTGGTGTACAGCATATCAGTTTTGTCTCCTTTGAATGTCCTAATTGGTGTTTTTCACAGTAATGTGATGCATGTTTTGTAATTGACTTTTTTATTTCCTCAGTGTTGCAGAGCCATGAATGTTATGCTTCATATCTTAAAGAAGGTCTCCTGTTTTATACGCTATGTCAAAATCGCTTCACACTATCCCAAGTGAAATGATTACTGCACCATGAATTACGTAGAAAAAATAGAAAAAAGATCCAAAGGATAAAATTTGCTTGTAAGAACTAATTCCAGAATTCTTCCCTCTTTCTCATCTTCTTGTACGTTTTCTTTTTTTCTTTTTTCATTTGTCACCTTGTTTGTGCTGTTGCTAAATTGAGGCTATGATATTGTGGGTCACACGTGCTGGGGCATCAACAACATTTTGTGGGTCCCAGCCTGCTAATCAGCACAGACTTTGCATTCACACTGGGACGTATACCATGTTGCCTTGCTTACAGTGGCTGTCCACTACTATAAAGGAACTTGCTTGTGGTGTGTTTGCAGGCGAGCAGCAGCAGCAGCAAGGGGGAATGGTGACCGGTGCAGGTGCCGGAGCAAAAGGAGGCAATGCCACGTATGGCCGGCTCGTGACGCAGGACCTGCTGGCAGCCATGGCCACGGACCCGCAGCACCTGCCCTTCAAGTTCAGGGACCCCAGCCAGGCACCCTTGCGAAAGCTGAGCGTTGACCTCATCAAAACTTACAAGCACATCAACGAGGTAGGTCCCCCAGCCTTTTGGTCTCCTTTGGTCATTCTTCTTATGGGTTTGTGAATACTCGAAACTTTCAAATAACAAATCAAATAATGTCTTATTCAATTCAGTCTTTGAATCATATTGTCACTATTTGTAGATATTAATATTTTTCAAATAGTTTTGAATATTTCAAAACATCAACTATGCGCAGTCAAGCATAAAATTGTTGCAAAAGTATGATAAATTTCACCCCCACAGGCATAGTATAGGCATAGAATGTGAAAACTTGCATAGTGGAGCAAGCTACATCACTCAGGGAGCGAGACGCAAAACAGTCCGGTGCTATTGTAGTGGTCTGGACCATTAGTAGTCCAAACTTTAGCACTCTGGTGCATCTGGCACTGTTAGATTCATACTCGATTTCGTCTTAAAAATTACTCTTTGTACACCCCCAGTTTTCTTTTTTTTCCCACTGGAAGGATCGAAAGATCACGAATAATGTTGGAGCACAATTGCCAAATAAAATGCTCTAGTCTAGACCTTTTGCTTTCACACTTTTTTTACCAACTGCTTTCAGTTAGTGTCATAATCACGGACAGCCATGTTGCATTTTTGTAGTTGCACACCGGTCATCAACTGCATGGTCGTAAAAAACATAGTACACCTGACAGCGCATTTCCAGTTGCTCTCTAAGCTACAGCATGCATATTTTTGCTTTATGATACCATGATAACTTCCTTTATGCACCATGATAACTTCCTTTTTTTGAAAGCATTGTGTATGATTTCTGCACATTCTGTATGCTGTTGATTGTACTAAACCCTGCAGCTTTAGAGATCAGAGCCATCTTGTACAAAGACTTCTAGCTTACTATTAGTTTCTATCTGTCCACTCACTCATCATTAGTAATTACGTATGAATCTTGCTAAAGAAAGGGACATAATAAAAATTTTAGTGTTTTACACATTCTGAGCATTCTGTACTAGTAGAAATAGCCGAAGTATTACTTTTGTTTTTACTAACTACCATTATTGTAGCAATAAGAATGCAGCATTAAGCCCACATACAAGAAAAATCGCACCTGAGAGAAGGACGCTTGTTGCTAGCTTGTTGCAACTAACTGAGGCTCAAGTCTCGCGAGTGTGTTGTGTAATGTAGCCATGCAGCAGCAAGGAGTACTTTTTTTTTTAAATGAGAGTTGCTATTTAGTACTTCATGTACAGCTGGCTATCTTTCTTGAGACTGTCCAGTTTGCCTTTTATTCTAAAGTATGCTTCCTTTTGGTTGTTTGTTCTTGTATGAACACAGGTCTACTATGCCAAGAAGAAGCGGCGTGCACAGCAAACCCAGGGAGATGACCAAAGCCACAAGAAAGAGCGCAAGCTGTATAATGAGGGCTTCGATGATGATAACCACGACTACATCATCCGCAATGGGGAGCGATTCTTGGACCGCTACGAGATCGATTCCCTCATTGGCAAGGGCTCCTTTGGTCAGGTGAGTAGTCAGCTACACCTATGCCTTTTTTTTTATCTCGTCCTTATGCTTTACAATAAAAGCACAGACAGTGAACATCGTGGATGTTGGCATATGATATTCATGTTGATAGTAGACTGCCTTAAGTGGCCTGTAAATAACAGCACTTTCAAAAGATAGGAGGCATAATGAGAGCAGGATTTTAACTGTCTTTATTAAATATTTATGAAGTACGTAGAGTCATGGATAAAGCAGTGCACTAATGCACTGCGAACGAAGCCCACATGTTAACATGTATCTTTTATTTGGTGTTTTTTATAGTAGAAAATGTAGTGCTCACACAGCACCTTTTTTTCTTGTAATATGAAAGGCTTTCAAATTTGTTTCTTGCTTTGATTTTTGTTTTCCTTTACTTTTGTTTGCCAGAAAATAGGAGCACAAAAGTGTGCACTATGTTGTGGAAGAATTTTGAAAAGTCTTTTTCTGCAATGTTCTGTAAAAATCTTGTATCAATAAATAAAAAAATGTAGTTACCACTGGCTCAACCATTTCATGTCTCTAGTGAAGTATAGAATATGACTATATACATTTAATCAAGTGGCAAATGTTGGCCCATGGCTCAAGTAAGGCTGACAGCATTTTCAATTCCATCCCTAAGAAACTTCGGAATTATTTCTGGCGCTTAGATACAAGTAGTTAGTGTTCTTATTTTATCTAAGTTTTGCTGAACTGCCTACAATATGCGCACATATATGCCATCCAAGCACTGCCTTGTTTTTTACATGTAAGACATGCATAAAGCTGGCATGCAAAGTTGTATCAGCAAGAACACAATGCATGGGGTGTCAAAGTTTAAATGGTTTGTTGAACAGGCTGTGGTCTCTAGCTTAAGTACGTTCCTTCGATTACAGAGTTTAAGATGATGATCACTTTGCAGGTGGTGAAGGCATATGACCGAGAGGAACAGTGTTTTGTGGCCATCAAAATCATCAAGAACAAGAAACCGTTCCTAAACCAAGCTCAAATAGAGGTGAAACTGTTAGAGATGATGAATAACCATGAGAGCAACGGCACCTGCTGTCATCTGGGCAAGGATAAAATAGGTGGGTTTCTTTTTGGCCTGTTGGTTTTTGTCACGTATGACAGTGGGTAGTGGTGGTTTATGAGCACGAACCTACCTCGTCATTGTTGAGTGGTAACTCTGTACCCACTTGTGTAGTCTGACATTATCCAATATGTGAATGGTAACTTTCTTCTCAGCTTAGGACATCATTTAATCACATCAGTGCCTGGTGGTAGATGTTGTTGTTTTCAAACATGTAGCTATTTCTGGCCCCCTGAATTTTCTTCATCTGCTGAGCCTTATATCTAGGGTAGAAGCTCATATCAGCACAATTTTCTGTTGCTGCTTATATATATGATGAGAAATGGCTGCTGAGGATGCAAAGCTATATATTATTATTCATATAAAATCAATTATACTTAATAGTTTACATATAGTTTCTATGGTGCTTGTATATAGTATATAGTTTCATTCATATAATGTACTTGAATCATGTGTAATCAAACCAAACCAAGTTGCTACCGTAGTACCAACTCTGTGGATATCTGTCATGCATCCCAAGTAATCAGCTGTCCTTTTCTCCTTTCTTCCTTTTTGTAAAGTTTTGTAGAATGCACAGTGCAAAACTCCCTTATAAGTGCAAAATGTTGTTTCTTCAATCTGGTTGGAGGAGATAGCCTGTAACCTATGCAAATGCCCAAGGTACTTCCATGTGTTCCTAGTTCATTCCATTGGCTATTTATACCACAGTTTCACAATTTTGCTTTGCCCGTATGCAGTTAAAATATTTGTGTTATTAGCTCTATGTTCTGGCTTCCTGCAGCTTTCTGTAAAAAGATAATTCTGTGTACGTTGGGTATGACAGGCAAAGATAGCCCCATGTGGCCAGCCTTACACTTGTTACACCTTACACCTTACACTTGTTCATCCAACTTTTAATCCGCAGTGTGTTTCCATTTGTTGGCCCCCATCTTGAATGTGGTTTCTCGTATGTTTAAAAAGCATTCAGGACACCCTTTTGGTTTCATTTTTGCACAAAGCAAACTCAATAAGCCTATAGAAAGCTGTGTCATGATAGAAAGCTGTGTCGTTACGATGATGTGCTGAAGCCTCGGCTTTCAATGCAAAAGCGAATGCTGCCTTCCAAACGTTTTGTTCATTTGAAGAAGAATGCTTTAAATGGAAACATGCGAGTGCTTGCATAAAATTGAGCAACCTAGCCACATGTGTTGTGCGAGTGATTAAATGTATGTTTATTTTTTCACTCTCCCCCTACTCGCCTGCCCTCTGGTGCCCGGTTGTCGTTCGGAATCGCAGTGAAGTTAAAGGGACACTTCATGTGGCGCAACCATCTCTGCCTGGTGTTTGAGCTGCTCTCGTACAACCTGTACGACCTTCTGCGCAACACCAACTTTAGCGGTGTGTCACTGAACTTGACCCGCAAGTTTGCCCAGCAGATGTGCACAGCACTGGTGTTTCTGTCCAGTCCAGACCTGAGCATCATCCACTGTGACCTCAAGCCTGAGAACATTTTGTTGTGCAACCCCAAACGGAGCGCCATCAAAATAGTGGACTTTGGCAGCTCGTGCCAGCTCGGGCAGCGCATCTACCAGTACATCCAGAGTCGGTTCTACCGGTCACCCGAGGTGCTCCTCGGTATACCGTACGACATGGCCATTGACATGTGGAGTCTAGGCTGCATCCTGGTAGAAATGCACACGGGCGAGCCGCTCTTCAGTGGGGCCAATGAGGTCAGTTGTCTTGCGATCTCTCCCCCTTTATAGCGCTGATTCATTTTGTCTTTGGAACTATGCATGTAGGTTGCAGATTGCGTGTTCAATTGTTTATAGATTTGTGAACTCTTAGGAGGCACACCTAATACAACCTAGTAAAATGTAAGTTTTTCTTGCAAAATGTTCTTTTTTTCCATCCTTGTTGGTGTGGTGATATAATATTATGAACAGCGCAAAGACCGAATAAAAGATTAGGGCAGTGCCTGTGTCGTCTGTTTCCCTAATTTGCTGTCCAATTTTTGCATTATTTGCCATATTATGGCAGTATTTCTTCTTAAAAGGAAAAATATGACATATGATGCCCAATGCAGTTATCAATTGGAATACAAATGCTGGAGTACAGTCTCCTGGAACAGTCAAATTTGGGCTGCTATGATTTATCGAATACTGTTGGTGTTTCCACTAAAAGAGACCAACTCTGTATGTAAACTACTTTCCTGAAATTAAGCCCATATAATCATCATTTTATCATCACGTCACCTGAATTGGCTATATTGAAAACCATGAGGGCTTAAAGCTGGTATCTTGTAACCATTGCGCGTGGTGGTACTTCATCAACTTGCCTTTTCAGTGCCACAAACCTGTAAACCATTGGACTACTGGCAGATTAGTTGAAAAGAACTTGTGATGTAGCAAGCGAGAGTAGGTCAAACACACTGATTTGTATGTTTAAGAGTACTGTCAACTTGCGCTAAAACAAGGTCGTTGCAAGACAAGGCAAAGAAGGTAAAGTAACCATGTAAAGAACGAAGGCGAGACTTAACCAACAACGCGAAAGTTTCTGAATTTTTCAGTGCTACATCGTATCATGATCAGCCCATTTCAGTTCAGGCTGCCTCATTTTTTTTTTTTGTAGTTTTCGAAGTGGGGAACATTAGGAGTTTGCTTCATGCACAGGTGGCACACCTGGCAGCTAGTAGTTGTGAAATGGTAGTGCTGTGCGAAAATATTATGTTTTTGGAACCCCTACATGTAACAGTTTCAGAGATGTAGTGTACTTCTTATTGCTACATAGAGGATCGTCACGCTGAAAAAAAATAAGGAATGTTGTAATTTTCTTTGCTAGTGGTTCGTTAAAAGAACAAAATTTGCATTATTGTGCTGTTGCCATACTGTTGGTGGTGTCAACACTCCTTGATACTCCATTAGCATTGGCAGCAATGCAGGCTATGAGAGAGATCATTCTCTCTGTATTTGCCCAGCAATATCTCTGGTGATTTATTGCACATCATTTGTGAGGCTGCACCGGCCGGCATAACGTAAAGCTATTACAATCTATTTTTATTCCAAATCAGCCATTAGCCCTCCGTTCTGCGTCAGAATGGCTTGGGCTCTGCCCATTTGGTCGCGGCACCTGCCCATATGGCCTGGACTTAAACCACACTGACCTATCACGGAGAGCTAATGGCCGACTTACAATAAAGACATATTGGAATAGTTTTAGGTTATGCCGACCTACCAATGTGTCCTTGTTTAGGTGCACTTAATGTGCCGGAACACGTACAGTGCGACCCACTGTTAAAAGGATATGCATGAGTGTAGAACACTTGCGAATTTTTGCCCCTTGCAACAGTTGGCTTTGCAGCCAGTGACGACTTTCTGGTCGGTGGCGCTAGCACCTTTCTGCACACCTGTAAGCAGTGCATTGACATAACTTCAGCCATACTTGCGGCTGGAGTGCCAGCAGTGTTATAACTGCACATCAGTGTTCCCTTTAATAGCACCGTACTTATGCCCATTTCTGTTCTGTGCACACACGGTTGCTTCAGATCATGTCTCTGTGTGGTGGAAGTGCTGTTGCCTGACAGCCTACTGGTGCTTCTGCTACTGTTTGCAGACAGCACAAATAATGACACCAGCAGAATAAATAAATAGCATGTCTGCAGGCTAGCCTGCAACATTTGTGAATAATTTATTTGGCAAGAAACTGTTAAGTGATAACTACAGTCTAACCTTAATATAACAAGCATGGATATAACGAATTATCAGATGTAATGTACAGAAAAAAAAACTCACCATTATTAGCATTAACAAATAATATGCTCATAACCTATATTGATTACAAAGAAGGTAAACTTGTGTCATATGCAACTCCTATATATTTAGGCACAGCTGTACTGTTGGTGCTGAAAAAACAAGGATGCCACAAAACAGCAAAGACAGCCGACTAAGTTCAAATGCATACGTTATTCTAGTGGTAAAGTGGGGGGACAGCATCCAAGGGTCAAAGAAACAAGTTAACATGCTGGTAATGGTGGCACTTGTCTACTGGAGTTGATGGACTCTTCCTACTTTTGGCTCTGCGTGCACCGAACAGTGGCTTGTAATTTTTGCCAAACGTCAAGATGTCAAAGACCTTATTTTACAATATTACAAATATGGTCCTAGTTGGTGCTATAGGTGTATGCTCTTACAAAACACGATTGCACGCAATGTATTTTTAGGTATTGGATGTTTTTGCATGTGTATGCACACACTGCAGCTCACCTAAGAACAGGCCATTAAGACATCATTACCCAGAAAAAGATACATCGCTGCGGAAAATGTGCAAGGGAATCGCATGGGCTTTTCTCAGGCATCTGCAGGAAAAAGTGTCAGAAATTGACAATTTTCACACAAGAAAAATTTCTCTGCGCTGTATGAAACATCACTGAAACATTGCCAGATTGTACTACCTGTACTACCCATAGTCCTAGGTACTACCCGTACTACCCGTAGTCATTTGGGCATACTATTACAGGCTAGAACTTTGAAAGCACAGATTCCACTTTCCGATAACATTTGATGCAAGCTGTACAAGAAATTCAGTTCAGTTAAAGAGCATCTGCATGAATATCAGTTCATCTCTCCAGCCCTGTCAGAGAACTTGTAATAGTGGCTAGCCAACATGCTTCATGCATTAGTTGGCATCATAAATTAAGTCTACACTGTATAACAAACATAGCTATAAAGAATCACCAGATACAACAAAGTAAATGCACAATCGTTGCCAATGTCAACTTGTAAGGAATACATGCTTATAATTAATACAGGCTGTAATTAAGCCATTTTTGCGTTGCATGCAACTTCATAACAACACGGCTCAACTGTTTTCCGCTGCATTTCTGAAGCAAGTATGCCTGTTCTGTAGATGGGGCTAGTGCCTGGCTAAGTACTTCCAACTTAGTGCACCCCTTGCCATCACCATTTGTGCAGGTGGACCAGATGAACAAAATAGTGGAGGTGCTTGGGCTTCCCCCTAAGTCGCTGTTGGACAAGGCCCACAAGGCACGCAAGTACTTTGAGAAGCTTCCTGATGGCAGCTTCGTGCTCAAGAAGACCAAGGATGGCAAGAAGGTACGCTATTGGTCCCACTTTTTACATTTAGCTCCTACATTTGTCTTTTTGAAACATCCAACCACTGGCTAAGTTTTTGCATACTTTTCAGGGAAGAGCCTTTTATTACATTAATGAGGACACTAAATCAGATTAGATTCTTTCAAAACTTCATCTTTGTTAATGTTATAGTAAAATGCTTGCTACTAAAAGTAAAAGTGGAGGGTAGAACTTTCTTTCTTGAATTTCAAGTCCAAGATCAATGCTGGATCATCAGTGTGACATAGATTGAAAGGACTAGTGTCCATTTAAGGTGCATTGCACTATTTCTTCTATCACCTTTAATGACTACCGCCACCTTCACCACATTACCTAATTATTGGCCATCATATGTAGAAAAGGCTTTTGTGAAGGGGTTAATATCACATAAGCTTTATTTGTGCCATTCTTTGTGCCATTCAGCTAAACAGAGTAAAGGAAAGCTCCAGGGTTAATTATGAGGAATTCTGTACGACCACTTTAAATTGTGCAAAGTCCTGCCCGGTTCTGATCTGTTTCCTCCTGCTGTGAAACTTTTTCCTCCCCTAAATAGTACCGTGCCCCCGGTACGCGGCGACTGCACGAGGTGCTTGGCGTGGAGACGGGAGGTCCTGGTGGCCGGCGGTTGGCTGAGCCAGGTCACTCTGTTGCTGACTACCTCAAGTTCCGTGACCTGGTGCTTCGCATGCTCGACTATGACCCTAAAGTAAGCTAACAAGGGTAAAGGCGGCGTGATACAATATGGTCAATGAGGACACGGAATGAAAGACACTTTCCACTGTGCTGTGCCTCTCAAATCATTCTTTTTGTGGAATAGGGTGGGCGGGGGGTGCACTTCTTAACGTCATAATATAGTAGCCAATGTCATTGTTAAAACCATGGTGTCAAACCACTGTCCAGCTGGACTCTGTGAACAGCAGTGTCGCAAGACTCGTGTAACGTTTTGTCTCCTTGTGCATTAATATGTGGTGCAATGTGGCAGTCATCAGTGTGGTAGCTCAGGGGCTATAGCATTCTGCCAGTGAGCAACGAGGTTGTAGATTCAGCTGTTGGCTGCTGCCGCCGTATTCTGATGGGTGCAGAATGCATCAACATTCGTGTACTTAGGTTTAGATGAGGTTAA
Organism: Dermacentor variabilis; assembly: GCF_050947875.1. NCBI lineage: Eukaryota > Metazoa > Arthropoda > Arachnida > Ixodida > Ixodidae > Dermacentor > Dermacentor variabilis. The sequence continues at coordinate 45,621,689 of NC_134572.1, forward strand.
AGAACCTCAGGTTCTTCAAATTAACCCAGAATATCCCACTGCAGCATCCCTTATAGCCCGAGACTTGTTTTGGGGACATGATTTGATTCAATGTTGACGTGGCCTGGCACAGAGGTTCATAAGTGCTGTGTTGTGCCAAATGTTCGATTATTTTTTGGGTGTAATTCTTGAGCGCGTCTGCTGGAAACTCCTTGCATGTCAGCCGTGTAGGAAGAGGTTTGGTAGAATTTATGGTGGCACTAGCGCATTTCAGTCAGTGCTAAGGTATCCACTTGCATTTTTTTCAGGGGCGCATCACACCACATCATGCACTGCAGCACTCATTCTTTCGGCGCACTGCGGACGAAGGCACCAATACATCAACATCACCAGCCGCCCTCGAAGGGAGCGCGTCAACATCTGCGTCGTGTCTCATGCTGATGGCACCCCCGCAGGTGGCTCTCAACAATGGAACTTCCTCCGCATCCTCCTCATCAGCATCCTCGGGCGCCAGCTCCTGTGAGTGGCATCAACTGGGGACGTATTCTGAAACGTTCGCCGCCGCGAAAGTTTCGCCCTGGCCACGCCTCCGCCGTTGCGGCGCGCGCTGAATGGCTGCTTTGACAAAACCGGAAATTCACTTGCGCCACCTGAATTTCCGGTTTTGTCAAAGCAGCCATTCAGAGGGCGCCGCAACGGCGGAGGCGTGGCCAGGGCGAAACTTTCGCGGCGGCGAACGTTTCAGAATACGTCCCCTGTAGTGCATCTCTCTCCTATCTTCATCTTTTCTGTGGCAAACGTTTTTGAGCAGATGGAAAGGCTTATTCGTGCTTGCACCTATTATAATCTCTTCAGAATCAAAAGCTGTGAAAAGACCTGGTGTTAAAAATTCATTGTGGCTACAACTGACGTTTGACCATACTGCAAAAACTCACTTTGACAAGGGTAGGGTCTCCTATCGAAACGTTGGCCAGCCTTTCTGAGGCACCTTATCCCTGTTTATAACCTTTATACCGCATTTGAATATGTACTGCAAGAAATCGATGCAGTCTGCTGTTAAACCTAAATAGGCTCTTGGTAATTACATTCATTTGAGAAGTTGCATAGCTATGTTGTATACTATAGTGCGATATGTGTTCTATTTTTTGTCGAAGAGCAGTGGTTCAGCGTGTATGGACTGCCATTTCTAATTGCCCTGGAAATTACGTAATGCCACCTATTCCTTGTCGGAACCTCTGTTCTTGAAAGCTTTGCATAGCCTATTAAAACAAGACAGGTGAATGAGAAATGTCTTGGAGCAAATGCTCTGCCAATGTTGGCTCCAGAGAGACATCTCTTGTTCGATCCCTGTTGAACGCTTCCTAGCCCCGATAGGAGGGGACCACGGTGTCGCACATGCATGCCATCGTATCACTAAGAGTGTGTCCGTATGTGCACTTCTTGCAGCAGCCTCCTCATCGGGTAGCCGAACCCGGCCAGATCCTGCGTCACTGCTGCACTCATCGTTGCACTGCATGATGGCCCCTTCCAAAGCAGCAGCAGCGGTGGTTGGCTCCTCATCTTCAGAGGCTCGGTGCAGTCGCGGCACGGCTCGACTGGTGGCCGAGCCCCAACTGCAGCCACAGCCACAGCCACCGCAGCAGCAGCAGCGCCTCAGCCCCATGGACACTCTGGGCTATCACCACGGTTACGGGGCCCCATACGCACGGGCACCCGACGGCGAGGACTCGCCCATGTTGGGCATCTGTGTCGACTCGGCACCTGTCGTCTCTCATTGATGTGTCCCCCGCATAGGAGAGAGGAGGCCACACTCCCCCAGTGCTGCTACTATTGCCCGGATGGGGGCAGCTGCTTCTGAGAACGTCAGATGGACATGGGCATTGTTTAATGCGTGCGATGATGCCGGGGCGCCCCGAGCATGTGATCTTCTTTGGCAGCCTGGGTTTGGATGGCGGGCTGTAGTGGACAGTGGCTTCCTTTGTACTAACACAGCGAACGAGCTATGCTATGCACAACTTCAGCTCATGCGCATGTGTGTGCCAGATTGGATCTGAGGTTATTTTTCACAGTGTACAGGCTTGAGAAGAAAAACATGGGTAGCAGAAATTTAGTGCACATTGTGCTTGCTGTCCTTCTCTTCTTTTTCTTGGAACAGTATGTTGCCCAGTAAATCGTTGCCACAGTTTGATTGCAACAGATACTAGCCAGTCTGCAATCTGGGAGCTATTTTCTCAAAAAGGTGCAAGCTCAGCATTAAATAGGGTCCTGGCTGTGACCCTTCTTCAGATTTGGTAAATTCATGGCCCCTAGTCCATAGCAGCATTTGTCGTGGTGTTGGTACAAAGTTCATTAAGCTCATTTTGCGATGTGGCCGCTAAAGAAGATGACATGCCTAGCGTACACACACTGACTAATTATATTGTTTTTAGAGCACCCGTGTTGGACCCTCATGACAGGCTTGACCGGAAACCTTTTTGTTGTGTGTTCGGGAGCCGAGAGGGTGTTCTTTGAAATTTCTGCCTAGGTCACCCAAATAGGCTCTAGCAGCGTACAGTTGCAACCTCGCAATGTTTCTTGGTGCCTGCGGAGCATGGTAACTATCACTCATGGCACTGTTAGTGTTCTTGCGCAGTTTTTACCTGTGACGTGTGGCATTCTTTCCACTTAATACGAGGACGAAATTTTGTCAACATTTTATTCCCGACATCTCTTATGAGAGAAGCATGTTGAAACGAATGCAAGGCCGCAGAATTATGGCAAAGGAAAATGTAGCTCCGTGGAACACTGGAGACGAGATACGTTTATCTGCTTTCTATCTTTTTTTTAAACCTTCTTACAAGAACTAAATTTGAGGCACTTCGTTTCATCCCTCTTTAATCTGATGAGGTCACATTGCTAACACATGACATCTGAATGTTCAGTGGCGAGCGATCCTTGTGGCGTTCTGCAGTTGCAAGGAAATAGGCGGGTCCACCAGCGAGCACGCGCACTCTTAAGCCACTGTAGAAAGGGAAACTTTCACTAGACAACCCTACAACATTTCCTCTCAACACAGCAGCCAGGCTGGGGGGGTGCGGACATGGTCGCTGCGTTGGAGGCTGTTGAGAAGAGGGCATTCCTCTCAATGAGTGTCGTCTGCAGCCTTCTGCAACCAGATGGGAGTGTAGAGAGGCGGGAGCACTAGTGGTGTAGCCCCCATTAGGAGTTTGTGGGGCTGGTAGGGAGTGTGGCAATGTACATAGCTAGCTGGAAAGGGGGAGGGGTGTTGAGTGTGCATTGTCACCTGTACATAGCTGGGGTGTGCCCCAACACCCTCTTCTCATCGTTGGGCATCTTGAGGAAGAAAAAAAGACGCTAGGAGGTAGTCACGGTGAGAAGTAGCGGGAAAGGGGCCCCGATTGGTTGCTCGTGCCGAGACTGGAGTGAAAAAAAAAATAATTTATACTACCTGTACATCACTTGCGCAACACTGAGAGGGCGCGCCATGGTCGAGATATGCTGTATCTTACTGTACATAGCTATAAATATTATACATACAATATATAAATATATAAATATGCTATGCGCTACCCTTCTCCCTCTTCCCGTGAAATTGGCCACCAAACTGGAATAAAAGAAAATGTGTGTAGTGCATGGAAGCAGGTGGCAGAGCACGTGTTCGAAAGAGAAAAAAAAAATTCCGGGATATTTATTTTGCTCTTATTTCCAATTTTTGCCTCTTCCCGTCAACTCTCTCTTTCCATCCTTTTCTGGTAGAACTGTGCCGGCTTGTTCCTTACTACTTACGAAAAGCCCGAGAGAAATTGAAAATCACTCCTTCAGTGTTGAGGCTCGAGTTGGGATTCTTTGTTTGCACTGTGCCTTTCCAAGTGCAATTTACTGTTTTTTTAGAGAAAAGAAAGGACCCCCCATCTACATTCAGTAGCTCTGGACAACTGTGATGTGCAATCTGGGTCAAACGATGTAGAAAAGAAAAAGGAACTGACCTTCCCATTGGCAATGCTTGTTTTCTTAGGACATTTAGTTTGGCTTTTAGTGAAACACATTGAGTGAAGCCATTTGTCATCCTTTTCACTTCAGGGGGTATTGGTGTGACTATCCACTTGGAATGTGGAGGTTACGCTTGAATTTCCTTCTACAGCTAGTACTGATTCAAGATGCTCGAACCACCACGAGCACAAGCGTGCTGTTTCCCATAGAGTTCTCACTGCAAAAGGAAATCGGTTGCACTAGAACGATGAGGAACCCAAGAAAAAAAATTATACCACACCATACCTGTGCACTGTTGTTAACAGCATCCTTAAGAATGGTGAGCTTGAAAACGTGACTCTCTGCCTGCGGAAAGTAAGTAGAATTAAGTAAGTAGAATTAAGAGGGCCCACAAATAACTGTGTGTTGGTACCCGACAACCATAAGTGATATCCAAATCAACGCCTTAGCGACGGCTCCCTGCTGATAACAGAAACCAATCTCGAAGGCCGTGCGTTTGCTGGCTGAATGCACTAAAAGTGATTTCAAGAGCCAGAAACATGTCATGGACAGCATGTTTTGGAACGACCTGTTCTGGTCCAGCTGTGACTTGACAGATGTTGTGGGTAGAGTTGTACCTCCGATTTGTCGACTTGTTGCACAGCTGTAGGTACATATGCATGAATGTTAAGTGATGGCAATGCCATAGTATGATCACCTGCATGCTACTCTGCAGGAAATAGGATAAAGGAAAAGGCCCTTAAAAAAAAGGTAGACATTCGAGTAACATAAGAAAGGAAATAAAATAAGTACATGTCTTCAGAAAAAGTATCCGGGGTGATGAAGGCATGCAATATTGTAATCTTGCAGATGTGAAAAAGTCGATGACATTCTCGGTCAATGGTGGACCACGGTTAGGAGAGCAGGCCTATTGAGTCTGTGTGTGAACACCGCTTTGATGGGCAAAGCCATTAGCGAGAATTGAAAGCCAGGGGCTCGTGCGAGGCTTTGGCATCGAGTAGTTTGTGTGAAAAACCACGCACTTACTGCTCCGTCGAGAAGCCCGTTTGGCACCTCGGTGTGGGATTTGAGATGACCCAGGTGGCACTTCGAGGGGCCGTAACTGTTATTTTTTTTTTCTGTGAAGTAATGCAACAGTTTTGTGCAACGAGGAGGAAGGGGAGTGCGAGGATGTTCTTTGGCTGCAGCAAGAGAGGACGATCCCCTTCTGTGTGCCGAATCTTTGCACTCCTGCCTTTTGTCTCGCATCTCCAGAAGGCGGGTAGTGGTGCAACCTCTGCTTTTTGATCCTTCTCTCTCACACATGCTCGATCGATTGCTGACCGACTTCTCTGTCCTACCTGTTGATTTCATGCAGTGTAAATAGTGCCATTGAATATGTAGCTGCATACCGACACAAGACAACATGCATTGCAGATGCCACCCGTGGGATTGTGTCGTTTGGTGAAGAGTGTGAAGAATCAACTGCTTTTGTTTTTCTTCGCCTCTCTCTCATTCTTTTTCTAAGTTGTCCTTGGAGTGCAAGGACGGTGTTCTGGGCTGTGTTCCAATTCTTTGTGGCACCGCAGGCTGGTTATCCATACACGTCACTCAGCTCTGTCGCTGAATGTCGAGGACAGTCGCCTGCAACATGGTAAGAAATGGTGTCTGTCCTCAATCTGCCTGGCGGACCACCTAGCAGGGACTGCTGGTCTGTTTATTCCTGTTTCCAGAACCCGTGTACAGTAGTACATTATGCTCTTATACAGGATAACTAGGCCAGGCTTAAAGGGCCACTTAAGCGAAATGGTAAAGTGGTTTACACTGATAAAGTATTAGTTCAATACTCTACTTTTGTTAATTTTACGTTAATGGGTTGGATTGGAATAGAAAGTGAAGGTCAAAGTTCAATTTTCTTTAAATATTTTGCACTGATATGCCAGTGTGATGCCAGAGATTTGAGTTTATATTTACGAAATTTGGCTCTTGTGGACGAGTAAAAGTTTTTGAAACCTTTTAATTCAGTCTTTGGTTCCTTTAGAACGCAATGTAGCACATCTTTACTAGGAAAAAAAAAAATTACCTATACCTTGCAAATCGCTGTGAAAATCTGCGACATTGGAGCGAGTTGGTGAGGGAACCTCAAGGTGACGTTGCCTGCCAGTTTTCCTTGAGCTTTTTTCTGGCTTACCAAGCTTCTTCTGGGGGTTAGAGCGTGTTTTTCTTTTCATTTCTCTCTCTCTCTTTTCTAGAGGGGCGATTTACTAACACAGTGCATGAATTTCCTCTTTAGTGTTTCTGTAACAGTTGCCACTTGCCACTAAATTGACAAATCAAGGACACTTTCATCTTGTTTTAAACGGCAGCTTTCGCACATTTTCACTAGCCAGGAAATAAAGGGGTGGGAGGGTGCAATAGCTGCAGAAGTACGCTCGGGTCCTAGAAGGTTCACATTCATAAGGTGTTATCTCGGGCAAGGTACTAAAAACATGACTGGCTGCCTTAAATTCACATTTTACTCCACCCGAAGAATTTAGAGTAAAGCAAAATCTTTTTTTCTCTTCAGCCCTCTCAATAACCTTTTACACAGAGTAGTATGTAGGCAGTTAAGACACAAGCTGACAAAAATATTTTCATTAAAGTCCTCCACAAATGTGTGCCAATCCGAGCAACTTGTATATCAACGAAGCTGCATATGGGGGTTTTCCCACCCTTCAGAAGTGCTCGGGGTTTGTTTGTTGGCTGTTACTAGTGACAATTTGTCGCCGACACTACCTGCACTTCCTCACCGATGGCTTGGTCATACGAATGCTTCGGGGCTTCCACGGAGGCTGCGTTACTGGCTGCTATCCACCACCACAGCTGTATGAACTCCTAGCTGATCTAAAGTGTGATGCAAGAAAGATTAGAGACTAGTGGCTAAAAAAAAGTGGAGAGAGAGGTTTTCTATGTGTGTGAGGTGTATGCAACCTAGCTTATTTTAGCATCGCTTATAATTGTTCTAAAGAAAAAAAAAAGCATTTCTCAATCTCTCTGCGTTTGCTAATTCTCTTCTGGCAGCTGCCTTGAAAGTGCAAGAAAGCTTTCATGCCTGTTTGGACATACTTTCAGTGCTCATATCCACTGGGCAAGTCACTTCTTTTTTTATTTGCCTGGAGTTGCTACCTGGAATAATGTTGAGATGAAATTAGATAAGTGTAGAGGCCTATTTCGTGCAGATATTGTGCGTGAACTATGACTGATGCCTCATGGACAGCACATTTCATACGAATCGTACGTGCCATCTCTGCAGTCTGTGAAGTGGCGGCCATTTCTAAAATAGCCGTAAGGTTTCCAAAGGAATGAAAAGTTTGCTTTGAAAGCATGAAGCAGTTGAGTCACTGAATAGGAACACAGCCCATAGACAAAAAAAAAAATCTTTTATTGTCTTGCAAGTTGTCTTTACAGTTTAGCTTTCACAATTGTCATGTTTCACTAGTGTGCCTAGTGTGTTCATGTGTTGGGACATGTTTTCTTTTTTCTCTTGTGTGGAGAAGGAAGCTGTGGTTCCCCGGGGGAGGAATAAAACATCACACCTCCTCATTTTTCTCTAAAAAAAAAATTGCATCAGCTTGTGATGCTACACTGCCACGTCACGTCCTCCCACTGCCAGAGCGGTCAGTGGTGAGGGGTAACTTTTTTGCTGTATAACCACAAGCTCCCCCGGAATCACGGCCTTTCCTGCAATACTGCAATGTTGCCCCTTCACACACACATACATTATGTGGATACACGCGCTGGCACATGTTATCACCATAAGCTTGCAGTTCTTTTTTCCTCTCCACTACTTGTCATGCTCTCAGAGACTGTTTCTTTGTTCCCTCACTTGTTTCCGGTGACAAGGCAGCATAGAAAGGTTTGCAAGTTCTTGTGTGTGTCTCTAAAAAAAAACAAAAAAAAAGCTGAACTTGTTTGTCCACAAAGAAAGTTTTTTAGCATTTGCAAGTGTAGAAAGCAGTGTAGCAGTCTACTTTTTTCTCTTGATGCAATGTGCGCAATCCAACCACAACCAAGCAGCTTTTCTCTGTCCTGAAAACTGATTTTTTTTTTTAATAACACGATTTTCTTTCTTCCTGCGACCATTGTTTCATGCGAATGTTTTCTCAAGTGTTTTGTGCTTTTGCTCCGATATATTTTGGCTCCTGTATTTTTTTCGTGTATGGGAGAATCTAGTCTAGCATTGCTTCTTGGCAACCATTTTTTAAAAGCAAATGGGACGGGGGTTGATTTTCTAAAGCAAGAAAAAAAAAAAATTTGCGAAGGAAAAAAAATTTCGACGAGAACAGCATATATGTCTTTTTTCCTTTCTTTATTAAGAGGGGAAGGGGGCGCGCGCGTCCTTGGTCGCGCGCATATGACGGCAAGCTCACACACTTTCAAAAGTGAACGACTGCGGGAGACAGAAAGTGACCAAAAAAAAGGCCCATGATTTTTATTGTGTATATAAGTAAAAGAGAGAGAAACAATGATATTGATGACAATAAAAGTTAAAACCAGCAAAACGAGTTGTGTTTGCAATCTTTTCTTGACCTTACTGGCGACACTGCTCGAGCTGTGCTTCAGCCAATTTCAGGGGGGAAGTGATGCAGGGGCTGTCGTCTTTCATCTCTTTCAACCTGTGCATGGAAGAGATTTACTTGTTTATTGCCACTGCAGCATTAAAGGTGAACTGCAACAAAATTTCACCTTGGATAAATTGGTTATAAATGAGAAGCGATACTACCACCAAAAAAAAAAAAAGTTTACATGTTAGAACCTTGATCTGATTGTGACGTACACTGTAGTGGCAGGACTCCAGATTAATTCTGACTACCTTGGATTTGGGTGCTGACAGTAAATACGAGCAAAGAGGCTGCCATGGGGCTATTTTTGATAGAACAGAGGTGGTGATAGGCAAAAGCCCAAGATCACAATATAAAAAATCTATGCAGGCTTTCATAAGCACACAAACAATTGGCAATGAAATGCACCAAAGTATAAGTCAAAAGTAACCAGGGAGGCTGAGGGAGCCAACCTCAAATTTTAAGCACCCTACGCTGCCAAAAGGTAGTCACCAACGGCAACACTGATCCCAGCCGTGGAGGCCGCATTCCACCAAGGTTAAAAAAAAAAAAAAAAAAAAAAAAAAAAAAAAACCCGCTGTTGTGTTATGCATGTTGAAGGAACCTCAGGCGGTCAGAATTAATTTTGAGCCCCTAACTATGGCGTCCCTCATATATTACAGTGAAACCTCGTTAAACCGTAGTTGGCCGGAGCTCGGAAAAAGTATGTGCTAAACGGTAGTACTGCTCAACCGAAACAGCACGAGATCGCCCTCTTTTCTGTCAAAACCAGAAATCAGAGAGCGTGAGATGAAAGGGGAAAAAACACAGTATTTCACTTCGCGGGATAAAAGTGTTATTTTCGTTTGATGCCGTGGCGTCAAATTTGCTAAAGCTGTGAGCCAGCCTTTCAGTAAGCCCCCTCTTCTCTGCAAACACTCGCATGGAAGATTCCTCGTTGACGTTGCGTGTTCTCCATGCATGCGGTTGGTAGCGCTGCAGAAATTGCGGGGCGCCTGTTTCATTGCAGGGTGCTGTTCTCGTCGCGACAATTGCATTCATGAGGCTGACGTAACGAGCAGCTTCTGCCACTGTCGGGCATTCCAAATGCCACAAACCGTAGTCAACAGTAGATCCCTGTTGCGTGCCAGCGCCAACTTCTTCATGTCACGTTCGATAGCACGAAAGATGTAGAGCCCCCGGCGTCTTTTTTATCCGAGCTTCGGCATGATGCAAGTCTTTGTTTGCAAGATGCCACAAAGCTTTCTGGCACGGCACCAAAATGATGTTGATGTGGTTTCATGCGCAAATGCACAGGGCGCTTGGAGGCCGTTGTTCTGACCTCTGATGCTTGTTGTTCTGCTGGGCCGCCCAATATCGTTTGCGCAATGAAAAGTGGAAACGCTACATGTTAACCGATACATACGCAATAAGCTGGTGCGGTTTATGCGGATACAAAACACATTATGTCCGATGGCCGCTGAGTCGGGGATTTGACTTTACTACTTAGAAAACAAAACTACTGTTTAAGCGGGTACGGTTTAACAAGGTTTTACCGTACACAGAAGTTTTTGGGACATTGCACTTACAAAACTGAAGCAGATCATGTGACTGCCAACACTGGGTACACTTGGGAAAATTGGCATCAAGGCAACAGCATTATAGCCGCTCACCCCCATAGCAGATCTTGTGATGCAACACTTTGCATGCAGTGAAAAGTAGAGTGTCCATATAATTGCAGCCGCACTACTGTAGTTGCACAAATATAATGCGTTTTTGTTTTTCAATATTTTCAGCCTATGAATATGCCTCTATGTTTATTTGGGTTTGCAACACAAACGTAACACAGTTAATAAAAAGTATTGTTTTTCCACCATTCTTAAAGTGCAGCGAGCTAAACTGCACTAGGCACCACCACAATCGCCACTGCGTCCATAGCCTTGTTCAAAAGCACAATACGACTTGGCATATAGCACGACGCAGTTCTTGCCGACAGTGACAAATACATCAACAGTGAAAATTAGGAAAGAGTGCACACACTCATCCTTTCACTACATTTTGCGACAGCAGTTTGCAGTAACGGTGAGCAAAGCGCACTGCAAGCATCCACTTTTATGCATCGTTTCATGTTGTAATTGCAATACCATAATTACATAATGTTCCTCCCTTTTCTGAGAGAGCGGAGGTGCCAGCCTTGCATTATTAGAGAGGTTTAGCTTGTCCGGTATTCGGGTAAACGCAGGCGGATGGGGCATTGGAGCGGAGGCGTAAACGGGAGCGGCCTGCATGGTGCAGCCCCCTGGTGGCGCAGAGCTCAGACCAAAAACAGCTAATGTTCCAGTAAGCAAGTGTATTTTACTTTGCTGTCGGTGTAAATTTTTGGGCAGCAACATGATTACGCCAGCGCCAAAGTAGAATACACTTGATTAAGGCAATATTAGCTGTTTTTGGTCTGTTTGAGCTCTGCGCCCCCAGGTGGCTGCACCATGCAGGCCGCTCCCGTTTATGCCTCCGCTCCAACGCCCCATCCGCCTGCGTTTACCCAAATACCGGACAAGCTAAACCTCTCTATTAACATGCAAATACGGTAAAGGTATTGCATGCTGGCGAGGGTCAGGAATGTGCACCTGGAAATGAGTGTCTGCAGCTGCCGCTGATCCAGGGACATCTTTTTGAGGGCAGTTGAGCAGTGTGTGGCGAGGGTTCGCAAGCAGAGCAGCTTGGCCTTATTGTGACTGCTGTCCTGCCACTCGGGCATCTTGCGCACAAAGTTCCACGCCTGCTGCGCATACTCCAGCAGGGAGCTCCACTGCTCGGCCTGGCACAACTGCTGGCCACGTTGTAGGCACTTGCGCTGCGAGATGGGCAAATCTCCCCCATGTGAAGTTCTCTGACCATACTGGCTGCAAAGTTCTTTGTTGACCCCAACACCCACTCCACAACAGCATTGGTCAAGCTTTATATCTAGGCCCCTAAAGCAAGTATATGCAGTCAAATTGTGATGTTACAAACACGAATATAAGAAAGCATATATGTAAATTTTGGTTAGTCATGCTTTATCTTTACGAGTATGCTATTGCTTATAACAAAACTGAAAATGCAAGACCTCAGACAGTATCAGTTAGTGTAGTGAATATCTGTTCACTTGCAGCTAAAGATATACAATTTAGCAGAGAACTTGAAATGGTGTATTCTGGATGCTGATCTGCAAGAGGCATTCTGCTTGCATTATTTTCCCGCAGACCCAATCGCGATACCTCCTCACCTCAATATAGGTGTATGCGTTTAGACAGACACAGAATATAACGAGGTTTGACTGCACTACTACCTCTGCTTTAGTGACATCACTGTACCAAGCACTGTAGCTTGTGACATGCTAAGGATGCACTGTAAAATATACCAGCCAATTATGTTTGCTAATTTCCACGATGTCCCTGGTGTAGCACAGAGGCCAAATGCTGAGCAGGTTTGTGCTTGGAGATTGTACTAAATTCTCAGTTTGGCATCAAGTATAGACACTATACTACTTTCTTTCTGTTGGCATTCCTCTGGCTTGTCAAAGGCTGAGCAATTGCTTCCATAGGTGACAGATTTGGCTTGAAGATGAAAAATTTTATCTTTTATTCAATAGGCACATGCGCAGAAAACTGGCAGGCTGGCTAGTAACAAATTAGACATCTACACATTATTGCACAGCATGTCAGAAATTGATTAATACTAGATTGTGCCAAATGTAAGAATTCATAGCGATTACGAAATTATGCCTGTGGCTCATAAAATGGCTCGCTTGCACTGTCCTCACCTTGAAAGTCTCGATAGGGATCTGCACACGACGAAAGCAGAATGCGTCGCGACTGTTGCCCCAGTGTTTTTGAGGGAAGGCTCTGTAGATTTGGTGCAGCAGCTTCTCTAGCTTCTGCATCGAGTGAGCAAGGTCGGGCTTGGGCAGCAGCTCCTGAACGATCTGGTAGTCCCGACGGATAAAGAAAAATGGTTGGCATGGCAAGGAAGAAGCTTACACGATGAAAGAATTAATGAAAGGTAGCTGTCATAAAAACACCATTGAGCGGCCGCTAAAATGTACAGGAAAGACGCAATGCAACATAGCCCTGGGGTATACTTGTCTCGTACAACAATCTCAAAGGCAACCCAGGTCCATTAAGTCAAGGATGACTTCCATACAAGATTTCTTCTGTGGGGGTGAGGACCCATATTTTAGAATGTTCCGTTTCATTTTCCTCACTTATCATACATGACGACAAATGGGCGATCCTAGTGCTGACGTTGGCGTGACAAAGTCAGCCTCAGAATGTGTTGTTTTATGCTTGCTTGTGGCGACGATTTATTTTTACTTTAATTTTACGCTGAACTCTAGAAGGTCTAGAAGCCTTATGATCTCTCAACCACTCCTTACTCCCAAGCCATGGCAACCCTGGCGGGTTTACTAAGCTTCACAACTATTGGCATTGAAAAAGAGATCACGCAACCAGCACTCTCCATAAAGAACAGCCGTATGTCAGGAACCGAAAAGCATGCAGAGGTTACATCTGGAATGTGAATTGTGCTAAACTATACCAAGCATTTTTTTTCATTGGCTTTTGGGGGCCAGGTGAGACAGCAGGCACCAAGCTAAAAAATTCACCCCATAGGCACCTGTACTTGGGATATGCAAGGGGCGGGGTTGTGTCCCCCTTTGTCACGCTGTGAGGCATGCCGATATAGCTTTGCACGATCCCCTTGGCCAACTCCAAAAGCGAGAAGGCTATCCTGAATGGGTTGCACACACATCTACGCAATTCCGCAGCTAGTTGCAGGAGAAAAAGGGTGGGAGCTGTCAAAGTCATGTTCACTCAAAAACTAGACCCCAAAATATTGCTGGGTCCCATAATCGAGAGTAGATGTAAGCATGAAATGGCAACCGGTAAAGCAGATTGGTTGGAGATGATACTAGCCACAATCTTAAAATGGGTGTAGTGCATGTTTGCAACGCCACTCCCCACCACACTGCACCGTACCATACTATGCACTGGTCCACATGGATGCTGCCCAGCTAGAAGAAAACCGGCTGAAGGTGGCACGACAGGCAGCGAATGACACCAGGGAGACAGAGCGCACTGCGCAGCTAGAAGAAAAGCGCCTGAAGCTGCGTGGCACCATCTCTCGAGACGACGCAAGTACAACGCCGCAGAAATCACAGACCTCTGGCATTCGAAACATTCGGCAATCCAACGGCAATCCTGTCTCAGCAGCAAAAAGATGACAATAAAATGTATGGTGCTCTGTACCTTTTAAATATAGCTATTGGAAATGAGAAATAAAACTTAAGCGTACTAGGAGTTCCAGCTTGAGTGATATTGTAAACAAATATTAGGAAAAACTGAAGCAGTATGTTTTGTAACTTGTTTGGGCAGTAACTAGCGTATGTAATGTGGCCCTGTACAAAGGGTTAGAGGGCCAGAGACCGCACTTTCTTAAGTTTTTACTGGTTGCCCGGATGATCTCGTTTTGTTCTCACAGGTTGCCCGCATGTTCTTGTTTGAGTGCCCGGATAACAGCTCTGGCTTTTAGCGCAAAGTCACAGATTCCTCTATCTGGATTTGCAGAATTTCAAAGTTGCGGGCTTTAACCATAGCTCTGTTATGGCTTGCCTTACTTTTAATGTGCTGAAGTTACTAGGCATGCAAAATTCAAGTGTATTTTATTGGAAAAAAAAATTGAGTAAAGGATGTATTACAAGGTGGACTTACAGAGGCTATAAGAATTCAGGCATTCGTTTCATTAAAAAATCATGGCAGGTCCAACATGCCTGCTGGAATCTATAATATGGGATCCCCTGCACTTGTGAAAACTTTCTTTAAATTCTTGATCGCTTTTAATGAAACTTGCTGAGTTCATGTATTTCAATGCGCTAGTTCTAAATTTACATCCAGTTTCCTTGCAGAATAAATAAATTTTCAGAAATTGAAGAGATTTAGCTTTATTGCATAATTTCCTTGGAGGTGAGCTATTTACCAAACTATATATAGCATAATAAAGATTGACATACAAAAATGATGCGGAAGTAACAAAGAGCGCAGATTACCAAGAATGGTGTTTCAACCCAATTTTATATCAAATGAGAACATTGCAAATTTCAGTGAGAAAAATGCATCGAACTGAAAAAAAAAAACTAACTTTTCTTCTTAAAATTGTCTAATGAATATGACGTTATTTCGTAAATTTGCACTCTACACAGCTTTGCTTTTCTGAAAAAAAAAAAAGCTTCAGGCGCTCAAGTAGAAGCAGAGATAATATGGGATTATCACCAAAATTGCGTTTTTGAGAAAACAACGAAAAACATTTCACGTCTGATAATTGAAAGTTGGAAAAAATAAAAATAAAATAAAACTGCACCAAACACCATCAGTAGGCACCAGCTGTCATTCATGCACGTTTTTGCCAGTCAAAAACATAGCATGCACTGCGAGTACATTCACTTCAAGAGGATTACACATTTTTGGGCCCTAAATCCTCGCGGCAAGCTCCATCCCGACGCAACTGCACCGCAGATCTCGCAAACCACAATCAGTTTTGTTGTGAGATCGTGATCCTGATTGCTCCGCACTAGCTTTGTACAATCACTGCAAGTATTGCAAGAGAGAACGCTAAGGAGATTGTTCATTAATGCAAGTTTAACGACAACGTACGGAGCAGCTGGCTCCGCGACCGAGGCTGCTGCACTATTGGCAGTTGGATCTTCAACAAAGCGCCACATCTTTTCGCCTCGTGGCCAGTGTAGATGCAATCTTGTCGAACGTAGCTTACTCATGTGCTCTTATCTTATCCACTTCCTCTTCAGTTATGACAGCCATGTCATTCTTAAGCGAGTGGAACAGGCGTGTGGAGGTACGTGATCCAGCAGAGCAGCAGTTGAGGCGTTCACGTTCGGCGACGGTACTTCAGCGGCGAGCTGCCGGATATCCTGTGCTGACTGCATCGATGGAATTACTTTCAGAAGTTTCTTGCATCTTGCACATTTTCGTCCATAATGATTCACGGATCGAAACTATGTTGGACCTCCTGCATATCCAGTGTCGCACTCATAGACTAAGATAAAATGACGGCTGTTGTCATTTGAGCGCACGTGGTCGTTGGAGCCAATCGCTACTCTCCATCTTGGTCACGTGCTCAAACAGGCCAATAGTAGCATGCATAACTCATTTCTTTCGATGTTTTTTCAGTACCGCAGAGCCGGCAATGTTGCCGACTGTTAAATAAAAAAGACAGAAGCGTGAGCGTTCGAGTGATAACAAAATGGCGCTGGCAGAATGCATAGTTATCAAGTTATGTGCGATAAAAATCAGGCGCGATTTGTCCCCGATTTAAAGGGCAATGATTACGGACTCGCATCAGTAGGTCATAACGCAAGAAATATGCGGTAGTTTATAACCAAATTTTGGAAGTAGGTGCGCAAACGCATCAGGAACACGGAAATTAAAAATTGAAAATTCAGCTTTCGGGCTGATTATTGGCCCCAAAGACTTGAGTCCCTCTTAAAGGAACACTAAAGGCAAACAGTCAAGCTAAAGTGATAGAATAATGCTCGAGAATATCTAAGGCATCAATATTATCGAAAACAAAGCTTGAGTAGTCAATAAATCGAGGTAAATCCAGGACACGATTTCAGACTCGCCTGGGACAGAGCGATGACATAGGCACTCCTCATTATAGTTCTGGCACTAGTAACCACCCACTCGTAATAAAAACATGATTGCATTGCTCCGATATTTATGTCTCTGTGCAATGTTCCACAGATTTCTGATGTTCTCCCATGCTGCAGTGATTCTTTTGATGATGCACTCACCCTGGTTTTTATCATTTCATCATGGTAATCACAGGTCATCTGATCATTGTATACTGACACAGTCCACTGTGCTGAATTTTGACATGTTTTCATCTTCTGAGTTCTCTAGCTATCTTTGCACTGGCCACTCTCTGTTATGTTATTTTCATGCCATGCACCATGCTAAAAACGTTAGCAGTTTGTGGTCATTTATACCAACAAAACAAGGAATAAGGACTTGCCTGTTTAGCTGCTGCATTGCGGCCCATAGTGTCCTTCAGTAAGGCCACCAGCTGAGCCTTGGTTAAAGCGGTCAAGGCCACCTCAGTTTCCGCTTCAGCTTCACGTGACTGAAGCCTCAAGCGCTTCACAGGTGATACCAGCTGTGATTAAAACAAACAGTTTGGTTGAGCACATATTGAACACATTAATTTCTCTGTGGTTTTAGGTGCAGGCATACAGCCTTGTCCTTATGTGCTTCTACAACACAAATCAAATTATAGAATGCAAAAGGTATTCAGCACGGTACCCCCCCAGCTATAACAGAGTTCAAAATAACAGACTGGTGGGCTAGCTGTTACTGCGTAACTTGAGGTTAATCGCAAGAGAGCACGTAGGACAACAGAACGGGATGGCACTATATAAGGCATGGGCTGCAATGCAGCAGCTAAACAGGTAAGCGCGGTATCTTCGTCCCCTTCTGTTGTCCTACGTGATCTCTCGCACTGAAGCTCAAGCTATAACAGGTTCCATTTCTGAAGCTTAATATGCGGAGAGGATGGCAGAAAATCCCAGAAAAAAGCTAACTGTATCAGCTTTCCTTTCAAACCAAGACTTCTACTTTACTTTTTTCTCTGTTTTTTAAATAAGGACATGTAACAAAGTGCAGCAATCCGCTTAGAAAAATAAATGATGATGTTCAGCAAGTCCCACAGAGCGGTTACAGACTTCACTGCCATATGCATTTCGACTGCCACATTATTAGATGAAAAATGGAATGGCCCGATAAATAGTTATAGAACATTAAAAGAACTATTTTATTTGTATGAAATGAAAACTATTTTATAAGTTTGTAGCATGCATATATGACCTTGAAGAAGCAGCTGCTGCCATACAAAATACATCACTCCTGAGCAAAGAATGTGATGGATTGGGACAAAATAAACAAACTGCACAAAAGACTAATGCTTTTGCCATTTAAAAAGTTATTTTGTCAATAGATGCTTTTATTTTATCCTTTTTCTTGCCCGCCTACATGTTTTTGGAACTACTGTTAAAGAGCCCCTAAACTGCTCTTACCTTGAAAATTTGTCACATAGTGCACCAGCCTACAACGAAATATACAGCCACTAGAATCTTTTAAAATAATTCCTTAATAGCATTAGGGAAAAGTTAAAAGCATTTGATAAACGGCTACATGGCCACCGTGGTTTCTTGTTCGCCTTCCCTACCATCCACAGAGGCTCTCTCTCACCAACTCTATTGAGCTGGGCTAGGGCTTGCATCAACACATCAGAGGGAAGGTTCCTCCACTGTTGGGCCCTAATCGCCCTTTGGACAATGCTGACTGAATGGAAGCTTCACGGAAGGATCAGTGGAGCGCAATGGACACCACACTTCCCTGCTCAAAACCCACAACTGGCTCCCGTCATATTGGCGCTATTGCCCTTTGTCAGCTGACCAACAGACAGCTTTTAGTACCTAGCTGGTGTCACAACGTGCAGAGGGACCAAAAAAGCTCAGCAAGGAGCATGGGATCGCTCTTTTTAACTTCTGGCTTTTCCACAGCACACAGCACTACCCTGTTCGCGAATTACTAAACACTATGATCCCGCTAGTCATAGTGCCACTGTGCCTACTAAATAAGCTAGTATGCCAGCAATAATGACCAAGTTTGCAAACAGCTTGAAATGCCATAGGTTACCTTTGGATCACATTTATGATTCACAGTCATTTCGCTGTATACCTTGACATGGTAACAGCCAGCTATCTTGGACACATGGCTGAATGCTATGAAATAACATTTTTTATACATTTATTGAACCACACTGTTCCATCAATGCAAAAAATAAAGTTTCCATGCATATGCACTGTAAAGGCCAACTGCAACAGAAATTCACTTTGGCTGAATTAGTTATAATTGAATAGTTATACCATCAAAGTAATTTTAGAGAAGCTGCAGGGGTGGTAACTAACTTTTTCTTTGTTACCATCCATGAAATAGCATGTTAGAAAAATTGGGCATATGGTGGTTAGCAGATATTTTGATGCATATCCCAGGCCATGACCTCCGAGATTTTCAGCACCATTGCTGCCATCACGCTGGTTCTCAATATTTTGGACTCTGCGTCATTTTCAGAAAGCGGCAATGGTGACATTTTATTTTTTTCAGTTGCAGTATCAGCATCTATTGTTGTAAGCATTTCGCAGTGCTTCTGCTCATATTTTAAACATAAGATTTTGCACATAGGATGCTGTAAATATGTATACTGCAAGAAACTAGACATTTTATGTGGTCTAAAATTTGTAGGGGTTAGCTTTGAATTTCAGAATGAGATCATCTACAATAAGGAACTTAACATATGGCCTGTGTGACTTTGGGCACTATTAATAAATTTCCCTTGATGTGGCATGTCTCAGCTCTCACAGTTTCCCTAAAGGAAACCATATAGTGTAAGATGCCATGTGTGGGGCAATCATTATGTGACTTCATGTCAGATCCATGTTTGAGACCCACCAATCTACACAGGAGAACAGAAAGAGTCCCAGATTCTCTCCTGGAGTGCCTCTAGGAGACATCTCAGTCTCTTCCCTTCCTACCAAAACGGTCACCACCAAGAGAGGTGGTCATACCCATTCACTATAAATAAGATGCTTTTGATAACAGTTACTAGACGAACAATAAATGTGGGGTATCACAGCAGGGCTCAGTTCTAGGTAAGAGAATGCTGAAAAGGGGAGAGAAACTTTACCTTCTTGCTGGGCGATGCATTGACTGCATCTGATATATCGGCAGGAAGGAGCAGACGCTTCCTGGGAGAGCTTCGAACTGGACTCATCATGAGCTGTGCCTTGCTTGGTGTCTGAGGGTGTTCCAAGCTGGAGCTGCTTTTTGGAGACTGCTGACGCTTTGTTGGTGTGCGTGGGGGTGTCAGTGCAAACTGGTTCCCTACAGAAAGATACAGATGAGAAAATATAGAAGGGTAAGCATTCAGATTCATAAAGAGCATAGAAATGGGCAAGCTGGTTTAGATTATTCATGGTTGGATTCCCAAGAAACACTGCTGTGCCCTGTTTGTTGTCTCTGTTCTCCATCCCTTTCACTGCACCAGAAAAATTAACTATTAGAACTTTATGAGCAGCAGTGGTCCTATTGTCCATGAAATTTAACTGCATTGCAACTACAATATACAAGAGACTACTGCAAAGATTGAAAGACAAGCCAGTAAAATATAAATATAATGGAATAATATTTCATGCGCGATTGCTGTAGAATGCAATCTGCTATTATATTATAGCTTTCCAGTGAAAACAGTTTGTCCCTAGGACATCCGAATCATGTTCCAATGTTCAAGCACCATTTCAGATACAAACTATATGCGCTGTGCGTCCAGTTCAGGATATCCTACCACGGACGTTCCAAGGATCAGTGGCTGCACATGGACCTGTTGTGGATACCTTACCAAAAATATCCCAAATCCCACATGAACCTTTTTTGACATACATATGAATATTTGTCCTCCAACTGAGGCTTAGTTTTTGAATTTCCTCGTAAAAAAATTACGTTTTCTGGCATGTTCAAATTACAATCTGAAACTATCATGTCTGCAGCTTGTGTGTATGTCGTACTTTACAAATTTTCTGAAGCAATTTACTTGAAAACTTCAATTAGTTCAATAAGGCACTTGCGCTTGGCAAAAGGCCTAGAATAATGAGAATTATGCTGCACTATCGCACATGTGCATGTATACACAACGTACCTGTTCTTGATGTGTGGGCGCTCTGCCCATTGCATCTGTCGCACAGTGTGTGCTGTGACCATAATGGACATTATGGCAAACACTGTGCAAAAGGCCCTGGCATACGTTTGCAAAATGTCTGCAGCATGTCCACATAATGTCCTTCGCAGACATGCAAGGGATGCACGCAGGACACGAAAAGTGCGGCCAAACGGTCACGTGAGGGATGTCCGCAGGACGTATTCGACACAACCCAAGGATTTCATTTTATTACAGTGGGGCTACATATGCCTACCCTCCCATACATTTTTCAATGTCCAGGCCTCAAAACTCCTGTGCCCTCTATGAGGAGGCAGAGAAAAAGGAAAGCTAGGAAACAGGCTGCGATTAGTGGCGAAGACTGTGCCACAAAGCGATGCAAGTACCACGCCAGTAAAGTGGACAAGCACAAGGGTGTGTATGCGAAATTTCAGAGGGACTTTCTGGACATAAATTTCGTATTCAGTTGTGCAGTGTGCGACAGACTGGTTCGAGAATGATTTGATGGTGATTGGTAACATTCGAGATGTCGCGAAGCATGAATGTAGTGTGGTTTTGAGAGCTACTGCAGCTCCCGATTCAGCCAGCTGCTCGGTTTGTGTGCACCGAGGAAGCACTAATGGCTTTAACGCGCATCGATCATTTGGTTTGACAGGTGGTTGCTAACAAGCCTCTTGCTGCATTTCCGCGCTTGTGTAAAGAACCCAACGGGCAGTTAGCATGTTGAGTGCACTGGTATGGAGAGGCATCGTGTAGTGTGTACTGCCAAAGAACAAGCTGCTCACGCGGCCCAACTTTGGGACCGTAGATGTGAGCGTGAGTGCCGCGCGGCACGAACTGACGAGGAGCGTGCCGAGGAGACTGCCCATAAGCGGCGGGCTGTGCAAAGCCCCTCAGATCGCAAGGCAATTAATGTGGCACAATGACAGAGGTACCACGCTTGTAAGGCTGATACTGACAGTGGTGTCGATGCGCGATTCTGTCAAGGCTTCATGGACAAAACGTTTGGCTTCAGTCGTTGTGGATGTGAACAACTGTGGTTTGAAAACAACCTATTGGTGATTGTGAGCATTTCTTACCACGATGTTTATAGCTCTGCTGATCATCCACTTTCGCAGCGCAGAATGGCCTTTAAATTTTTTCCCTTGAAAGCCCCTTGCGGAGTATGACATTAGAGGTGAGAATACAAGAAACTTAATTAAAGGTTGTCTAGAACATTATTTAAAAACCACTTGTTATTTTGCCCACAGAGGAAGATAAATGTGATGGCAGATATGTGGTGGAGAAGGCTGATCCAGTTTACTGCCGTGTGAGGAAAAAATGACAGGATGGTGACAGTACGTACACGTGGACATGCAACATTTAGTGGATGGCCTGTGCACAGAAATATATGTGAAAGTGGTAGGAGGTAAGGCACATGGTATAGTGAACTGGTGTAGGACTTCTGAAATAATTAACTCGTGATACAGCACTGATGGAATAGGGTGTCTAAACTATATTTTGCTTTTAACCATGTCATGCTGATATCATATGGGTATGTCGAATGAATGAACCGTGATATGGTGCGATTCTGTATGTATTCGACAGTGTTGGTGAGGTCAATCTGGTGAGGATCCCATATGGATGATGCATCCATGTCCTGGCATTGGATGTCCACAGAATGTATATAGGACGTCACTGGGTGATTACTATGCAAACTGTAGCCCTACAACTCCATATAGCTCCGCCTGCACCAAACCAAGTCCACATAAAACGGTGAACATGGAAATACAGAAACACATCTTGGACTTTTTACATCTTGATCTAGCAAACAAGTGTGCATATTTGCAACATCTACTCAGTCAATGGTGTGTTCATTGGGACCACACATTATGACAACAAACGTAACCAAGGCCATTGGCATTCCTGACAAGAAGAATCAGTACTTTTGCCCTGCACACCACGTGGCTGCATGTAATCACTGTGTATCACTATATGCATGCAGAAATGATACTAGCATAGTGAACTGAGTGACATACCTGGTGGTATGATCCGCCTTCCACGCCTGCGGACAACTTCTTCATCAGGTGATGTAGACGGAGAGGGCGAGCCAATGTATGCCATGTTGGCAACTGAAGGTGGTGAACCATAAGCTGCAATGAAATTTAAAGTGAGAATTCATTTCCTTGTTTTTCCATCATGAACTTCAGGGCTAAACTTTAATGATGTTAGTAAAGATCGTGTCATGTTTTACAGTAGCCATCATTATAACTGCCTGCTCATTTTTGCTTTGCGTAACGGTTGCTGTGCTTGGCTACGGTACATCACAAATCCTTTTTAGAAATTATGGCGAGGTACAGTGGCTTTAACTAGCGTGAAGAAGTATTTTCAGCGATGTTAACTGTTCGCCCTGTCTTGTCAGAAAAACCACAAACAAACACCCAAGAGTGTATTTCTCACGCCTCACGCGAAAAGAACGCGCCCAAGCGTTTTCTCTTCAAAAGCATGCACGATTAACTTATTGTACGTAACAGTAATGGATGTGACAATAAAGAGCAATCTATTGCGAATGAGTACGCATCTTATGTGCAGCGTCGTCGTTCGGTACCTTATTGTTTATTTCTTTACATTGTTTCATGAAATGATAGCTACGTAAGCTCGATCAGGTGTGTAAAAAAGCAAATGAACCGGCCATCTACCAGGTTTACAAGCCGCAAACGATCAGCAGTCACATGTAGGCCTATACTTTTCGCGCCCTATGAGATCCCGCCTTTAGACATAAATTGAAGGAAAAATACAAAGAAACCAAACTTGCAAACGCGTGCCCCGCGACAGAAACAGCAGTGTGTTTGCATCACGAATGAGGCCGTGGTGTGCATATGGCTCGATTAGTCTGGCAGCCAAGTCCGCAACTTCAGTTTACGCTGGAAATACAAAAATGACCAAGATGCAATAAACGATGCTGTAGATTTCATTCTCGAAATAAAGCGACGATCGCCTGAGAATATGCTTGCTTCCAGTATTCGAAGCACTTTAACCAAACACTCTACGACGTTATGTGCCCTTGGACAGCGCTAACATGACCCCCACCCCTAACCAAGTCGCAAAGCTTCTAGGGGGTGAAAAAAAGAATTCATATGTTCTACAGCTTACCGCTTCTGGTGATTTCTCTCAAAGCAGACCGCGTAGTCACAGTGTGCCCAGCGTTTCCGCCGCGGTTCATGTTGACGCCTCAGGTTGACGCCGATCGGCGGGATAAAAAAAAGGCGCGCAAAACGCGACTGCTTACGCGGCACGCAACTCGTCAACTAGCAAAAGACGCCATTTGGTTTGATGAAAATCGCGCGAAAGAGACCCCACATCATCAGAAGTTGCTGATTGGTTCGGTGAGCACAAGCACTTGAAATTTTGTCCAATCGTAACCGACATAGATGACGCTCAATATGCAACGGCGGCGCTGCGTACCACTACCATTCAACAGTACAATTGTTAGCCCTAGTTATTATTAAAGTGATTCTATC
This sequence comes from Dermacentor variabilis, assembly GCF_050947875.1. Taxonomy (NCBI): domain Eukaryota; kingdom Metazoa; phylum Arthropoda; class Arachnida; order Ixodida; family Ixodidae; genus Dermacentor; species Dermacentor variabilis. Next base: position 45,645,537 of record NC_134572.1, read on the forward strand.
TATAGTACAGAAGCGACTGTGGTCAATCTAGTATAAACGATGCGAATTGATGGCGCAAGTGCAGTTTGGCGCCGGCGCCAACGGTAGCGTCTTCGTTTTGAATTTACTTGTGAAACTGTGCTCACTGTTCAATGTATAGGCGTTGGTATTTAGGTTGCTGCGTTAAACCGAAACGTTTAAGCTGCGTGGAATGGTATAGCTAGCAGATCTTTCCCTGAGAAAGCCTTGCGAAGAGTCGCAATTTCAAATCGTGTCTGATGGAGTCTGGAGTTGCTGCGACCTTGGAAAAGCTACTGCCCCTTGCATCTTCCGTAAGTCACTCTTTTGTGTGCACTTTACGTGATACTTAAAAGCAGCGACAGCTAGAATAACGTTGTATGAACACTTTTAAATACCGATATTTAGGTTAAGCTGTAGGAGTCCAAAACGTCTTGCGGATGCAACTCGGGGAAGTGCTGCTGCGCCAGCGCACCGTGGTGCGTTTCAGTCTAGCTTTACAGTTATTGCGACAGGCAGCAACTTCTGCGTTCAGCTTGCTACTACCACTGAACGCGTTTTCTGCGGTGGCATGACCGTTAGCGCTTGTTGTACACGGCCATCTGTTTTACCATCTGTTTTCTGGTGGCTCCTCACTCTACTGCGTTCAGTTCGTAAGCAGTGTTTGTGGCCACGATGCGTTGTCTTAGTTGTTTGGTTAAGGTGTTTGCTCAAGTTCTTGAACTTTTAAATTGTGTGCGAGCTAATGGCCGTCTGATACGTGTTTTCATGGTTTCGTTTCTTGCGATACGTATTTGGCGCTCTGTTGCTTGCGCGTCTGAGCGGGTGCGTAGCGAGAGGGGAAACATACCGTGTACGTGCCCCCCAAATTTGTGAACTAGATAAATGACAGGCGAAAATACAGTCGTGTCCCATTCCCATTTCCCCGGGCGAGCCCCCGCCCGGAAAAAAAAAATAAAAGTAAATCCTGGCTATGCCACTATTCTTCAACCGAAACTGATGAAAACGATCACGCTATTTTTTTCGTTTTTTTTATTTTCGTTTTCATGAACTGCTAAACACAACAGCTGGGTATTCTGAAACGTGCACGTCGGCGCCTACGCACGGCCGCCCCTTGGCGCGCGAAAGTGCAGCCCCTCGCCTTTACGATTTAGCATAAGTGCATTACTATACACGTTTCTTACATATGCTGCGTGCAGTTTACGGACAATAAAAACAGTGTGTTCATAGGGCGATATATTGTGCTTGAGTCTGCATGAATTGCTTCCACTTTAAACATACCATAAGAAGCTATAGCATTTTAGAACTCTTGACAATGCCCAGTTATGGTGATCAGCAGAAACGCTGAGCACGCATGCACATTTATTTTTTTTTCTCCATATGCCGTCACTACATTTAGTCTTGCATATCCTGTTTTCTGTTCGCAAAGGCTTTACCCAGCATCATTGCTTGTATCCTGGTCCATAGCTTCTGTAGTGTCTCTGTTTACCATTTTATTTTGAAAAGGTACCATGATGGCACAGCAAACATAATCAGCCTTAGAAATGTTCCCAAAGTTTTCTGTGCATAACATTTAATTCACATGCAGCGAGCTGCTGTGGCATGGAACTTTTCAAGCATACTTTTGACTGCAGTTGAGATGAACAGCAGGATCAAGGTCAAGCATGCTTCAGAACTACCCTGTAGTGGCACTAAATTTTTGGAGACTCAGGCATGATTCAAAGTACCTGTTAAGTGTGTATCCTTTTGAAGCATGCAAGAATTTCCTATGTCTATTTTAATTTTCTTTTTCTTTTTGTTCCTCTTCTGTGAATTCTCTTGCAAGTTCTCATTTTTAAATTAGAGGTACGCATTACACTTTTTCTCTTCAGAAAAATGCTGCTGCAAAAGCAGAGCTTCAGCAAAAGATTCAGGAACTGCCTTCTACGGAACTGGGGCCACTTTGGAAGGCTGTGTTCGACCAACTCAAGACCACTGTTCTACAGGTTGTGTCTGAAGAAAGATTGGTAAGTTTAAGCCTGCTTTGTGTACAAAAAGGCAATCAAGCATCATTTCTCATTGATGACTGTTGTCATTGGTCTTTCACCAGCATTGATCTTGCTATGGCAGTTGTGTAGCGTCTTGCAACCAACCACTGTAACACCCTGTGAAGTCATGGTAATGTATATAATTCCTTGTCATATTTAAGTATTCTTCCCCATTGTCTGGCTGTGCCTGCTTACCTTCATGTCGCCTGACTGTCGGCATTAGGCCTTCCCACCAGCTGCATCGGTGACACCACAATGTCAACAGCTCGTTTGGGTGCAAATATTGTGCCTTGTGCTTCGAGCCCCCCTGCACTATTTCTAATTGTGGGACAGAGCAGCCATCACGACAAAATTTGGTAAACATTCCAAACATTGTGACTGGCCAATTGCTCACAAGTGCTGAAGTTGGACAGCAGTTTTTTTCTACTGGAGGCACTGCTCAAGCATCTGTGCGAAATGTTCTTGCACAATGTAGTGCACAGTGCAGTCTTAGTGGGAAGTAAGTGCTACTGACACAGTGGCAAGCTTTTCGAAGTAAAGCAGGTCATAACACAGTGAGCCAGAATTTCATGCTACACCTGCCATGGTAGCTCTGTGGCTATGACATTGCAATGCTAAACACGAGGTTGTGGATTAGATCCTGGATGCTGCATGTTGTGATGTGGGCAAAGGGCAAAAAAAAAGAAAAAGAACCCTGTTGTGCTGTGCTTTGGGTCCACAAGATACACCAGGAGGCAACAATAATCTAGAGTCTCTCACTAGTGTCCTTCATAACCCACTGTGCAGGTTAATAACCTGGTTAAGCCAGGTTTAATAGTTACATGCTTCATGTGCAATCTTTAGTGAGTGCCGCAAAGCAGTAGGGGTCTTGGTGCTTCTGTGTACTTCCATTCTGTGAAGTCCCGGTCACATTCCATTTTTATTTGCATTTCTTATTTTTCAACTTGGCTCCCAGAATAGCAAATCGAGTTGTTTCAGTGTGTTGCACTCTGCACACTGAACTAAATGCAGCGCCATTGGTAGGTCATGATATGGCACACGAAATGGTATAGCAGTGTGGCTGCCTATCTTTAACTTCACTGCACAGAGTTTTTCCACGGATGGCCAATCATTTCTGTACTTCGGAAACCAAATCCACCGTGTGCCTAAAAACTCTCATATAGTCACTCCATCTAATTATCTGACACTAGTCTGCATATACCTTCCCTTGCACCTATCTTGTTACTGTCATTTACTTTTTTGTGCTATGCACTGTGTGACCCACCCATTTAGACTTGGATTCTTAACTGTGATTCCAAAGTGCAAATTGTACACGTCTTGCCAAGTTGCACCTGCCTAGGAAGCTCCATTCCTTTGGCGTTCTGCTGCCAATCACAAGTTCAAACGTTTGATGCCTGGGAGTGGCATCACCTTCTGATCACAATGCAAAAATGTGTTTAGATGTAGGTGCACATTGAGAGGACTCATATGTGCTCTTAGGACAAAGGAACGGCAACACAGTAATGCAGACAAACAGAAGGGTACTTATTCAGGGTGTCTACCAACCAGGAATACTCGGGGAAAACTCGGTTCCATCAGGGAAAATTAGCTGTAACTTTATTGAAAGGGAACAAAAGTCGTGCTAATGCTGATTCGAGTAACAGAGACGAATTATAACGAATCGTCTTTGCTGCGTCGTCGGCTGGAGGAGTTGCCAGTGTATAGTCGACAGAATTTCCCAACGCCCCGATTTTTCAGACATGCCCGATAATTCAAACGGCTTCGCTGCACCACCTCATACCCAATAGAGTTGATGTATAAGAATGCCTGAGATTTCGGATGCAAGAACCCTTCGGCCATCTGGTTTTCCAGACTTTTTGCCTTGATCGCAGGGCCGAAATGACATTAATCAAAACCACCACCACGGCCATTTTCATTATCTTGCCGCCTCGAACCGGCGCTCACGCACGCAAATCCACTGGCAGGCATGGCCACGATTGCAGCAACTCTAGGGCTAGCTGCTTTGACGTTCGCTATTAAGCTTCTTGCCGTTTGGTGCCATATTTTTCATTGAAAGAATCTGCCGCTGTCATCAATTACACCGACTCCGCCTTTGTAATCCTTGCAATTGACTTCGAAGCTCTGAAAGCACGGCGCGCTACACCATACTGGTTCCCAAAAGTCAGCTTCACCTTACATCAGCAATGTTACGCAGTGAAGCACACACAAAGCATTGCGGTGAAGCTTAACCTTAATTCCTTAATTGCACGTGCGCACCCGCCGTCTCCGGTCACAGTACGATCACCTATATGCCTAATAAGTGTACTGACCGACCTTCAGAGCTTTTCCAGGCGTGCTTGTGGCGATTTGAGTCCTCAAGGGCACTAAAACACTTCACTCATTTCTTTGGACGCTTTGGCAGCTCCTAAGAGACGTTGACTGTGCAACTGACCAAGAGGATGCTTCAAATCGTCCGTGGGGCGAACGCATGGTGAAAGGAGGGCGAAAACGGAAATGACCGACGCATTGAGAAATGAATGGGAAAGGAAGCGTGCCGCCGCTCTTTTGAAGGACCTTGAGCTTAAAAAACAGCCTTGGCTGATGCCGAGATGCAGGTGACCCTCATCCAAGCCAAAATAAACTCTTTAAAGCAGTGAAACACAACACTGAGGCATTCTGCGGGGGCTGAGAGTATGTTGGGACAGTTGAGGTTGACTTACAAGCTGTTGAGAATCTCAATTGTGACAAAGTTCGGGCCTCATACCAATGATCTTGCTATCAGTTGATAGAAATGGCTCATATTCGAAAATATTTGCTTCTGTATGCATCTTCTTTTTATTTGTATTTGAATATGTTCGACTTGATTTGTAGTGGGTTTTAACGTTTTTTTAGAAGACATTTTATTCGCTGTACATTTTGCTAACCCCTCTCTACTGCTTTCGAATAAAATGGATGCTACTTCTTATTATTCGTACTGGATTAAGTAGTTCTTTTTATTTTTCCACATGCTTGCTAGAGAGTGACGGCATCGGGTGACATGGTGTCAGCTTGTCTGGACATAAAACAAAGTTCTGTGTTACTCAGGGAATTTCTCAATGGCACTTGGGGAAGACCTCAAAAACATATTCACTGCATGTCGGACATCCACGCTGAATCGTTTTCATGTAGAGTCGCGCAGATGGGGGCGGGTTCCAATCATTGTGTTCACCCATTCTGGTGCCTGCTCCGAAGCCTATCATGGGGCGATCCCACAAAGCGGCCTGCCATCCCCAAGCCAAGGAGAAGGCTTGTTTCTTTTGTGTACGAGTATTCATGCCTTCAGGTAGCATTAGCATCGTAACACTAGAGATATCTCTCATACTACAGTTCACCTAGGGCCCTACAACATGCAACTATTTCAGTCTGTTTTTATTCCAATCTCCTGAGATCAAATTTACATAACTACCAATGCAAGTATCAGGCGTTAACCTACAGTGTTCATTGAAAAGTCCAATTAAATGCGCTTCTCATTTATAGGATGTCGCTTTCTTCGCTTTCAAAGCGAATGACATTGCCTATATTGAGCAATTTTTGTTATCTAATTGACTAACAAGAGGCGAGGAGCATGCTCAAGGGGAGAGAGTTTGATGGGGTAGAGCCAGCACAGTGAAAGTAGATAACTGGATGAGGAGGGTGGTGCCAGAGTCTGAGATTGGTCTGCTTCCCGGTGCTTAGCTTGTGGTGGTTAGTAGAAAATTGCAGTGGCGTGCAGCGTGAGGTTAAAAATGCCATTAAAATGGATCCTCAGCAAACAAGAGTTGGCAGAGTGATGCCCTATATGCGCCAAAAGGTCTTGATAATTTTATACTGCTACACAACATTTTTTATGTTACAATGTTACGCAAATCATGCTCCTCAGCAGCTCCGAGTATCCAGGGCCAGAGCAATTGGCGGGTAGCTATCTTTTTATGCCTTTTGGAACGGGGCAGTCTCTGGCTATTCAGAAAGAAAATTCAGTTTTGTTCGGCATATTAATGCATCTTTAACGCATACACATCACTTTGACGCGGTGAGTTTTTGTGGTTTTGTGACATCACGTGGCGAAGAAAGGTATTGAATTGGAGATTATTTTCTTTCGTTCAGTCTAACATTGCATAATCTGTGTGCACATATATCGGATGAAGTGGGGCGTTTTCGTGACCTGTGATAGACAGGTACAGTTGGCATGGCCTGAAAATATGTTTGACCAACCGTCAAGTGGTGATTGCAGAATTGGAACAGAAAAGCTTGGAATAGCTTTGTTATAGCGCCCCACAGCGACTACTAGCAGGGAAGGTTGATTACAGGTTACACGAGAGCCACATGGGAAAATCATCACGGGACTTTCAAGATTAGAGCATCCCCAAAACGTTAAAGGATCCTTGGCGGCCAAAGTTCATCCAGATGCCTTCGTTATGAAGTCGCCTGTGTGCCACAAGTTTGCGGAATGAGTGAATAAGCACTCGCACTCTCGCCAGTATTTTTGTAGCCTTTCTGTTGGCTCATTCTCATGTAAACTTTCGCTTGTCAGCACTCGCTCGCTTTCCTACTCGTGCTTGCCAACACTCTCTTGTGTTCAGTCACTTACGTTCACACTTACCGGCATCCATTTGCTTTCATATCCACATCAACTCGCACTCATTAAGTCACTCGCGTCCGCTTAGTTACTGTCATTGAATTTCATTCATACTCGTCATCAGCCTGGCTACGCCCACTGCAGGGCAAAGGCCTTTCCCATACTTCTCCAACTACCTCGGTCATGTGCTAATTGTGGCCGTGTTGTCCCTGCAAACTTCTTAATCTCATCCACCCATCTAACTTTCTGCTGCCCCCTGCTATGCTTCCCTTCTCTCGGAATCCAGTCTGTAACCCTTGAAGACCATCGGTTCTCTTCTCATTACATGCCCTGCCCATGCCCATTTCTTTTTCTTGATTTCAACTAAGATGTCACTAACTTGCATTTTTTCCCTTGCCCAATATTCTTATCCCTTAACATTACACCCATCATTCTTCTTTCCGTGATTCGAGAAAGCCTCTTCCCACTGGCAGATTTTCACTGTCACATCTGGGACCTTGTCGCATTAACGTCATGTTGACTATTGGGACTGTTTCGCCACCTTGAAGCACTACGTATCCGCCACTCTCTTCTGTCGGCTTTTCGGCTTGCGACGGAGCCAGAATACACGAAGCTTATCCTTGATTTTCCCTTCTTGAGGCTTCACCTCCTTGTCTCTTTCTGCCGGACCATCTGCGACCTGTAGAGTTCTCTTTAGTCCGGGACCAGCACTCCGAAGCTCTATGTCCTGCTTTATCACAAAGGAAGCACAGATTAGTTGCACGCGGCATCGCTGTTAGAGGTTCAGTCTTGCGAGCAGTCTAACACGACCTCCTTGGATAACTTTTCTCTACCTAGATTGGTCAGGTTTTGTGCCTCTATAAAACAGTCGGCATTCTTTGACAACATAGCGAGGGTCCTACAGTTCCTTTCTTTCAGGAACACTCGCAGCGACGCAGAACATCTTCTCAAAAACTGTTCAGCAATCATGGTGTCCCTGAGGGAGTCGAAGGTCCTCTCAATATGGGACATTTCAAGCCAGTGGTCAAAGTAGCTTGATATTCTATCTGCATATTGCAGGCCAGTCTCATTGTCTTCGGGCCTTGCGTTTCGAAACTTTTCTTGGTATCCCTCAGCAGTGCACCAAAAGCGTTGAAGGAGAGTAGCCTTCAGCTGGTCGTAGTCTAGGGCTACATTAGAATCAAGCCGTCCTATGACCGTCAATGCTTCTCCTGTCAGGCATAGGCTGAGGGAGAGTGCCCATTTTGCGCGGGACCATTCCTGACTTGTTGCCACTCGCTCAAAATGTTGCAAGTAGGCGTCTCAATGATCCCAGGCTTCGTTAAACGGCGGGATCAACTTATGAGGACTGAATAGCTCAGGAGCCGCCCTGGTAACCGACTGTTCCGCAGTGCTGTCACTCTGTGCGCTTTGTGCGCCAGCAGTCTTTTCCTGGAGCTCGATCTTGAGCTTTAGCACTCGTTCTTTCGCTTCTAATCGCAGACGCTCTTGTTCTGCCTGCGCTTTCGCGTCTTCCCGATGGTGGGCGCGCTGGTAACGTTCCCTCACGATTTCTGTATCAACCCAACGCTTTAACTCCGCTCCTGTCATTCCTAGGTCTTTCCCTATGACGTACAACCTCTCGATCTCCATCGCTCCTCCTGTGCGTTTGATAATCCTGGCAGGCTCGCCAAAATTCTCATTGTGTCGTCCTCAATTTAAGTAGTACCTTTTTCGTAAGCCTCCAGGTTTCTGCCCCGTATGTGAGCACTGGTAAGACACAGCTGGGGGGGGTGGGTGGGGGGGTTATGCACTTTTCTCTTGAAGGATAATGACAAGCTGCTGTTCATGATCTGATAATGCCTGCCAAACACACCTCAGCCCATTCTTATTCTTCTGATTATTTCAGTCTCATGATCCGGATCCACGGTCACTACCTGCCCTAAGTAGATGTATTCCCTTACCACTTCCAGTGCCTCTCTACCCATCGTAAGCTGCTGTTCTCTTCCGAGGCTGTTAAACATTACCTTAGTTTTCTGCAGATTAATTTTTAGTCCCACCCTTCTGCTTTGCCTGTCCAAGTCGGTGAGCATGCATTGAAATTGGTCCCCTGAGTTACCAAGCAATGCAATATCGTCAGTGAATCGCAAGTTATTAAGGTATTCTCCATTAACTCTTATCCCCAATTCTTCCCAATCCAGGTTTCTGAATGCCTCCTGAAAACGCGCTGTGAATAGCATTGGAGAGATCGTATGTCCCTGCCTGACGCCCTTCTTTATTGGGATTTTATTGCTTTCTTTATGGAGGACTACAGTGGCTGTGGAGCCGCTATAGATATCTCGGTATTTTTACATACGGCTCGTCTACACCCTGATTCTGTAATGCCTCCACGACTGCTAAGGTTTCAACTGAATCAAATGCTTTCTCATAATCAATGAAAGCTATATATTGGGGTTGGTTATATTACGCACATTTCTCTATCATCTAATTGAGTGTGAATATGGTCTATTGTTGAGTACCCTTTACGGAATCCTGCCTGGTTCTTTGCTTGACAGAAGTCTAAGGTGTTCCTGAGTTCCTGATTCTATTTGCGATTACCTTAGTAAATACTTTCTAGGCGTTGGACAGTAAGCTGATTGGTCTATAATTTTTCAAGTCTTTGGTGTCCCCTTTCTTATGGATTAGGATTATGTTAGCGTTCTTCCAAGATTCCGGTACGCTCGAGGTCATGAGGCATTGCGTATACAGGGTGGCTAGTTTTTCTAGAACAATCTGCCCACCATACTTCAACAAATCTGCTGTTACCTGATCTTCCTTAACTGCCTTCCCCCTTTGCATACTCATGCCCACTCAAACCTGCTGGCACTAACTCCTTTTCATGTCCATTCACAACCTTTGTCATTCGCTAACACTCTATCTCAGCTCTGTGAAATCGGTGTCAAGGGATTAATGTCAATGTACTCGTGAGTATGCCAACCTATGCTGTGTGCTACTATGGGTAATACAAGTAGAATCTCGTTACAACGAACATCGCAGGACCGTTTAATTTGAATTATCATAGTACTGAAAAACCAATATTTTCATGTCAAAAATGTAACGCAACGAAAATTACATACCTTTGCAGCAGGTGCACATGTTTGTACGTAAATAATATATGAGAATGCTGGGCACAGTTTCACTACAATTTATTGCTTGAAGAAGTCTGTAATCTTCTTCTGGTGAGAAGACTAACGCCTCCACATCCTTGACGTTCCTCTGAAAGTCATCGGGGACATCGTTACAGTGCCTGAGAAATGATCGCGTCTTTTCTACAAAAACTAAAACATCCGAGCTGAAAACAGTCCCTTCCTCTTCGTGTGTTCTAGTGTCGGCATCGTCTTTGTCACTGCTGCAATATTCTTGTTCATGCACTTTATTCACGATGCAGTTTTAAGGAATAATTATTTTGTACTTAGTAACAACCAACATACGTTGCGGTGTTCTCACCCGTGCTCTTGGGACAAAGGAACAACAACACAGTAGTGCAAACAATCGCAAGGGCATTTATTGCACCTTTCTAATAGCACTAATGCCTGCTAGCCGAGTTGCTATCCACAAAACATGCCGATGGGCACGCGATTTGTCGCGTAAGTCCGACTCACCACGACCGGATAACAAGCGAATATGTTCGGCCCATGCTGGACACCAGCGGCTGTTTATTCGCGCGAACGGTGGCGAGTTCGAACGATCATGTTCGTCCAATCCGGGGTAGGCCTCGCGAGGCGGTCTCGCAGAAGCATGGATTGGCGCACGCGCAGAACGTCCGCGCCACTTGCTAACCCCGAGCCGAAGAAGAGCCTTCTCCTTCTTGCGCCCAAATAACCCCGCTGTTAGGCGGTGTTAGCAGAGCAACACTCGCGCCATCTCTCGTACTACCCTGCAATCATACCAACCGCCGCAGTAAAGCCACGGGGCAAAGCCAGATTACAGGAGACGGGAGCTATGCGAGAAAACAACATATCGGGGCACGTGTCAGAGTCGCGCATCCCCATAATGTAGCCACCGCGCTGTCGCTGTCAATGTAATCATCGAAGGTCACCGCGGTGTCGAAGGGGAGCTTCTCAGTAAGCTCATTCCACAGTTCTGGGTTGAGCTCCTCTGTGTCCTCGCAGTCTTGTGGCGTAGGTGAAGCCTTTAAAAGGCCTGCTTTTCGCAAGCAGTTGCTGATCGTGGTTGCCTTCACGTTCCACCACGACACTGTAAGCATTTCTGCAGCCTGACGGGTGTTTACCTGTGTGGGCAGCTTCAGTCGAATATTGATCAGGAGACACTGCATAAGATGCTTCCGAAATTCAGCCTTCACACATCTGATGATGCCCTGGTCCAAAGGTTGGAGCAAAGAAGTATAATTCAGAGGCATAAATTCAAGTTGCACATTGCTCAATCGCACGTTCACAATATGCGCCGAGCAATTGTCAATGATGAGGATTTTTGTCTTTCTTCATTGTGTCGCCGAGCTGCAGCACCCACTGAGTGAACAATTCTCGTGTCATCCATGCTTTTTTTGTTGGCTTGGTAGTCGCAAGGCAACAAGACATTTTTCAAGCAGTGCGGCTTAGCAGACTTGCCAACAACTAGTGGCTTGAGTTTTTCCGTGCCCGTGGAGTTGCAGCAGAATAAAACCGATACGTGGAGACGTGATTTCTTTCTGCCCTTGCACCTGTCACCTTTGAAGTTCATTGTTTTATCAAGCAATAACTGATAAAAGAATGCCATTTCATCGCCGTTGAAAACAATGATCTCTTGAAAGCGCTCGTTCTTCCAGGCAACTGCACTCTCGGGATCTGCTGCCTTTTCTTCGCCGAAACCTGCCATGACATGCCATTCCTTAGCCGGAAGTAGTAAAGCCATCCTGCTCTTGTATCAAAACCAGAGATGTCCAAGGGGGCCGCGAACTGTAGCGCCTTCTCTTGAATAATCGGGCCTGACAAGGGCACATCATTTTGTCTGGCATCCTTAAACCACGGGAGGATGACGTCGTCCACGTTCTGGTAGTTCCCAAGCCGCAAGCGTTTTCTTGAGGGAGCCAGCTGTGACTATCTATGCAATTTCATGATCTTTTCCCGCTCCTTGAGCATTGTTGCCATTGTTAACGGGGGAATATCACGCTCCCTGCACAGGTCTTTCTTCCAGGATTCAGCTGCGTCAAAATGTCCACTTTTTCTTTGAGCGAAAACTGGCGTTGCTTCTTTTTAACATGGGGTCCAGGAGAACTCATTGTCAGCAAAGCGAATGCCACAACACAATCACAGTACCAATATCTTCGCAGCTCCTGCCAATCGCTATCAACGTGGTGACGCTAGGCCTACGACATAGTAGGAGACTTTGAACATGACCATACGCGACACTCGTACTGATGCCAATGCTGCTGGGGCTGTACCCGTTAAAATGGGTTCCCCAGCACATGGCTACTGCTGCTGCAGATGATAATGGTAGGTGTAAGGCTCGGGGTTTCGGTATCGAAACTTCAACGGAACTTCGTAATAACGAAGAATCTTGGTGATGACGGGATTAAATTATGTACGTTATTCTGAAATATTTGGCAATCTGAAATTCGTAGTACTGAAAGTTTTTTTACATTGAAAATAGACATTTTGGCGGGGATTTAAAAAAAATTCTTAAATCTAAAGTTCGTTAATGTGGTGTTTGTAGTAACGAGATTTTACTGTATAAACCTCTTGATTTTCTTTACTCCTTTCTGCAGTAGCGAGCCAGGCATGTCTGCTTGTTCTAACAGCAACTGCAGGCTTTGGGCGCTTGTGCGTACCATTTAAAAATTTTTTTTGCTGTTATGAGTGTTGAGAATATTTCGTGGAGCCGAATGTGCTTTGACAAATGCTCACATTTTCTTACTCAGCATTTTCATTGGCTGTAATGGATGAACCCTACAGTATATGTATTAAATGAAAACATTGCCTACTTTTTTTCTTTAATGCAATGTAATAAATATGGGAAAATTTGGTGCATTTTTGATGCAAGAAACTTGGGAGTTGGACAGCTGATTAGAATTTCATCCACCCAAGTTTCATCTAATCAACACTCCAGTCTTTCCACCTGTATTATTAATATTAAACCTTTGATTTGTGGTTTAATTGCCTGTGTTCAACTTGGAGAAAAAATTGGAGGAAAATAAATGAACATTATTTTCCTCCAACTTTCAGTATTGCCAGAATATACATTACTTTTAAAGATATTGGTAGACTGTCATTTGTGACCTTGGAGCACCTGGCAAATGCGTTTGAAACCCGTTTTCTTCTTGTGCAGACAAGTTCTGGCAGAGCCTATGTTGTGTTGCTGTTTTTGGTATTTTTGCTTTGGGGTCTGGCTGCCCCAAAAGCGGCAGAGTCCTGAAGGAGCTCAACATGCATATGCTAATCTTTCCGACTTCTCTTTGCAGGAGGAGGAATGTCTTCCACTGTTGGCACTCTGTCATGCAGCTATGAAGGCAGACACATTGTGCAATGCTCTCACAAATGCTGCCCATTTTCTAAATGGTAAGACTGCCCACAAGTCACGGCTAGTATAAAGTCGAACCTGGATATATCGAATCTGAAGGGGATCACAAAAGAGTTAGATATATAGGTAATTCGGCATACAAAATACAAAAATTTTCAAGGGGATTTTACTGCTGTCAATGTATAGAATAATTCATTGCATGTGGGTTTGATATAGCTGGGTTTGACTGTACTAGTGTTTCACCATTCTCAAGATGTGTCCTGTCAGTAGTAAATAGTGGTAACAAAAACAATTTTCTTTCCTAACTAATTCTTAATGGCTGTCTTCTCTCGGTAAGGGTTGAATAGTGAAAGGGTGTCTTACAGTTCCTATTGTGGTAGTGTCCTTTGTTCTTTTGCTGGTCAGTCTCTAGAATTTGTAAACCACAGTTATTCCAAAATAAACACATTTGTCTTGGAGGAAGCGCTGATGATCAAGAAAAAACATTCGGCTGTTGCAACGGTAGACTGCTCTATCAGCAGAACCTAAGGAAACTTCTGGCATGTTTCTTTTTCTTTTTTTAGAATAGGCTATCTTCTTTCTTTGTTGTTGTTGTTACTGGCAAGAACGAATAGCTTTCAATATTTTTTTTTTAAATATAATTTCAACTGCAGCAAAATTTCACTTTGGCTAAATTGGCTATAGCTGAGTACTAGTTCTACACTGTTTAAACAATCTTGCCAACTCTGGCAGTTGCCCCATTCTTATCAAATGCATTTAAGTACTACCTAAGCAGATCATATACGCACCCAGCGTCAGCTTCAATCCTAGGTCGTGGCCACCAAGATCTTCAGCACACTGCAGGCGTTGCTTAATTCTGGAGATTACACTGGAGAGCTGCACTGGTTCTCAATGTTTCGGCTCCTGTTTCCATTTCCAGTGAACGGTAACAGAATCTTTTTTCAGTTTTGATATCAGAAAGGTAAAGTTTTGAAAGCGTTTCTTGACGCTTCCAATCATCTTTAAAACTTAAAATATTATGTGCACTGTCTGAAACTTTGCTTTTATGTTGTCCAGCTTGTGTACCCAAATTTCTTACGAATAACTACCTTAACACTTGTTTCACCTGAAAAACAGTGGTCATTAGTCATGATGATTTCTCATAAGCTAAGTCTGTATTTTAGCAGCATGTCCGCTGGCTTTCATGGTGAGAATGTGTGTGCATGCCTATCCTTTGCTGAATCTGTAACTACCAATGCTGCATCTTGTGTTGGGCTAGACTGAAATTAATAGCCAGTTTTATTTCTGGTGGTAACTTGTTCCTCTTTATTTATTATTTTTTTGGTAACGTCAATAATTCTTCCCCTGTAAATACCTTTGCAATTGCAAGGAATAAGATTTCCACTAATTTCATGAATAGTAAGGAAAACAAGGTCATCAGAAAACTTATATGTGCTAATCTTGATTATGGTTAACAGGAACGTTGGAGCATTTGGCTTTGCGTGCTATCAGCATATTCACTATGTGTTATAAACAAGCGCAAGGGATAAGGCAGCATGTATCATTTTTCCATCTAAATGAGACCCCCATATGATCGTGAAACTTTAACTTATATATATATATATTATATATATATATATATATATATATATACACATACACACACACACACATCCATCCATATATAAACTGAAGAATTGCAAAAATGTTGTCTGTTTGCAATGTTTGGTCTGCTCAGAAAAGGTACAAATCCTGTATGAGGTGTGTTAGCCTTGCCCCCACCATGTCTGGGGTGCCAAGTGGCAAATATAATGAGTCTGCTTTTACTTTCAATCACAGCATGTTGCCATTAGTACCAGGAGGGGTTGTTTGTTGCGTGCTTGCTTGTTGGTGTGTAAAAAATATCCTTGCAACAGATTGTACCTTTCCAATGTTGTCGTTGATGTGTTCACTGTGGTTCGCCAACCCTTGGGATGGCATTTTCCTTTGTGGCTCAGGCGTCATGCCCCTGCTGGAGGATGGAGCGCTGCTTGACTCCATCCACGCCTTCTGTGTTACATGGTGCACCAAGAAACTTGAAGGCTGGAAGGACCTGTGGTTGAACACATTCATAAGATCTGTGCAGCTGTCCCTGAGGAAACACTCCAAGGTAGTCCTCAATATCTGTGTTTCGACTCTCGCAGGAGAAATTTGACATACAATGGTGGATGTATGGGCAGGGTTGCAAGTTTACAGGATGCAGGCTTCCTGAAATCAAATATCGGCCTAGTTTTAGCTTGCAGCCATTAAAACAGCATCACACTATGCTGGTTGCGAACGCTAGTAGTACACATAGCACATATTAAATCAGAGCTGCGTGGCTAGACTTCAGCAAAATTTTTTTTTCGCAGATGCCACCTCCCATAAACTTTCAACCCTGGCTGTACAGTCAAGCCTCGTTATAACGCAGCAGCATCTGATATAAAACTGCCTTCATTAAATCCAATCTCTATTGCATGCTGGCATTCGTGATGAGTGGAGGCATGGTGTAGAGGTAGAACATCGGGCTTCTATGCTCTGTCCTAAGTTCGAATTCTTGTTCAGGCCTCTACATTTTCAAGCTTTGAGTGCCTCCTGAAACTGGAAATAAAATTTTTTTTCAGAAAGCCAGTGGGGCTACACTAGGCCAGGTGAAACCAATTTAGGGAAGTCCACTGGGCTTCACCGAGACATGCTTACCAGAATGGGAATTGGCTAGCCTGGTGCAGTATTTGGCCGCTATCTCTCGTGACTTGCAATTAACCCCCTGGCCCTAAGTCCCCAGTGGCTGCGGAGCAACGGACTAAGGTGTCGGTTAGACCTGCGACACAGCAGAAGGTGCTAAGAATCTCTGGATCTGTAGTACATATGTCCACCGAAAACTTTACCTGTCCACATTTTGAACTTAGTAAGAAAATGTTTCCAGTCTGTTAACTATGCTCCTGTGACCATGTGAGCCAAATATCTTTGCACTGCATGCTGCAGCGAATTTACAATCTCTTGCTTGCTTGCTCTCACTTTTGCAATGTCTTCGTGCAGCACCATTGCAAGCTGCTTGACCCACAACAGCTATTCGCTGTTCTTGTGATCGCTAGAACATATTCAGTTATACAATTTTTGCTAATTTGAGTTAAATGAATGAAAAATGTATACGTCTGCGATCCCAAAACATAGAAAAGCCATTATGCACTGCCGGTTGAAACACTACAGTTGGGTATCACTGTGTCTGCTGTGCGGAGCCTCTGAGGTGAAAAGCATAGCATAGGTACCACGGCCACCACAAGCAGTATTGCATTCAACCTTTAGGCAGGGCCAGCTTAGCATTGCTCTCTTGTGCCTCTGCCTCCTTGCTGTCTCCCCTGTGTAGCTTCCAGTGCTCTCATGGAAAACGCTTGAAGGATTTGAAAAATTTTTGCACCATGACATTCTTGAGACGATGTAATTTAAATATCATTCTATGATTAGTTAGAGCAGTGTTTCAAGACTCCTTTAACTTGCAAACACTTTTGAGTGAAGTTAGCTTAGCAAGGCTCTTTGAGAATGCCTTGAATATCATTGACCTTAGTCACTGTATAAGCCTCGCCTGTTCTAACCTCGCTAACGGCCACGTCGTCTGCTACAGAAGTCTTCCAGATAAAAGAGAATACAGGGTAGAATTTCTGATTCACAAGGACATGGCGGGTCACATTGATGGATTCTGCAGCGTTAATGAAAGGGTAGCAATCTTCGTAATAAATCTAAATAGGAAGTATTGGTTTAAGGTAGTACAAGCGTATGCTAAAAGTCCAGTTATAGTGAAGAAATACAACAGTTCTGTGGTGTTGAATTAGCAATGAGAAAGATGTCTACTCCAAATAATAAACACCTTCTTTCGAATGAGCAGTAACAGGAAGTGGACCTCGAAAAGCCTTAACGGGAAAATGAGTGATGAAATATATTTCATACCCTGGGCCGACCTTGACATAGTGCAGGATGTAGAAGAGTTAGGTAAGGTAAAGGACAGTGCTTATAGGTTAGTGAGGTCTACAAGTGCTTTCAATTCGGAGAAAGAGCAAAATTAGAACAAGATTTCAGGGGAGGAAACAGGACAAGCTAGACATAGTCACAGTAAAAGCACATGAATTCAGGCTAATGCTGACAAACAAATATACAGCTTTAGAACAGAAAGACAACATAGAGGTAAAGAATGAAACCATAACTAGACTGATTTCAAAAGCAGCAGTTGAATTTGGAGGTGATAAGCGGTGAAGTGGTAGGTAATAAAGCTGATAAACAGGAGGATTCCAAATTATGCCTTGTAGATTGAAGAAGCAGCAAAAAATGGAGGCAGCACATCAGCAAGAAGGAAACAGCATAGGAAAGGGAAATACATGTGCATTGAATGATAAGCAAGGTAATGTCATCGGCAATTTTAGCGATATAATAAAGGCAGCAGAGCACTTCTATACTGACCTGTACAGTACCTAGAGCAGCCACGCTACCTTGATCAGAAGCAGTGAACAGAATACAGAAGTCTCATGTGTAACTAGTGATGGGGTTAGAAGGGCTTTGCAAGATATGTCTAGGGGAAAAGCAGCAGAAGATAGAATAACATTTAATCAAATATGGAGGGGATATCATACTTGAAAAGCTCACAACCCTTCATATACATTCTTTTAAGACTGTGTACCAGAGAGTTGGAAGAATGCCAACATTACACTTATCCATAAGAAGAAAGACATTAAAAGATTGAAGCATTATAAGCCCATTAGCTTGCATTCAGTTTTGTATAAAATGCCATCTGCATATCCAGTAGAATCAGGCTACACTTGACTTTAATCAATCAAGAAAACAGGCTGGCTTCTGGAGAGGGTATTCTATAATGGACCTTGTAAATGCCATCAATCAGGCAATTGAGAAGTTTGTGGAGTACAACCAACCTCCCTATGTTGCGTTCACAGATTATGAAGAGGCCCTGCAGGGGCGCCTGCATTAGCAGACGTTTGGTGTGTTGCAACACCACATACCCGAGCACATCAGGGTCGGACCTTCCCGCGTTTAACCGTGCGTGGCTTAGCCGTGTCTGGGGTAAGAGGGATCCTGGGGGTTGAGTCAATGCTGTGTGTTTGGACCTTTCAGGCCCCTCAGTGGAGGCAACACACCGCTTTGGCCTCGGCTTCACATAGATGGCACCCAAGCCCGAGGGAAATCTGTAGTTGCCTTTTCTTGTCCCTCTCTCCCCCTCCAACCTTCATCTTTCTCTCACTTTCCATCATTCCTGTCTCCTACTCCTTCTTTATTACTGCCGATCTTCCAAGCAGCAAGGGTTAACTTTGCATGAGTAGCCAACCTAGGTTATGTCATTTTTGGTTATAGTGGTAACGTACAGCTGGCGTTTGTGGGCCCTGTTTTTACAGGCCTTGCAGTGTCCCCTTGTAGGGCTCCATGGTGGGTGGGTGGCATTGCTGCCAAAAACTGCACGTCCACCTGTGGCTTCTTCCTTCCCTCCACTACCTTATCGCACTCAGAAATGAAGGTGCATCGTAGAAGTGTTTAAATTTTTTGGTCGAAACACTGAGAACTTTCCACGCTATGTAGTAGTCCACTCTGAGAAACTAGTAAATACAAAAAGAATGATCTCCCCTTTTCTCATCTCTAAATGTCTAACCTAAACTATAGGCCCGGCTATAAAGCAACATGACTGGCAAGTGGCGGCCTCCTCTTGGAACATTGTGACAAAAAGCAGTATGTGGAAACTACGCAACCTAGTGTCTTTTGGTGATATACCTGTTTAAGTGACCCCACATCGTACCATGAACACCATCCTTGGGAATACTGGGAACATCACTAGCCATCGTGCCAAAAAACCTTATACATTATCATTATTATGAAAAGGCGTTTGATTCAGTAGAGGTATCAGCAGTCAGAAGCATTGCATTATCAAAGAGGACAAGAGACATACGTGAATATATTGGGAAATATGTACAGATTCCACAGCTGCATTTGTTCTCTACAAGAAAAATAGGAACCGGCCTATCAAGGAAGGTGTCAATCAAGAAGACACAATCTCTGCAGTGCTATTCTCTGCATGCGTAGTATTCAAGATGTTAAACTGGGAAGGATTAGGTGTAAAGATCAACGACAAATATCTAATCTACAAAACAGTAGGTTGCATCGTCGTATTCAACACTGGGAATGAATTGCAACAAATGATTGAGGACCTTAGCTGAGAAGGCGTAAGAGTAGAGTTCGAGATTAATATGCAGAGGACAGAGGTAATGTTCTATATTCTGGTAAGAGAAAAAAAAACTTGACTGGCAGTCGGCCTCTAGAATCTGTGAAAGTGTGCTTATCTAGGTGAATTATTCACAGGGTACCTGGTCATGAGAAGGAAATTTAGTGAAGAATAAAAAATGGGTTTGAATGCATACAGCAGGCATTGCCAAATCTTGATCGGCAGTTTATGGCTACCCTTGAAAATAAGTGCACATTTGCTGCATTATACTGCTACTAACATATGAGGCACAAACTTGGAGGTTAACAAATAAGCTTGCGAAGTTAAGGATTACGTAAGTGATGGAACGAAAAATTATAGTCGTAACATTAATTGACGGTATGTCAGCAGCGTGGATTAGAGAGGAAAAGAGGGTAGCTGATATTCTAGTTGACATTAAGAGGAAAAAATGAAGCTTGGCAAAGCGGTTAATGCGGAGGGCCTGTAATGATAGGTCTATTAGTTGCAGAATGTGTGCCAAGAGAAAAGTCCATTGAAGGACAGCAGAACATTAGGTGGCATGATGAAATTGGGAAATTTGCAGGCATAACTTGGAATCAGTAATTGGAATCAGTAATCAGTAACAGGCGTAATTGGAGATCGCTAGGGGAGGCCTTCGTCCTGCAGTGTACATGAAAATAGGCTGATAATCAGCGAAAATCTTTAGATTTACTTCACTATTTTCAATAATTCATTATATTGCTACACGCGTGTGGTATGTAATTGAACGAGGTGCATGGGCACCATCACTCAAGAAAAGAGGAGGAAGAGTGAACTGGGCTCGCGCTGTGAATCTAACCGGTTAGCGCTGCAACTGCTGTTGTAAATATAACCTGTAAATAGTTGCTCGTCTTACTGACTCATCCTTCGCGTAACAATATGTACTTATTTGTTACATCATGGTTTGACTGTACTACACCTGCATTGTGTATTTGTATGTACCTATTATCCCAAGTGATCGCTCATTCTTAAGACATCCTTTTTCTTTTTTTTTTCTTACAAAATACAGATATTGGCTGACCCTGTAAATGGTCCACAGATAGTACTAATAAATACTGTGCACATTAGATGTATCTTGCAGTGGCCAAAGGTGGTGTTTGGTCTTTCATTTCTGTAGTACATGCTTCATGAAAACTCACATTGGAGACAAGATATGGCAAGCACACCTAAGGGTTGTCAGTCATTTTCCAAGCATGTCGACTGTTCTCACTTTTGTAAATTTTCAAGTTCGGTTTAAATTTCGGCTTGCACACATAATCATTTTTCAACTTTTAAACAGAATCAACTTTTCCTGATAAAGTATACCTGCTCGGGGGATGTACTATCAGTGTGGATATTATGAGGCTATAGGTTTTGCTCTTTCAATAACCTTTACCAAAACATATAGCCTATAGTGACAACGTAAGAATTTGGTACACGCTCCTCACACCAAAATCTCGCTACATCTAGCATGCTTCCCGAGAGGTGGCAATATTAGAGAAGTTGCTCTGTACCATAATGCCACGGAGATAAGTGAACATACCACAATTTTCTGCTTGTAACTCACACCCTCAATTACAACAACTTGAAAAGAAACAAAAATCTGCGCATATAACTGAAGGAAATAACTGCATGTAATAATCTTGAAATCTTTGTAAAGAGTTCATGGATGCACAATATGTCCATGTTGTATTTTCAACCAGTGGCCTTGTTCCTTTCCTCTTAAGCGACTGATAATTTGCAACTTCTGCTGTGCCAAAGAGGACTGCCGTTGAGTACAGCTCATTGTGACAAGTTTCGTTTCGCCTGCACCAGGCTGTTTGGTGACTTGTACTGCTGAGGAATGGCTTTATTTGGTTAGCCATAAGCGTTGTCATTTACAGTGCAATGTTCTTGCTGCTGATCTGTGCCATATGTGTTGTTTCAGTCAAAATTGGAGAAGCTCGTAACGTCTGTCTTCCTGATGAAATGTGGCCTGGGCAAGGATGAAGACGGACTAAATGCTGTTGAGCTGGATCCTGATGAATGCAAAACCGTTTATGATCAGCTGGCTCCTTGTGCTGTCTCGCCAAACTACCTCAGCATTGTCAAGGTGCTGTGCTTTAACTTTACTTGCTTTGAGCACCGATGGGCAGAAATAGTAAGGAGTCACTTGTAGGATTTGTCTTAGTACAGTGAAAAACGTCTGTAGGAGCAAGGAAGTTTGGAGGGAAGAAACATGTTTTGCAGGCACAGCCAAGTCAAGAGCTGCAGCTTGCTGATATCCTATTCAGCCATTACTGGTCTATCAGTAGAAAATTATAGGTGCATTGCTAAAGATACAAAGACAACAGTATGCATTAGAGAAGTCCTCGTATAAAATGAAGACTTTATTTTGCACTACGTAAGGCAACTGCAGCAATAGTTTTTGGTGTACTCGCATGCAGAGGATTCGGTTTTCACTGCCTAGGAAGTGTGACATGTGACGACATCCTACCTTTGTCAGGTGCTCTGGTTACATGAAACTTCTCTTCAGCTGCTCTTTGCTCAATAACTACAAAGGGATCCTCACAGCTGGGGAAGTATTAGTACAAGCAAAGCCTTTGCAGATCCATCCTTTTGGCAGTGGCACATGACATCTCTTTGTCCATAGTCCTTTAGTAGTAACATGTGCACGGATTGTTTGAACCCATCTAAATTTTCAATTTTCTTAAAATTTTAGCTGTTGGTAGCTTGTCCTTCAATTTCTCTGGAGATTTGCCAGCGATCTCTCGGGCACCCTCTGGGCACCACTTCTACTTTGGTAGTGCAACAGAACTAACACAGTACACGTGCCAGTCAAATCTTTTTGTGCATGTTGCATAGTGTTTGGCCAGTCTCATAGAAATTTAATGCTGGGAAGGTGGGCATCCCCTCAACACAATAACATCACTGATAGGTTCATTTGGGGTGTCCCATGCCAAGCAACCCTGAGGCCTCTTATTGTATTCCTTTGTTTCCTTGAAACCACTTGAGTTTATAGGTACGGTGTAGACAGCTTATAACGTAAGTCGCGGGAATTGTAAAGATCTGCACTATAAGTGGTGCTACGTTATAACCAAAGCATGCTTTTTTCTGCTTTTCCCTGTGCCAAACAGACCACCCACCTTTCAAGCTCAACTTATTACATATTTCACTCACACACACATGCAACACAATCGCAGCATAGCACAGAAACCAAGTTCTCCTGACAAATGCGGCATCAGCGGAAGAGCGCTGTTATTTTCGTGTGGAGATTTTTGTTTTAACAGCGCTTCAAACAATTTTGTCCTCTACAAGACTTAAAGGGAAGCTGAAATGGTTTTCAATTTCCATGAATTGCTGGGATAGGGAAGAACAGACCTAATAATTTACGGTTCCGAAATTTTTTTCTTCGTTTTGTTAATATAAGGGGCGGAAATCGCTTTCTAAATCACCCCCGCGGACACGCCCCCATCGCTTCCCGGAGCGCCGGGTGAGGTGGTTGCCAGAGGAGAGAACCGGCGAGAGTGACGTCACTCGTGGGGACCGAGCTGCCGGACCGGTGTGCTGGCATGCGCTGGCATGCCTCTTTCCGTCCTGCGCTTTACTGAACGACGCTACGAGTGATTTGCCGCTGCCGCCGTTCACGTTTGTTTTCTTTTGCTATTTTCGTAAACTGTTCTTTCCTTCTGTGCTGCGTGAGTGCCTACAGCCAAGGGCGCCCAACATGCCCTCGCTCTGTGCAGCATTCGGCTGCGCGAACACAGGCGGGCGAGACGATGTGGTGTTTCACAGGTTCCCGAAGGACAAGAGGCT
Source organism: Dermacentor variabilis (assembly GCF_050947875.1). Classification (NCBI taxonomy): domain Eukaryota; kingdom Metazoa; phylum Arthropoda; class Arachnida; order Ixodida; family Ixodidae; genus Dermacentor; species Dermacentor variabilis. Next base: position 45,668,632 of record NC_134572.1, read on the forward strand.
TGCAGCGCAGTGTGGTGAGGAGAGATAAGTTCGTGCCGACGAAATCAACTGTGCTGTGCTCGGACCATTTCCGCGATAGCCGGATAGCCTTACGACAAATGCGGAAACGCGTTGTTGCTAGCGTTGCTATACTCCGTTTCATACATCAGGTGCAACGCTGTGGAGGCTTGAGATACTTCTTTCAGTGGCTGCGTTCGCACTTAGAAAAAGTTTGGTGTTTCTTGACCCAATTTTTGAGAAAATGTTTCATATATAAGCTCAGTTCTGAACAAAAAAAAAAAAAATTTACCCATAGAAACAATCCGTGTACTTATACGGCTGCTAACACGTTCTTTTAAATCAATTTTCTTTTCGGCATTTTTTAATTGCAGCCTGTCGCGGCAGCTTCACGTGCATGCTCGCGCAAGCAAACGCCGCTGGCATGCTGCGAAGCATAGACGGAAACACGCGCAGTAATAAATTTTGGTGACCGGACTTCGTGCGTAGCTTCCACAGCGTTGCACCTGAGGTATGAAATGGAGTATAGGCTTGCCTAGTAACATTCGACGTACGGTTGCAGTTATCGTGTTTACCACACGGCGGTGCTAAAACTGCCTAATATCTTTATGTCAACACTAGCATGGAGCACGCATACCAATTCTTGATCGAGCCACAATTGCAAAGTCGTCGAACCATATTCTGAATATTGCACATATAATCCCCCTGACCATCTCGATCTGGATGTGTATGATAAGCAACTTCCATGACTGTACCTCGCAGCACTGCATGTGTGCACTTTGAAACGCGGCACTTATGTTCGCAATCGTGTACCAACACTCAGAAAACCACGGGACTTTAGACAAGCAGTGGCAAGGTGCTTGACATCGCGGAATTGCACCCGTGTTTACAATCTAATGAGAAGTTAGTGCTTCGGCATTCTTCCAGCAGCAAGTTCCCTGTGACACTTTAGCACATTTTTTCTCCCGTCATTGGAACATGCAGCTACATGAAAAAAAACAACATACGTACCAGCTAAGATTTCCAACGCGCGAGAAGGTGCACACATAGCTCTCGCTGTTGGCACACTCTACGTCGTCGCTGCCGCCATCGTTTTCCGTATCGGCTGTCGGTTCGAACATGTACGGCGAAAATACAAGCTGCCCGAGACAGCGAGATTGTTCCATAATGCTTACAACTCAGCTATGAAGCCAGAGCAGAACAGCGTGCTACGCTCTGAAACGGCGGCGCCGACCGGCGACTGCCGCGAATGACGTCACAGCAGCCCCGACCAATCACGGGCAACAGCGGCGTTCGTGCGATGCCCTGAGGCGCTGGTGCGCGTTTTCATAAAAAAAAACAGCCGCTTGCATTTGTTCCTGCCCTTTTTGAACCAGATATTCGTGTTCAGGGGACTCAAAACTGTAGAATGCCGCAGAGAACTCATTTTTTTCGAAAAGTGTTTCAGCTTCCCTTTAAGCGCTGAAGCGCTTACTCACTCAAACTGTTCTTCACGCAGTACATCGTTACTTTCCTAAGGTATTCCGAAGCGTCATTGCACGGGACATCTGGGTCTGGCGACGGGTCGACATCGTCGTCCGACTCGTCTTCGGATGCAAGCTCCGTGCTACCGCACATCGCTGTGACGGTCGTGTCATCTGTGCTCGCTTCCTCGCAGCCAGGAAGCTCCAACTCACCGGCATCGACATATGCGGAAACAAACTTGCTTTCAGCGAGGCCGGACCACATGTCGTCGGTGTTGAATCTCATCGGCAACATTGTCGCTCGGCTCATCAGCGTCAAGAGCCTCTGCATTGCGCACGAAGCCTGGTTTGTTGAAGCACTTGCCTATTGTACTGGCTTTTACCTGCCACCACGAACCAGCAACCATATCAAACGCGCCCCTTAAATTCACTTTAAGAGGCTGCTGCTGCTGCTGCATGCTCGGCAAAACTCTTTCGCAGATGTGTTTTTTGTAAAGTGCCTTTACGGTTGCAGTGACACCCTGGTCGAGCGGCTGACATTTTGCAGTCATGTTGGCAGGCAGAAACTTTAACTTGACTGCAGTCAACTTTGACTTGATGTTGTGGATTGTGCAATTGTCAAGAATGAGCACGACCTGTCGCTTCTCTGCCATGTTGCATCTGGGTCGCAAGCCCCAAGAGTAGCGTTGGCCTGGCGGCCTGGGGCACAGCTGGAAGCATCCGAAGGTCCTGGCAAAGGATGAGTCGACTGCTAACAGAACAACTTGTTTATTATAGCATCGCAAAAGAGCGGCCGGTCAGGTCGACCGAAGTGGAGAGACGGGAGAGCACGTTACTCGATGGAAGAATTCGAAGCCTCCTCTCTTGGCGTCCGGGGGCCAGCTGCTTTTATACTCTCGGAGTTGAGGGCAAGAAGGAATGCCTCGATAGAGGTGCACGTGACGGCGGGGCCCGGACACGTTGTGACAAGAAGTGACGCATCCGCCGGGCCGGCGCCGGTCAGACCTCCTCGCTTCACAGTTGGGGAGCTCCTCTCCCCGGCTGCCGCGCATTGACAAGCGTGGGCACCAACATGCACGCACACACACGAAGACACGTGGCATTGAAACATGCCTGGACGTGCTTGGAGGAGGCGTTGGGACAGCGCTGAACTGGCCAAAATGTCCGCCGCTGTGAACGAAGTCCCGGCGTCCGTTGCATCCGCGCCGGCTATACCGCACGTCGGAGGTGAAACGTAACAGCCACCATGTCTTCATCGAACTTTTAAAGCCAGCTTGTGAACGTGTCTTGTGTCATCTACGCCTTTTTGTTAGATTTGTATGTCACTGGTAGGAGCTCTCACTTTTCAAAGCAACATGGCCTTGCTGATTTTCCAATGACAAACAGGCAGCGCTTGTTGCTTCCATCCATGTTAGTGCAGAACAACACAGTTATGCACTCTTCTGCGGCCTTGTGGCCACAGCAGGCTTCGCCTCTCTGCGCAAGAGTGCAGTTGGGCACAAGGTTATAAAATACACCAGCTTCGTCGGCATTGTATATGTCTCTGTCTGTATATGTGGACAGCTTGGTTTCCAAATTTAAGTGAAGCCAGACTTTGATGGACTCGTCGTTGACATCACCGCTTTCACCACACACCACTTTGCAGCTGATGCCATGGCTATCCTTGAATCGCTGGATCCATCCATTAAGTGGATTGAAGTCATCGTCACCTAAAAGTGCACCTAGGAACTTGGCTTTTTGTTGGTGCATGGGGCCACTCACTGGTATGCTCTGAGCCCTAACTTCACGGAACCATCTGAAGAACGCTGCATCCACGTCTTCGTACTTTGACATGCATATTATGTTCTGTGACAGGGAAGACGAATCTCGCTGCAGTTGCTGCCACAATTTGTCGTTGTTCTTGTATGCGGTCGACATGGTTGTGTCGGAAACGCTGTATTTAGCCGCCACAGACGCCTTCTTCAGCCCACTTTCTATGTCCCTTATATGTCCCAGCAATAAGGCATGCCTCTTTCTCACACCGCTTGAAGACGCTGCCGACGCCATGGTGACAAAAGCCAGACAACACACGTGCACAGAGGAGAACTACGACACGACGAGATCACGATGTGCGCACACCAAATGCAACAAAGACTGAAAAAAGAAAAGGCTGCGCTGTCGCCGCTATCACTTCTACCCCACACTCCACACAGCACGCACCCTTTTTGGACGCTGCTATAGTGACGAAAACACTCGCCCTCCTTCCTCTAAAGTCTCCTGCCCTTCTCCTTTTTGTTTCGTTTCTCGCCGCTGATCTCCACACGCCCGCCCACGCTCCCCCTTCTCTGCCTGTGCGCGCCCAGCAACCGTGCAGCTGTGCGGGCCATGCTCAATGCCTCCAAGAAAAGGCTGTGCTCCATGTGGCAATTTCACGGTCTCGCGCTTAAAGGAGTCGCATTATAACCGGTATTCTGCTTCGCGTTCCTACGCAATAAACGGTCCGCCTATACATTGAGTTCTGTTAGAGATATATCGGTGGTAAAAAACCCACGCTATAACCGGTCCCGTGCTAAAAGCGGTTACGTTATAAGTGGCCTGCACTGTAATGCAGTCTAAGATCAATTTTTGCACCACCTTTCTGTGGTGAATCAGCATGGACCCAGCAAGCTCCCCACTTTAGAAACAGTGGCACAGTAAGATAAGGAAAGAAATGCTAGCCGCTGAACCTGCTTGCATGCCACACACTTTCGCCGCTTGCCTTTGATTGCACTTGCACCCATTCGCACCTCTCTCCCATTCCCTGTCAATTCTGTCTGACTTGTTCCTGAGGAGTGGAAGGGAGAAAGGCATGCGATGCTGATGATGAGGAAAAATCGCGCTATATCGGGCGCATGGCGCAATAACAAATGTGGTGGCTCGCTTTTTTATGTGGCCCTCATGCCTTATCTTGGAAGTAATCAGCGTTGGGTCCCAATGTGGGTGATGCTATCAGTTGTGGTAGTGGAATGGATACCAAAGCTTTGCAGGCTTCGTCTCATACTGTTGCTGCTGTGATATCGCCAATGTTGAATGAAACTACCTTTTATTGTGGACTCTCAAATTCAACAATTTTGCCTCTCCAGTGCAAAAAAATTACGTCAGCGACTGTACTTATATGCATAGAAGGTTCAATTTCAATAACAAAATTGATATAACGAAGTGCTTTGCCAATTTTACAGACTTCGTTATATGTAAGTTTTGCTATAGTGTTTTGGCTACATTAGTTAAAAATTGCTTCATGGGATGTCCCTCTGCACCCTTGAAAACTCTTTGACAGAGTTTTCAAAGTTCATGAATATCATTGAATTTTTGACTCCGAGAGCTGTACAAACCCTCTACTGAGTATTTGACAGAAGTATGAAGATGCAAGTCTTTCCTCAAATTTTTCAATTCTGAAGAAAGCAGAGTGCCAGGTCTGAAAGCAGGTCAACCATCTCTACCAGTAGGCAGCTAGAAGCAAAGTTGTTTCGAACCCACTTTTTGCAGCTGAAGTTGTTCTCTTTCTCTCTTGAGTGTTCTGCTATATTTTCAAAAGTGTAGAGAATGCTGCAGTTTTGTCATTAACATTTAATCGAGAACCACAGCTGACTATGCCATTGTTCTTTGTTGACTGGAGTTGTTGAGCTTATGTGCTCCCCCCCCCCCTCTTTATTTTTCCAGGGAAAGAAGTTCATCTCCTTTCTGCTGACACTGCACAAGGACCTTGCTAACGGCATATACAAGGCAGTGGATGGTGCCTTGCCAAACATGACAAGGTTTGTAAGGATTGCTGTATATTTACAAATGACTGTTTACAGATGACATTGTCCTGTTTAGCAACACTGGGGGTGAATTACAACAAACGATTGAGGACCTTAACTGAGATGTGTAAGAGTTTGGTTGAAGAATAATATGTAGAACACAATGATAATTTTCTATAGTGTGGCAAGGGAACAACAATTCAGAATAGCCCGTCAGCCTGTAGTGTCTGTAAAGAAGCATGTTTATCTAGGTCATTTATTTACAGGAGACCTTGATCATGAAAGAAATTTACAGAACAAAAATGGGTTGGAGTGCATACAGCAGGAATTGCCAGATCCTGACTGGGAGCTTACCACTATCATTAAAAAGAAAAGTGTACATTCACTGCATTCTACCGGTGCTAACTTATTGGGCAGAAAATTTGAGGTTAACAAAGAAGCTCGACAACAAGTTAAGGACTGTACAGAAAGTGCTGGAATGAACAAGGTTAATCATAACATTAAGATAGGAAGAGAGTGATCGTGGGGATCGGAGAGCAAACGGGTATATTGTAATTGATATTAAGCAAGAAGATTATGCAGGTCCCACATACTGTATGAACTGATGTAAGCAAAGCTTTCTATGCTAGTTGCTTTGATTTATGATAATTAGCGGTGATGTTGATGGCAAAAACTTATTTTCTTCAACATTTAGTCTAGCACGAGAGTGGTGATTTGATGTTGAACGTTACCTTACGTGCATCACTGCTGTTTGCATAGTACACAGAACACACAGGGAGCAAGTGTTTGCTTGAGGTTTTGTGTGCCATATTTCATAACCTCCGAGAGGGTTTGAGCATGTCATTGTCTCTCGCAGAACACATCGCATTGGGGCTCTACATGCCAAAACCACAATTGGATTATGAGGCATGCCGTAGTGGCAGACTCCAGATTAATTTTGACACCATGATGTTCTTTAACATGTCCCAAAATCTAAGTGCACACGCGTTTTATATTTTGCCTTCGTCGAAATGCAGCTGCCGCATCGGGACCAAATGCACAACGCTAGCAATACCATAGCCACAAAGCTACCGCGACGGGCACAAAAGTGTTAATTTGATGGTCGACCACTTCCGTAGTGTAGCCTGGACCCTGCATTGCGCTTTAATTAATGCGACTCTGCTTTTGCATGCCCTGCATAATTTGTCTGCTTGACATATTTGCATCGTGTTTATTTTTCAGAAATAGCAGGAATGTACTGTACCGTACCTGGAACTTAAGCTTATCCAGTTTCCCTGCAACCGCTTTTCTATAGTAGGAGGGTTTCCTGGCCTTCTCACATCACCTCCCCCCCCCTCCCACCACCCCTTGTACGGGAACTGCCTATTCTCCGCCCTCATCTCTACATTTGTAACTACGTCCCCTTTGTGCTTGCACGTTAGTAGAAAGGGAAGTGCTACAGCTTCTTCAATGCTTTTGAGGGAAGTCACGGATAATTGCAGCTGTAAACAGGCTAATGGGGTGATGCCCAGGTAGCTCCAGAGGGTATTGTGCACATTTGATGTGGTGGCGTCGAAACGAGTCTCGCAATTGCAAATTACAAAATTTGCAGGCACAAGCTGGAATCAGCTAGCACAAGATGGGTATTTGGAGGTTGCAGGGAGAGGCCTCGTCATGCAGCTTACATGAAGATAAGCTGATGATGATGATCCAGTTACATGCTTTTTTTTTCTGCTGTAGCCGATACAGTTGATTTCCGTTAATTCGACCCTAACGGGACCTGCAAAATTAATTGTATTAGACAAAATGCAGCAAAAGCATCAAAACGCACTGCTGCTTCATTTGGCATTATTTGACCGAATGGAACGTGAACATGCTTTCAATGTGTCCAAAGTTCATAAGCAAACCAAAAATCCAAAGTGCACCCGATTTTTAATTATGAAAAGTGGCCAAGGATGCGCGTTGCACCATGGTGGTTCGTTTTCCTAAAGTCAGCTTTGCCGCAATACAGCCATTTGTGCAGCAAAGCATACAAATGCTGTGAATGCTGTTTTTTGGTCCAGTTTCCCAGGGGGACCAAAGACTGCATGTTAGAATCTGGTAAATACTTTGATCAGACATTGGGTGAGTCCAGTATTGCTTGAAAAATCTTCCTGGGCAAGCCAAAAATGTTTTCAATAGCAGCTAAAATGTGTGCCGTAAGTTCTGCCAAGACAAGCGCTGCCAGTAAAGGGGTTGTTATTGGGGTTGCCATAGGGGTCAGGTGAGTGCATTCCGACTACTCATGTTCAAGTCATCCAGCAAGGGCTGATTTAAGGATCGAAATAACGAAATTTTGGCCCCATAGAAATGCACAGGCGCTGGCTAAAACCGTTGATCAGGATCGAATTAACCGAAAAAAGGAATATTGACAGTCACCCACTCGTGAGTCATCACTCGTAAGAATCAGAATTTCAGAAAGTGGCTGCAGCATTGACTATGTTAAGAGAAATAGTTCGGCAGGCATATAATACGTAATGCAGATGATGGGTGATGTAATGGAGCAGCAGAATAGAATCTGTAGGGAAGGTAAACGCAGTCAAGGATGCAAGATAACTAGGTGGTGTGATCAAATTAGGAAAGTTGCAGTCATGGGATGGAGTCAAGAGGATGCAAGACCGTGCTGATCAGAGGTTGCGACATAAATAAGGCTGATAATAATGACTATTTGTGTGTCCTGGGACACCCAATGTATCTATGCACCAATCTGTTTCAGCTCTCAGATACAAGTGTTAGCCCGAGCCTATATCTCTGCGTGGAAAGCAGTGGCTGACACACCGCAGGCAACGGTGAGATAGCATACTTTGTACTTTGCTTTGCATTATTGCTTCCTGGTGTCAGATTAACCTTGTAAGGCACTGTGTACACAGTTGTTCATGCCAAGATTGGGCATCAGAAGCATTGATGAAAGTAATGATATTTAAAATGTGTCGCATATGGTGTTCAAATACTTCTCAACGAACTTTTACTGGAAGGGTAAATAAAATGTGCAAGATATTTTAGTAAACAGAGTGGGAAGGTGGACTGTTCGGTATTGTTTGGTGCGAGTACGTCGTATGCAGTGGGTTCACTTCTTTCATTGTTTTAGTGCATTATCATTCTTAAGCTACTTCATGCACTTTCCGGAGGCCAACTATTGATGTTTGTATGCATGTTCTGATGCGACTGTTCTCCTGCCTTCCTGGGTCACTGAGTAATCACTGGTCGAATGGGTAGTGCATCGGGCTGCTTTGCTGAGGTAATGTTCAAACCTAACCATTGGACCGACTTGGATCATGAGTAATGTGTACTCGTGGATCATGAGAAATGTGTACTCGTGGATCATGAGAAATGTGTACGTACAGTAATCCCTCGTTATAACGAAGCCAGCAGCACGGCGAAGAAAGATTGTTATGAGCAGTAATTTGATATAAGCGACCACTCGAGAAAAGCTAAAGCAGTCGAGCTTCAATTGGGCCACAACTGTGAGGAAGTCAATATTCAGTGAAGCAAAACTTTATTCAGGTGCAATAAAGGCAGTGAGCTTTGCCTGTTTCAAGTTAGGCTCTAATTTGACCAACCAATGCACGAAGCCATGGTTGCCGCCCATGCATTCAACCTTATTTCGCAGAAGGCGTAGGTACTCCCGTATCTGCACCATAGTTGGCAGTTCACGTGGCTCTTCATCCGCCGACTTTTCGTCTTGGTCAAGGCCACCAACAGTGTCAGTTAGTATCTCCGCATCCGTCGCTGGGGCGATCATGGGAGCAGCAGCGTCGGCCAACACAAATGTCTTGAAGTCATTTTCTACCTCTTGGCCATCAATTTTATGAACAGCCTCGTACAGATCATTGTCAGGCTGGTCGTCATCGGGGTCGCTGATGGTGGCATAGGAAAAGCTGGTGTGTGCAAAGCAGTTGGCAGCCTTTGAAGGCGTGAGTTCTTTCCATGAAAAGTTCAGCAAATAGATCACACCAAGCAAATCAGTCTTGTACCTCTCCCTGGCGTCATGCGCCGTAAAAGAGCCATGCGGTACAGCTTTCAGGTGGTCTCAATGATGCCCTGATCCATCGGTTGCAGTACTGCGGTTGTGTTAGCAGGCAAAAGACAAAGCTCCAAAAAACTCTTAATTGCTTGCAGGAGTCAGCGGATCGCTTTTCAGAAGACTCCGAAGCAAAAATTGACCTGACTTGTCTTGTCAAGGCCAACAATTTCCGTCGAACAGCCAAAGAAAAAGAAGCGGAGATAACAGCTCTTGAAAGAGAAATTAATGCGAAAATAGGGCTCCTTTCTTAAGTTATCTGAGAAAATAAAATTATGCTAACACTCCTTGAATTCTGCCTTTTTGCATCCTTGAAATCCTTGAAATGTCCTTGAATTTTCAGCCAAATATTGTGTACGAACCCTGTGATTTGACGCCTTTTCGCCATTAGCCCTTGGCTAGTGGTCAAAAGTTTTCGGGCTGCACGCACTTCACCTGCCTGTCACGCGACGCCACAGAACCGAAAAAACTCCCCACGTCAAATTGACGCGTACACATTAAAGATGCATTAATATGCTGAACAAAACTGAATTTTCTTCTGAATAGCCACAGGCAGCCCCTTTCCAAAAAGAATAAAAGATGGCTGCCGCCTATCGCTCAGGCACTGGTTACTCGCACCTGCCGCAGAGCATGGGTTTATTTTCCTGTAATAAAACTTTTTGCATGGCTGTGTTTTCTAGCCCTTTCCGCACGTTTACGACCTCGTTCTGCCAACTCTTCTTTGCTGAGGATCCGCTTTAGCGCCATTCCTAAGCTTCCGTTGCATGCCGCCGCGATTGTCGAAGAGCCACCGTAAGCTAAGTAAGGGAAAGCGGACCAATCAAAGACACTGGCACTATCCTCTTCATCCGGTTAACGATGTTCAGCGCAGTGGATTGGCCCTATCGAAGCCCTCTCCACTTGATCATGCTCCTCACCTCTTGTGAGCCAATTAGATAAGACAAGCCGCTCAGTGTAGGCAATGTTATTCGTTTTTCAAGCAAACAGAAGTGACCTCCTATGAACGAGGAGAGCGTTTGATTGTTCTATTGAGACAACCCTGCTGGTGACCGCCCAATGCTTGCGTCGGCGGTTACGCTAATCTGACGTCAGGAGATTGGAATAAAAAACATATTGGAATAGTTTTATGTTATAGGGCCCTAAGATAGGTTGTTTTCAATGGGGAGTATAAAATTCATGGGAGTATATTATGTGTGGTATTGGTGTAATCTACCATTCTGGCTGCACATATTGTTCTTTTTAGCATTGCTTTAATGGTTCCTTTGAATCTACCTTCACAGCTCACTCTGTGTGTTGTTGCAGTGGTTAGTGCTGGGTAGCTCCTTTGCCTTATTGTTGGTTGCAGCTCTTCACCATGTTGCTGTTTAACGTTGCAGGTTCTTAAAGAAAACATGCAAGAGATAATGCATTGGGCAGTGAATGGGGATCTTGTCGAAGGCCACCATGAGAACCTGTTTAAGGTGAGTGAGGGAAATGCTGATTGGCCAAGCACTGTTGTTACCCGATTTCCTTGTACAGTTCTTCGTTGCTACTCTCGCACTACAATATCTTCTTTACAGAAAATATGGTAATACAGTGAAAGATGACACAGTTGTTATAGTACAGTTGAGTCTTGATATAATGAGATGTGTTCATGCACAATTTCAATATAACGAAATTTCACTGCTGCCACGAAGGAATACTTCGTGGTTTCGAATAGTTTAATTACAAGCGGTTGCTTGCGCAAGCACATCTTAAATGTTCCACTGCGCAACCAAGAGCAACCACCGAAGATGTTCCGCTTAAAGTCCAAGTTCGATAAGATTCTCTCGCGAACTTTATGCTTTGGATTCAAATGAAAGCATAGAGTGAGGTGAGAACGAGGCTGGTTTAATGAGAGCTGTCTTCCCGTACAAACAAGGGGAAAGGGGAGAGGGGAAAGCATGCAATAATGCAATCATGTGTGAGGCAGGGGGGCATAGGATGGAGAGAGGGAGTTGGGGGCAGGCTGAAACGAGCCTCCTTTTCCAGCACAGCCGCGGCTGCGCGTGGCTATCACCTAGGCGTGTGCATCCTGTTTTATAGGTAATCTGTCGTGAGCGGTAAGAGTGGTCGATCTGAAATGATGTGGCATGTGCACTGACTTCCGGCGCATTTAGTACTATATGTTCAATAAACTTGGGTTTCGGAGACTCATTAAAGCGAGAGAAGCACAAAACATTTGCTCCCCACTGCAGGTGCTTTTCATGGTAGCGCTCTGCTACTGCGGGCAAAACTATCAGCTGTTGGGGCAAAGTAGATGCGAGAGTGTGTCTGGGTTCACTTCGTACTGCCAATGTGAAGATCTCGACATATGAGGAATCCGTATCCTTTTTTTCCTTTCTTTTATTTTCTTTTTCTCGTGCAATCTTGCTTTTTCCGGTGCTAATTTTGCCAACTTCGTTATATCGAGATTTACCGTATTTACTCGAACCTAACGTGCACTTCTTTTTCCGATAAAACTGTTCCAAAAATTGCGGACGCATTAGAATCGAGTACGACCATAAATCTGCGTTACCATATCGGCATTGGCGTTTCAAAATGGCCGCTTCGTACGCACTTTGAGTCTATCTGCTGTAGCTTCCTCCATGTGCTGCAGTACGTGTGCTTAGGCAGTGCTTCCTTCGGCTTAGGTTAGTGCACAGTCTGTATTCTTGTTTTCTGTGTTTGCTCTATCAGCATGGAAGTGCCGACTGCAAAGACATGCAGAGTTCATCATGAAGCTGCAATTAAAAGGAAAGTGATTAGATGTGCAGAGACGGATGGAAATTGGGCCGCATCACGGGCGTGTGGAGCTCCCGAAACTTGCGTGCAGGACTGGCGGAAACAGGAGGGGCATTCTACACTGGCAGCTGCTGTGTATGGCATGGCTGCGCGGCCCCTATCTTGAAAGCGAACTGCGAAGCAGACAGGTCTAGGCATCTAGGCACACCACACTGCATTCGCGTCGCTTATTTTGCATTGAAGCGAGAGGCTGCATAAAGCTCCTGCCACCGCGCTTCCTTGCTCCAGCGTTTTGATAGTTTCCGCGGTCATTAAGTGAGATGTATTCATGTTTGCTTGTGTACGTGTGACACTATGCTTGTTAACTTAGCTAGTAAGTGAATGTTCAAAAGTTTATACGGCCAATAGAACTACTATCCTTACTTTTCGTATAGCTGTCTACTAATTTGCTATCGTAATCGATGGTTCGCCTTTTGGGCGAAACTGACTTTTTTATTTGTCACAACTTTACTGCATTTGGAGTAAATTTTTGTTTTTTCCTAATGAGAAAAAGTTGTATTTCTGTATGAAAGAATGAGGTGCGCGGTACTGTAAAGGACTTTTCTTTTCTAAGGTCATGGCAAAGGGGTGTGCATTACAGTCGAGAGTGTTTCTTTTTTCTCCTTTCTTTTTTTTAGTCGCAGAAAACGGGTACGCGTTAGAATCGAGTAAATAGGGTAACTTCAGTACAAAGTGGGCCTATTAACCTGACTGGGTGTGATTTTTGTACTACAGTCGAACCCCGCTACAACGAACGTCGCTTCAACGAAATTTTCGCTTCAACGAAATATTTCCAATTCCCCGTCAGCTCGCTATACAAAGTAATGGAACAAATTTCTCATCACAACGAACCATTTTTGGGGCGCGTTTCCGCTTCAACGAAATTTTTGCTATGCGAAGCTCGATTTAAAAATATATCTTACAATAAAACAAGCATATCGCCGCCCATCTATGTACTTCCATAGGCCCACGCTGCTTTGTTTCGCTAAACATTCGCTGGACCAAACTAATCCACTCACTGAAACGCACATGATCACCGCCATAGCTTGGTGTTGATGACTATCGGGCTGGCTGCCTTGCGACAAGGCGCGGGGGCAAGCTCCCGTTTTCTTCCAATCCAATTCAGAGCCGCAACCAATCCGTTGCCAAAGGACGCAGCAGCCTGGCAACAGCAGCGCGTTTGCCCTAGTTTTTTTCACTCGTGCTTGTGCTGCTAGTGCGCTGTAATGAATGCGAGCATGGCGACTTCATCTAGAAAGCGGAAGTTCCTCTCGCTTGAAGAGAAGGCACGGATTATCAGCGCGGCATCCAGTGGCAGGAAAAAGGGAGATGTTGCAGCGGACTTCGGCATCTCACAGAGCACGCTGTCAACGATCTTGAAGTCGAAAGACGCGATAGCGCAAGCTCTTTCTTCGGGGACATCCGCGAAGCGGAAAAAGCTGACGCAAGCGGCTCATGAGGACCTTGAGAAGGCTCTGTACACGTGGTTCCTCGACGTGCGCGCAAAGAAGATGCCGGTCAGCGGAAACATGTTGCAGCAAAAGGCACTTGGCTATGCCTGTATGCTGGGCATCAATGATTTCAAAGCCAGCTCAGGGTGGCTGACCCGTTTTAAGGCCAGGCATGAAATCGTCGCTAAAGTGCTGTGTGGGGAGTCGGCCTCATCAGACGCCGACGCTGCATCTGCTTGGGCATCAGCTACTGTGCCGGAATTAATGGAGAAATATGCCACATCAGACATATACAATGCCGATGAAACGGGACTTTTCTTCGAGCTCCTCCCCTCCAAGACGCTTCACATGAAGGGCCAGCCATGCAGCGGAGGGAAGCATAGCAAAAAGCGTGTGACTGTGCTCCTGTGCTGCAACATGGACGGGTCTGACAAGCGCTGCCCACTGGTGATAGGCAAAAGTGCGAAGCCGCGGTGCTTCAAAGGTGGCAAGAGCCTGCCCGTCAAATATGTTGCCAATAAGAAGTCTTGGATGACACGGGCCGTTTTCAAAGAGTGGCTAACCGCTTTCGACCGTGACATGACGGCAAAGAAACGTAAGGTTTGTTTGCTCATCGACAATTGCTCAGCGCATAACGTTGAAGACGTTCAGCTTCAAAGCGTGGAAGTAAGATTCTTCCCGCCGAATTGCACGGCTTTAATCCAGCCGCTGGATCAAGGTATCATCAATAGCGTTAAAAGCGCTTATCGACAGCGACTGATTCAGCGGCTGGTGTTAAACATCGACACCGGTCGGGCAATCGAAGTGGATTTGTACATGGCTGTACAGATGGTCTCAGCAGCGTGGACGGCAACCAGTCGCAGTATCATCTACAACTGTTTTGTGCACGCCGGCTTTCACTCCGATGCTCAACTGGCAGCGAACTCCACGTCGGACGAGGAAGGCTGCAGTACAATTGCTCCACCCTCCACAGAGGCCAATGCGGCATGGGCAGCCCTTCAGGACTCCGGAGATGTGCCGGCCGATGTTCACATCGGCGACTACATCGCTGTTGACAGTGAAGTGCTAGCTCACGAGGAGCTGAGTGACGAAGCTATAATTGAGGGCGTTCGCCACAACGACGCATCATCGGATGATGACAGCGACGCGGAGGACTTAGCGCCACCACCTGCAATAAAAGTGATGGATGCTTTTGATGTGATCCGCAGATTTTTCGGTGCTCACGATGACGACGTCGCGATGCAACTGTTCACCGAGTGCGAAAGCCGCGCCACTGCACTCGTGGCAAAAAAAAAGAAGCAGAAGAAGCTGACCGACTTCTTTGGAAATAAATGATGTTTTGGGACTATGTGGTCCAACCTGACAGTGTTTTTGGCCTGTTTTCGCCTCAACGAAATTTCGCTTTAACGAAATTTTTCGCGCGCCCCGTCAGTTTCGTTGTAGCGAGGTTCAACTGTAATTCACTAGACTTGTTTTGTGTAATTTCATTTCATTTATTGATACTGTCAGCCCAACTTCGGGCCATCACAGGAGTGGTAGGTCACAATACAGGCAAATATATATATATATATATATATATATATATATATATATATATATATATATATATATATATATATATATAATGTAACACACACACACATATTTACACGATAAAGAAAATAAGGTACATTTTGGGGAATGCACTGATAGTAGCACCATGGCAAATACAGCATGTAATACAATACCCAGCTGTACACCATAACCATGAGGCCAAGTTATGGTATGCGTATGCATGTGCTTTTGACATTTTCAAGAAAATCGCATGAAGATGACGTCCTTACTATTGAGTCTGATAATGGATTCCATTGTTTTATTGCTCTCGGAAAGAAGCTGTATTTAAAACAATCATTGCGAGTAATTGGAGGAGGGACATACGTACTGTGGCGATGACGAAAATAGTTACTAGGAAAGAAGTGAAAATAGTCATCTTTATCAATTTTAACATGGCCATGAATAATAAGAAAAAGAAGCTTCAAACGGTCATACTCAGTTCTAGACTCTAGAGAAGGAAGTTCAGCAAGTTCACATAACTGGGTAGGAGAGTGGGTGCCACGATATTTGTTAAAAATAAACCGTGCAGCAAGCTGCTGAATTTTATCCAGCTTAGGCTGATTAGATGAACTGTATGGGTCCCACACCATTTTTGCATACTCCATAACCGGTCGAATAAAAGTTTTATATGCCAGGCATTTTACTTCAGGGGTAGCATTATACAGATTTCTTCTAAGTGACCACAAGGCTTTCTGGGCCTTGGTAGATACGTAATCAACGTGTTCATTCCAATGCAAATCCGAGGTAAGCTTTAAACCCAAGTATTTAAATGTTGACACTTTCTTTAACGCGACACCTTCAATGGAATAATCGTAATCAATAATACATCGTTTTCTAGTGATAGACATGTAAACCGTTTTGTCAGAGTTCAGAACCATTTGCCAGCTGTCAAACCAGTTTTTTAACCTTTTGCAAATTTGAATTTAAATCCGTCTGATCGGCAGCTGATTCGATATGGTTATATAATACGCAATCATCTGCGAAGAGTCTGATGGGAACTGTAATGTCGTGCGGCATGTCATTGATAAATAATCAAAATAACAGGGGGCCCAATACACTTCCTTGGGGTACTCCAGACTCTACAGGTGAAAAGGAAGACCGGTATTCCTCCAATGCGACAAATTGTTCTCTATGGCTTAGGTAGGACGAAAACCATTCAGATAAGCGAGGGTTTTTGAATATAGTTCTAATTTTTAATAGCAACTTTGGGTGCGACACCTTATCGAAAGCCTTGGCCAGATCTAAGAATATTATGTCTGTTTGGCCTCGGTTATTTATTGAATATGCGAGATCGTGAACAGTCTCTATTAGCTGAGTCACTGTAGAGAGTCTCTGACGGAACCCGCGTTGGCATTTGTTTAATATATGGTAGTTGTCAAGGTAGACCAATAATTGCTTAGATATATGTTCAAGTAGTTTCGAACAAGTGCTAGTAAGGGAGATCGGCCTATAATTATTAATGTCTGATTTGCTGCCACTTTTATGAATTGGGATAACTTTAGCACGCTTCCATGCCCTGGGAAAGGAACACTGCTTAATAGATGCCTGAAAAATTAGTTAGAAATTTAGAAACCGACTCTGCGTACCTTTGTAAAAATTCATTAGGAATTCCGTCAGGCCCCGTACTTCTTTTAGTGTTCATGTGGAATAAGAGGTTAAATACACCCTGTTCATCAATTCTTACATCTTGAAAAGACGGCCTTTGAGATTCATCTGTAAAATCGGGCAGAAAGCCGTTATCGCGTGTGAAACCCGACGAGAAGAAAGAGTTGAAATACTGTGCCTTCTTTAGAGCGCTATCTCCAGTTTCATGCGAACAAGAAGCAGCTGGGGGGTTAATATATCGCCAAAATTTACCGGGGGCGTTTTTCAGAAAAGATTGTAATGTGACATTATAGAATCTATTTTTAGATTCTTTGATTAGCCTTTTTAATTTGCGACTCATACTAGAAATGCAGCTTTTGTCAGTTGGCTGGCAATTATTTTAAGACTACTTTCGCTTCCGTTTTAGCTTTCTTTTTGCATGAATTATCTCTCTGGTTATCCAGGGATTTTTTCATTTGGTTGTTCTTAAACGTTTTGGGACAAAGCTTCCCACACAGTGCTCGACCACGTATGAAAAGAAATTCCATAGCTCGTCCACGCTTGCGCCAGAGTGGACAAGACCTAGGAACTTATCTAACGAGACTTCGAGGTAATCTAAAATAGATACATCATTGGCTAATGTAAAATGTAACAAATGTAATGTAAATGTAACAAATTTAAAGACGTCATTACCATTTTATGGTCCGAAATACCGTCCTCGATGTCACAGCTCATAATAAAAGAACATAGGCGATTTGAAATGAAAACAAGATCTAAAATCGTTGAAGTTTCCGCGCCCACTCTTGTGAAGCCAAACACAATTTGAGTCAGGTTATAATTAAATGCAATATTTAATAACTGATCAGAACTCCGTACTTCGGTTCCTCCTGAAGAATTCGACGCCCAATCAATTCCAGCCAAATTAAAATCGCCCGCAAGGCATATGTTGTCATCTGGATGCATGTGCAAGTTCATAAAGGCTTCCAAGTTTTCTAGTACTTCTACAGGGGAGTTGGGAGGCCGGTACACACTGCCGATTAGCAAATTATGGTCATTCAAGGTAGTTTTAATCCAGACTGTTTCGAGATTGCTTGGATCATTAAGTACTGTAAAAAGAATGTTGATTTTGAGAAGTATCGCTACCCCACCCCCTCTAATGCGCCGATCCTTTCTTATTATGGAATATCCGAGGGGCGTTACCTCAACATCAGTCACATCCGGGTTCAGCCATGTTTCTGTTATTACTATTGCATCTTGATCGTGCTCTATTACAATGCTTTCTAGGCTATCTTCTCGCTGTTGTGGAGTCACTGTATGCTTCAAATGGCTACGGTGATGCCAGATGTGGTACTTACATGTGGCTCTGTTTCTCGTACTGTTCTGAAAAGTAGTGTACGACCCAGTTAGATGGTGTCCTTTTCCATTTAGAGCTCGCACCCCGTTTTTAGGGCATGAACTGCCAGCAGCCTATCTCATCATCAGCCTATCTTATGTCCACTGCAGGAAGAAGGCCTCTCACTGCAATCTCCAGTTACCCCTCCCCTCACCAACCTATTCCAACTTGCACCTGCAAATTTCCTAATTTCATCACCCTACCTAGTTTTATGCCATCCTTGACTGCGCTTCTCTTCTCTTGGCACTTGTTATCCATCGTACGCATTACACGGCCTTCCCAGCTCCATTTTTCCCCTCTTAATCTCAATTAGAATATCGGCTATCCCCGTTTGCTCTGTGATCCACACTGCTTTCTTCTTGTCTCTTAGCATTACACCTAGCATTCTGCCATACCATTGTGCTTTGCGCGGTCCTCAGCTTGTTCTCGAGCTACCTGGTCAACTTCCAAGTTTGTGCTCCATATGTTAGCACCGGTAGAATGCATTGATAGTACACCTTTTTTTTCAGTGGTAGTGGTAAGCTCCCAGTCAGGATCTGGCAATGCCTGCCATACACACTCCAACCAATTTTTAATCTTCTGTAAATTTCTTTCTCATGATCAGGGCCCCCGTTTGTAACTCACCTAGATAAACATACTCCTTCAGACTCTAGAGGCTGACTTGCAATCTTGAACTCTTGTTCTCTTGCCATTTGGTTTATCCTGTACAGTTGGACATTATCTTCTGCATTTTGATCTTCAACCCTTCTCTTACACTTCTGTTAAGGTCCTCAATCATTCATTCAACCATTCACCCGCTGAGTACATTGGTTCAAAAGTAGCGTTGAAGCCTTCTGATAGCGCTGGTTTTGGTGGTAGTGTTAATAAATTGGTGCACATTGGCAAACAAATGCATGGTAGAGGGCAAAGCAGACAAAGCTTTTTGCCATTCTTGCTTTCTAGGCAGGGACTCAAAATATTTCTTTTTCAATTCGATTTGATTTTTGTCCAATTAACTTAAGTAGGTATCCATCAGTTTTTCTTTTTAAAGGAAACCACACCATACTTCTGTGTGCACATGCAGTTGGTAATTTGTAGTATATACACTTTTGCGAGTAGACTATTTATTTATTTATTTTATTTATTTATTCATACTGTCAGCACAAGCCAAGACAGGAGTTGCGGTTATGTTGCTGTCATCAAACTAGACCTAGTAGATGTTTAAACAATTCAATACAAAGCAATCAGGCTAGGAAGGCACAGCATATAAACAAATTTGAAGCAACAAACAACATGAGTTACAATGAATAAGTTATAGCACCATATGGGTCAACAAAAAAGTAACGCGCCGAAACAACTGGGAACAGCTAACAATAAAACGTTTACAAATAATTGGCAACAGCCTTTACAAAAGATTGTAAATCAGTACATTCTACTATATCATGTGGCAAATTGTTCCAATCGTCTATGCTTCGAACCAGGAACGAATTTTTGAAGGATTATGTTCCATAATTAAGTGGTTTAATGTTTTGGATGCTTTGTTCTGGGGATAGCAGGTCTTTCTAATGTCTTCATGTTGGAATCTGACTTCCAGGTTCACGTTGCTAAAAGCCAGGTGTGCAAACATGAGCGCCCAGGAAGCTCGTGTTACTGCCTTTCAGTAACATGAATTCCTACAAACTTGCTCAACTTTCACTTCCGACTTGCAAATACAGTTAAACCTTGATATAACGAAGTAAATAAAATTGGCAATTTGCTTTGTTATATTGATCTTTTGTTGTATTGAAATTCAACGTTTTGTGCAATTGAGTACAGTGGACGATTGATTTTTCTTGCATGGAAAGGGGCTGCAGAATTTTCCCAATTATCAGGCAATAAAAAAAAAGCCAAGTTTCAACGAGAAAGCAATTTTGATGAATTTGGGAGTTGGCGACAAATGATACGGTTTCATGCCACTTCGACGATATCCTCACACAGGCAGTAGGTATAACTGAAGCCAGCCACGCTTTCGCGTGCACTCTGGCCCCGTGGCTGATAGAGCATTGCCGCACTGGGATGATGCTACTGTGAAAAGCGCCAGCAGCGGGGAATGAATCTTTTGTCTGCCTCTCGCTCCGAGTCACCGAAGCTCGACATTACGCAACCTCCAATACTAAATGTGCGGGAAGCCTGCTTACATGATGGCACGCCATCTCAGCATGCCCACTATTTTCACACGCCGCAGATTACCTCTAAAGCAGGGTGCGCGACTGCGTATGTGCTCAGCTGCGCTTAGTCATGCACAGCCACGGCCGAGATGCAAGCATGCCAACTCGCGAGCATGCCAACTTAGCCCCCTCGCCCCTCGTGTGCGCTTGATTGTGTTACTGTGAGCTCGCCCCACTCCCCCTCTTTCCCTCTGCTCGCACGGGAAAGCAGTACTCGTGAAGCCACTATCTTGCTTGTCGCACCCTTGCACATGTTCACTCACACCTTAGGCACAAAGTGCACTAGGTGCTATAAAATCTTATCGCACCCGAACTTTATACAGAACATGATGCAGCTCCATGAAAAGTTTAATACTTCGCTATATCGAGAATTTTGCGATATTGAAGTTCATTATATTGAGGTTTTAACTGTACTTTAGTCATCTGAAATACTTCGGTGTCATCATCACCTTCCCTTCTGTTACTTCCTCTGGAATGGCCTGTGATGTTTCCACGTAATCACCTAGTGCCAGTTTCTTCTATGATAATGCTCGTTGGGGATCTGCGCCCAATGAGTATGATAGCACTGAAGCGGTTATCATTGGCGCTTTAACCATGGCTCTGTACAAAGTGTTCATGCCAGCTGTATATGTTGAGTGTGAAGCTGTAATAGCTGAACATGTGCTTAAAGGCAGTCCCTAGGAAAATGTCCTCAGCTTCTGCTGTCTGTTCGTGCACATTATATAAGACTTTGTTGCTCATGTTCCTCTTCTTTCATTTCAGTTTCTGAAAGTTCTGCATGTTGAGAGAAAGCACGGGCCCTTTGCTCTTATGTTGTACCATGCCTACTACCCTATCCTTTGGCGAGGCCTCAAGGTGAGCATTTTATTTCTGTTGAATGTGAGTGAAAGCCTAGTGTATTGCTACGTGTGCAAGTGTCACATGATGTAGACGGTTGCACTGTTCAAACGTTTTGCAGTGCATTTATTGCAGTAACCAGTGTTTTACAGCTGGGCCTGTTTAATTCTAGATCGGATGTTTTTATGAGAGTTTAGCTCGCGTATATCGAACAGTGGAGGTACCTGCTTGAATGTCTCATGCATAGGAGTGCTGTAGTACTAGGCCAACTCCATCAGCCATTGCATTTAATGCGTCAAACAAGACATCGTGCTTCTCCCTAAGGCACACTTTCTCTCTGCACTGTGTTAGGGATTAAGGTAAGGTGCCTTACTGCACCTTATCTCCTGTTCACATGTGTTAATATCTTTTGCGAAGCTCAGTTCCTAGAATTGCAATCAAAGCAGCAACATGGAGGATGCCACAGTTATTTTCCCACAAAAAGGATTCTTGGGGATGGGCTGGTGTGCAAGCCATAATTGTTGTGCTGGGGCACATTATTATGTGGTTAATTGTTAAATGGGTGTTTTCATTGACCTTTGATATTGGTGCTTTCTTTATGTGCGGTTGGTAGGTCTACGAAATTTGCTGGAGCATCCCTTTGTGGCATATGCTTTGGTTGCATTGGCGCTTCATGTGTGATCTTCATTGCCTTTCACACGAGAGTTGCTTCTGAGGCACTTCGCACTCTGGGTAACCAGCCGATCAAGCCGTGTTGCATTTCAGTGGAACCAAATGTTGCAAATTACTCATTAATTGCAAATTACAAATTAAGTCATTGTTGTCACTTCCATATCTACAGGGCTTAATTCCCCCTAGATCTGGTGGTAGCCACGGGACCCTTTGATTCAGTCCATTATGTGCCTCTGCACCGATGTCTTAGACGTGGCCATGATGCAGAGTAAACGTAGTGAACAGTTTATGCCATAAAGACTTGAGTTGCCATTCAACAGTGCAACTCAACTCGCACGCACTGTGTGCAGTTCCATCACTGAAAGTTTAATCCATAGGTTGAAGGCAAAATTAGCATTTGCCTGATGCAGTAGCATAAGGCTACAAAGCGTGGATGACGATTTGCTCTTATATTGCGTACTTCACCGATTTATGCCGAGTTGATTTGCTTAATCAGTAGGTGGCTTTTGACTATTGAGGCAGTTGGCAGTTTTCAGTCTCAGAGCAGCTATTTTATGTATTGAGTATTTCCTGAAAAATCAAAAATTTTATATAACTGGGATCAGTACTGTTGTTGTAATCAAGTGTCAGAGTACACTAGTGTTGTCTGTATAGCGCTGCATGGGCTGGAACATCCATTATCTCAAATGGCACAGTGTGCCGTGCCTCTGTAATAATACTGTGAAATGTTACTGTTTCTTTCACGCACAGTCACACTCCAATTTTGTCTACCTTTTAAACGACCAACCTTTAAATAAGATAACCGATTATAAATATCTTGAGGTTTATTTTTCTGCTGACCTGACTTGGAAAAAACACAGTGAATATATATCGTCAAAGGCAGCAAGAATGTTGAACTTTTTAAAGAGGAATTTCTGAGACGCTCCTCAGAAGGTTGAGGAAATTTTGTATTTCACAAACATCAGGCCTATTATGGAGTACGCCTGCGCAGTCTGGGACCCTCAAGTCGGAACCCATTCTGCTATGCTGGAGCGTATTCAGAATCGTGCAGCGCGATTTGTCGTAAACAAATATTGCTCTAATGTCCATAGTAGCTGCATGAAGCAAGAGTTTAACTGGGACTCGCTGGAAAAGCGCCGTTTACGACTTAAGCTAGAACATCTCTACTGGATTTACTTCAATAAAATAGTCATTAACACTACAATATATTTGCTCCCACCACACTTTGTATCGAGAAGATGCGACCACAAATGGAAGATCCGTGAAACAAAGTGTCGTACTGATGTCTTCAAACGCTCTTTTTTTTCCACATGCCATCAGTGAGTGGAACAAGCTGCCTCACTCTGTAATAGAATGCCACTCCGAGGTAAAGTTTCGAGCACTATTGTCAGAAATCTGATGTAGTTAATGCACTTAGCTACTGTTACCTGCTCTTCATATTTCGCTTTTCTTAATTCCTTACATTGACTGATGTGATTTCACATTGTACGATCCTTTTCTTTTTTTAATCCCAGAGGTTGAGTCCATGCTGCATGCTGTATGACTATCTTTGAAAGTTGTATGTTTGTATACCCCCTCCAAAAAGGCCTTCATGGTGTTGCAGGAAATGTGAATGAATGAATGAATAACTAAACAAACAAACAAACAAATAAATAAACAAACAAATAAATAAACAAACGCTGGGATTTCCTTTAGCACTTTAATCTAGCTGGTGTTGCTCAGCTGATAGAACCTATCCTTGTACTTGTGAGGCTAGCCGATGTGACAAGCCACAAGCTGTCGCGAAGTGCTTCCCGCTAATATGTTCGTACGGCTAATTCATCAGTGATTGATCCTGAGATAATGTGTGCGGGTTAGACGGACGATTGTTGAAAAAGCAGCGTGAAGTTCATTGCTGCGTATCCAACACAATCTGCATGTCTATCAGCAGGTAATTGGTCTGATCTTCACACTTTACGAAATACGCACTGCTTTTGTTGCCATTCCCCTCCGTCTGCGTCGATCGCATTAGCATTTCTATGTCATTTGCCATTGTGGCATTGTGCCTTCAGTGTTGCGCTGCTAAGCCTGAGGACGTGGGATTGAATCCTGGCTGCGGTGGGGGCATTCTTGTGGGTGCGAAATGCAAAAAGTCCCATGTGCGTATTAAAGATCACCAGGTGGTCAAAATTAATCCAGAGTCCCCCACTATGGTGTGCCTCATAATCATATTGTAGTTTTTCCATGTAAAACATCAGAATTAATTTTAATCGGTCCTGCTGACACAGACAAACCTTGTACTGACAGAGGTGAACCGATCAGACGTAGCACCATTCTGCGAATTGCAGTGTTTGGATGCTGTGTGTGCGATCCCCGCATTGGGTTGGTGTCCGGGAGCACTTGCAGTGACAGTTCGCAGCCACACTAGCCAGGGAGGCCCGAAAACAGAAAAACGGGTGCTCTCCAAGAACAAAGTGAAACGCTCACTTCAGTGGCATCAAGCACGAGAGGCTCTGTAGCACACACGGCATGTGGCACTGCACAAGTCTCTACACCGAATATTTGCAATGCACACAGACACCTGCACTGCAGATGGCCCATCTGAGAAATGCGGAGATTAACAAATGAGGTAGCTGGCGTTCAGAACTTTCTTGCCTTTTATTAACCAAAGGATCCCTCTTTCACAGCTTTGAACGTGATCAGTCTTCTCTGCTTAAGACACCTGCTTTGCTCATGTTAAGACCCAGACACACAGTCAGTGATCCTGAGAATTTTTTTGCCAGCCATCATGGATTACCTCGCACATTATCTTTGTGCATTGCAAATATTGAATATTTGATTCGCAAATCAAATTATTCAGATGTCCACTACATTCGATTCGGTGATATTCAAGTATTCGCATACTACTACTTATATCTGGTATTCATCATAAGCGTATATTCATAGCATGTTGATGTCGAAGAAACATTTCAGGTTTTACTGTATTATGCTACAGTCGGAACCGGATATATCGAACCCACATATAACAAATTATTGTCATATCGAACAGCTGTAAAATCCCCTCGAAAGTTTTTCTATAAAATCTTTATTCTATATATAGAATTGCCTATATATCGAACTTTTTGGTGATCCCCATCAGATTCAGTATATCCGGGTTTGACCGTAATATTGAGGTGCAGCTGTAATTGGGCAGGCTCTCTTAGAGATGTGCTTACCTTTGGCCTCTCATTGCTAAAATCCACTGCTGCCTGCCCTTTTCATATGGACGTGCCCAGAACTTGCTCAATCATTTAATGGACGATAACACGAAACCTTATTTTGCACTGGTATCATCGCAGTGTGGTGCGAGCAAAATGTTGCATTCTGTAAACCAGTTCTTGATTGTTGTCTTTACAGGTGTGTCTACGTTTGTTTGTGTAAAATTAGCACTTCTGATGGCACTAGCGGTGCTTGGCTATCTAACTGCTGATAATATGTTTACTCTGCATTATCCATAATTCAGCATTAGAATCACAAGTTTTCTTTGGGATCTCATAATTGGTGTGTTTGTGTGTAGTATATTTGAACAAAGAAAACATAATTGAAATTGTGGTCTGCATACTGTTGCCTTCTTTCTCTCAAACCAGGCACGGCACTACAAGGTTCGCCACTCTGCGGCCAGAATCTTTTTTGATACATTCCCTCTTCTGGAGAGCACTCAAGTTGCACTTCAGCAGGAGGAGTTGACAGCACACTTTGAAGTGATGCACGTGAGTGTGTCACTGTTTTCATGGAGTGAATTTGCTGATAGTCCAACCTCATTACAACAAACCCACATTTGAAACAAACATATGTTTATTATATCCAATATTTGTCGCATGCTGATATCACCAAGATATATTAATTACTTTGTTACATCGGATAATTCGTTATATCCATGGCGTTCATTATATCAATCTTTGACTGTGTGTGCTTAGGTATGGGCACCTTGACATGTCTTTAAGACAAATTTGCTGTATGTTTTGCTTCTTGGTTCAATTTCTGGTACTTCAGTCTACACATTTTCTGTGTGTGTGTGTGTGTTTTTTTTTTTTTTTGCTGCTGTTATCTTGCCAATGGGATGTTCACTGGCACGTTGTATTTAACAGTTGCCTTTGTGCACTTGATGTATGGCGAGTGTCCTTGACGATGCAGTCTGCTGCCCAGCTTACTTCACTTTTTGCATCAACAAGCCTTCGTTCACATCATGCCTGTTTGGTTTCAGTTTAGACTTTCTTTCCCTAGAGCCTTCTGTCAGATGTGCATCCAGACATCCGAGCACTGGCTGTCAGAGGAGTGCTCAATGTCATGACTGAATATTACGAGCTATTTCCTGCTTATGTAAGTGAAGCTCCACCAATGCTTAAAATACATTCTTTATAATTTTTTTTTTCAAGCATTCTTTACTACAGCTGTTGCAATGTATTCTTGGTAACACTTCTCTTTGTAACAGCAACGAAAATCTCTTGCCAAGGTCTTGATTGAGAAGAATGCACAAGACAAGAACTCCACTGAATCTCGAATTCGGGTTAACCAGGTGAGATAAGCCTCCAATATTGAAGACTGCTTTTTTTATTTGATTCAGTTTTAAAAGATCTTATAGGTAGAATAAAAGCTCGAATATATAGTGAAAGGGCGCGCAATTAGTTCTTCAGGTTCCGCTTTTACTTGTTGTTTTCTGCTTGTACCGTAACTGTAAACACGTACATACAAGAGCTGTTGCAATGCCTAAGCCTGCTCGAAGTCTTTGTTTTGCTGGCACCAGCATTTAGAAATTGCCCCTCATCTAATATACTATGCCGTGATTCAACCTTAATTACCAGTTGTCACTTTTATATACCCCATCAGATTCAGCTTGAACAAACTCTTGGGTGTCTGCTGCTGTCACCTGCGTTTTTGTGCTGTGTACCACTTGCACATAAGCAGAACACATTAGGCCAAGCAAATTTTCTCTTGCTGCTTCCATGTAGGTCTTACATACTACTTAAAGTAGCCTTGGTGAGAAAGTAATGCATAAACGTTCATAAAAGAATGCTTGGCCTTTTATGGAAGCATTGTTGGGAGATGAAATTATTTGATAAAAGTAGGTGCTGCCGTCAAAAAGAAATTGTAGGCAGAGGTAATTTCACTTCATTCTTGCTGTTCCTGTAGTCAAGAAAGCTTGTCAAAGCAGTTCGTTTAACCATGCTGTTTACTCTGACATCATTTTCTCTAACAGGTGAATTCATTTAAATGAACGCCACATTTCATTGGAAAGCATTTGTTTTATTGGTAGTTGGTAGTTATATTGGTAAGCACTTACCAGAGGTGGATGGTGCTAGCTATCAGCAGATCTAGTGTTGCAGAAACATGCCGGCAACTGTACTGCCCGAGCGTCTCCTTTATCGTTTGATGCAGTAGTCTCATTGGATATAGAGTGAACTTGGTCGAGTTGGTAACATTCTTCCTCTGGGTGCTGCAATGAGCTCTCGATGCCCATGCATGCTTATCTCCGCTTACTGTAGTATAACTCAATTTCATATCACAACACAAGATCATTGCGAGTTGGTTCAACTGTATCTTGTGTTTGGTGTGCCCGACATAATTTCCTCAAGGTACTGTGCCATGAATAAGTCATTTCATTGCTATGCGGCAGTGTGTTGAACTTGAATCTGCTACTATGCATTGCTGGTACAGCTAAAGCTCGCTTGAAGTCATTGGAACCACAGAATTATTTCGTTAAATCAAACTCTTGAAGCACTTGTGCAACTCGTTCAAAAGCGAAAACGAGATTCAAATTTTGCCTGCAATGACTCCATTAGGAGCAGGCATGTGCTCTTATCGTAGGCAGTAAGCCTGATGTGTGTGTATTTCGGTAGAGCCGTCGTGCAATGCCGATACCCTGCAGAAAACAATTTCATAAAAGTAAAATGGCCTGCCTCGTAGAAACAAGGTAATGCATTTACTGGACCAAAACGTGTCCAAATTTTGAAGCGCCTTTAACTCAACAGGTTTCCTTTGATTCATTTCTTTACCTTTTCACATAACTTCGTTAAACTCGGCAAAACATTGAGTTCGTGTTTCTGCTTCGAGGTTTTAAACAGTTCTATGAATATGTCAGGTAATTTAAAGCACTTTGATAAATCCAAAATTTCATTTTTAAGCTGAGGTTAGTCTATAGTAGGAACCCCTTCTGAGAATTCACAAGAGCTCCCAAAACTAGACTTCTGAGCTTTCTTTTTCTCTACCATGTGGGAGTGCACATACAAACTGTTATAGTGTTTACGTGCTCATGCATGTTTTAGGTAACTCTCCAACAGACAATGCTTCTGAGAGACTGCAATGATATGAGCACACTTGTGCAACATGTTCGGGCTAATGTTGACCACTGGCAGGGCAGTGCAGCTGCAGCTAGCACAGGCAATAACAACTTGGTGGCTGTGGCACTCTGCTGCTGAACACGAGATCAGAAATGCTGCTGCAGCAGCATTTCAATGCGAGCAGAATGTAACGTGCACTGAAAACTAAGTACACAAGCATATTTAAAGTACCCCACATGATCATAATTAATCCAGAGCCTTTCGCCATGGTGTCCCTTATAACCCACTGTGCTGTTTTAGATTGGTAAATCCCACAATACAATTTATAATAAGTTGCCATAGTAGGCCTCGTATAACTCTTGCTTACACAGTTCAGAACAGCGCCTGCCAAAAAGTTTTGAGCAATTTGGTTAAGGTGTGTTCACACTAGCGACAAAAATGCGCACGGCAAACTCTCAAATGGATACGAGACCCATCTTTTAGCGGCAGCCACAAAACATGCACCAATAAGAAGCAAGCCGCACTGTTGTGGCGCCACCTGCCGCACAAGCCAAGAATCATAATCTATGGGCTCTGAGATTGAACAGTGTTGTGCATGCCGTAAAATCTCGGGCCATTTCCAGTCAAGGGGGGCTGTTTTTGTTAAGCCTTCCCACACTGCCACCAAGACGTCGACGAAGAAGCCGCCTCGCAATGGAGGCGTTTTTGGAAACCGTTTGCGGATATGCGTGCCTCTATGACAAATCGAACGTCGATTTTAAGGACAAGGAGCTGCGCGCCAACTGCTGGCACATTATTGGACAGCAGTTTGGCATGACAAGTGAGTAGTTGGTGAAACTCTCTGAAGTATCTTTCATCTCTCGCGTGCAGGTGAGGAAGCAGAGTGTGCGCCTGTCCCTCAGTGTCCCTGTACTGCCATATAGGGCGCGCCCAAAACTTTCTCATCTGATTTCTGGCACGTCGGCGTTGCACAAGTATATAGAACAAATAAGTATTATAGTGTTCACAATCACCAGTAGCTCCTCGTCCGTATCCGACATGCCTGAGCGTGGCCGGCAGTGGCGTAAAGAAACGCAGACACTTCCAGTGGAACACGAAATCGGCAGAACGGAGAGCGCATTGTCGCGAGAAGTATCGAATGGAACGAGACAATGCGGCTCTCCACGCGCCGTTGCCACATGCCGCAAAACACGACTGCAGACTTGCTCGCCCGCGTCTGCTGCGCGGGCGCTTGCCGCGTGCGGCGTGTTGCATGCGTTTTTGTCGCTAGTGTCGACGTACCTTTACAGGTTGGCGATGAGGTCTTGAACCTTGTCCTTTAGAAATGTGGTGTTTGAACGCAGCCCTTCTCTTGCAGGGGCTTGCTTTTATGGTCAGCAATCCAATGACACACAACCTGCTCAAGGCCCTCATTCCCAGGAGGAAAGACAGCCTCTACGACACTTACGCTGTTCAGGTGTCCTACGTTTCCCTCCTGTCAGCAGCTCGTGGTATACCGGGATTCAAGGCACAGTATTTTCATTATTTTTCTCTTGTTTCATTTGTTTTTCTTTTTAAGCGATAGCTTTCTCTTCCACCTAATTTTATGGTCTGTCTAACTGAACAGTATACAAAAAAGGAGAGCCGCGAGAGACTGCGTAAAGAAAGTAAAGGTACCAAGAAGGAAAGGGCAAGTGCACCATGAACCTTAGAGCACATATGTGATGTAAGGAGGAAGAGAGACACAGAGCAGCAGCAGTGTCAATTAGAGTTGCATCGGTGCCTCTTGGATTCAGCGCAATTTTCCCAGCTGCTGGTGTGCCCATTTGGCACGGCATGTGTTAATGTCAGCTGTGCTTGCTGCAGCACCACTTAATTGTAATGGAATTTTCCTAGCTTCTTGTGTGGTCCTGCACAGTGTGTGTGATCGCTTATAGTTGCTCAAGCTATTGAAGACTGAGTCATCTCTGATGATTTCTGTGCAGTTTTCTTACCTTCTCTGTCCCATCAGTCAGTGTGTAGCAGTAATGTGTTTGAACCGTTGTCTTTTTTTTTTTTTTTAACCTTGCTAAATAATAGTTGTTCCTGCATTTCAGGTCTTCGTAGTTCTTTGTAATTTTATTTGAAGCCATTGTCATTTCCTATTGTTGTCATCTTCATTGCTGTTCAGTGTAGCTTTAATCGTTTAAAGGTGCAAAGAATGAAACCCCTGAGACCTTACGAACCAAGTTCACACTGGGATGAGATTTACATTGGCATCTGCTCAACTGCACTTGTGCTGCCATTGCTCACTACTCTGGTAGTCTGGCTCTCTCTGTCCGCGGTTTAAACACTGCTCACAAAGGTAATTCATTTCGTTGCCAGCACCATTAAAGGGACACTAAAGAACACTAAATCAGCTCAAACTGAAAAAAATATTTTTTCTAAACTTGCGGTAATTGTGTTGTACAGAATTGCCAAAACTTCCAATTTCAGGAATTTCGCACCATAATTGTAGTGCTGTTGTGTCAGTAGTATTATTGCATCTTTGGGTTGTTGTTGCACAGTAAAAGTCAACTTTCCAGGTGCAATCGTTCGCTCCTTTTGAACACGCTATTATAGTTCATCTTTAGTGATTTTAGGAAAAAAAGAAGTCCAAGCAGGTGCAGTCTCAAAGACTGGCATTGCACCAAGCTGGTACGTAGAAGGTGGCAGTGGCCCACATCTTTTGTAGCTTTTTTGACCTTGTCAGACCTTCTTTCATGTTAAAGGGACACTAAAGGCAAACATTAACTCAAGCTAAAGTCATAGATTAGTGCTTGAGAGTCTCTAAGGTGTCAATATTGTCGCGAACAGAGCCTTAATAATTGAAAAGTTGAGCTAAATGCAGGACATAGAGACTGCCCCTGGACATTCAAGTACTTGCCCGATGACGAAAGCACTCCAGTCAAATTCTGTGACTAGTACGCAACCACTCGTTGCACAAAACATCCTTGTATTGTATTATAAGACGAAATAAAATGCTACTTGTCCAGTTCTATTTCACTTAAAAAAAAAAAAAAAGTAGTCGTTGAAATAGCCCTGACCACGACACGGGCGGTCAAAGGGTTTCGTTTTCGCTCAACTCTGCGCCGCCCACACTTTTGCGTTTCAGTAGTTTTGTTATCGCATAGTGTTGTGATGGTTTCGCTGGCTCGCGCAACTCATACAAACTATGGGTAGTAGAGAATTCAACTTCCATGTGATGACGTGGGATGCTCGAATGATCTACTCCACTTGACCGAAAAGCAGCTGCAGCGGCAAATCTGCCGCTCTGTCTTGGCTCGGTACCGCCGCCTGTCGTGCGCTGTTTTACTAACTGATAGCAGCAAGGGGTGGCGATGGCGTATGCAACGTCGCCACTCCCCTGGTTCGGTGGCAGGAGATTCGAAATGCGATAAAGGTATTCGGACCCTTCAGATGCAATTTTCATCTAAACTAAGTTGTTTCTTGGCCCGAGACAAGTCTTGCGAGGTTTGTGGAATGGTATTTAAACAGTCTACGTCGACTTTGTACTAGCCTTTAGTGTCCCTTTAAGAGCAGCTTTTTAAATATTGTTCAAGGGTAACTTGCTAGTACTATTTGATAATATTTGCTAAATTGCTAATACACCTTAATTCATTTTTCTCTTCAGTGTCCTTTTAAACAGACTATAACACCAAATTTTCTAGCTTGAATTATGTATTGCATGTTAACCCTACATATGACAGCAAGCTGGTGAAATTTGAGTACGTTCGGTGCGGTAGACAATTTTTATATGAATTTGTTCATGTCACAGTTAATCCGAGAGCACTCTGGCAACACTAACGGATGGATAATGAAGTGAAGTACATTGTGTGGTCAATAGGTGTCCAGACCGCACACCTGAACTTAACAGCTTAGCACTCAAACCACCTAGCAAGTTACATTTTCTGCGTCATTCTGTTAAGCTTCACAATACCAAAGAAATTTAATAGAATCATCCAAACATGGTAAAAGTAGATTAAACACTAATAAATTTAGACAGTTTCTTCTTTTCTTTTCAAAACTCTTTCCATTCAGTTGGTGAGAAAAGGTTTTGAAGCTTTCATAAATTTTTTCTACAGCTAATCGGTCTTGTATTTCACTCTGAAACATCAGTGCCAGTATGTCAGCATGACATCAAGTACTTAAAAGCATTTATTGTATATTTCGGCTGTTATGGCACAGGAAAACCTGTTAGCTGAGTTGAGTTTACAGGTTCTTTATAGGGTTGCCATCTGGCTGGTTATCCGCCAACAGATGTTTTTCTTTTTTCCTCACGCTGCCAGCTGCCAGTTCGACCCCCTCGCAGGCACGCTATTTAGCAGTTTTTTGGTTCTCCCTAAGTTAGCACATTGTAAGCTGCATTGAAGTAAGCAGAGCTCGTAAATGGATTCATTCCTTATTCTTTAAAATTTTATCATCCGTTAGATTGCTTGTCCTTTCATGAAGCGAATAGCGTTTCTTTGCTCCTTCACCTGTTTTCGTGGTTGATGGTCAGAGGTTACTTTCGTGTGCTCCCTCACAACTGAATCACGGAAGCACGTTCATCACCAAGTGGCAAGCACGCGCTTCCCACCTATGCTACCACTACAGATGTGCTGGTTAATAGCTCTGTTCTCTATGGGATAGCGTAATGAAACAATATAGCATCACAAGTATTCTCGCTGCAACAAATATATGCTGTCAAGTGCACGTTTGCAAATAGCTTTCAAGAAGCATTTGGCTATTCACTTTCATTGACAATCATCGTAGGTGGTTTCTACACTCCCCACCCCTTTTCTCTTTCTTTTTTTTTAATGAGCATTCATCCAAGAGTCTCATCGCATGCACTCATTGTCTCTGATACGTCTTTCCGGCGACCACCCTAAAGTCATCGGTCGATTTTTCGGCATGCCTGATAATTTGGACTTCGTATCACCACATACCCCACACTGACACGCTGCCGATCATTACGCAAGGAATAAAGTAATTAACTCTAGTGGTCGAATGGAAGCTAGAGTGGGCACAAGTGCTCTAGCTCATACTATGTGGGATGCGACGTATACGTGCCAGTCGTGTGAAACAAAAACACAGTCAATGTATAAGAACATATGAAATTTTGGACACAAAAACCCTTTGGCGTCTAATTTTTCACTTTTTGCCGTAATCGCATGTCCAAAACGGCATTTATCAAAGCCACCACTGCCACCATTATCTCGCATCCTCGAACTGGCGTTCTCACGTGCAGAACCATTGGCAGCTGTAGCCACCACCAAACCAACGTTAGGTCTAGCTACTTCGACGTTTGCTACCAAGCTTCTTGCTGTTCCATGCCGTGTTCTTTTTTTTTTGTCTTTCTTTTCTTTTCTTGTTTTTAAATTCACCGCTGTCAGCAATGACGCCGAACTCCGCCTTCATAACCCTTGCCAATGACTTCAAAGCTTGGAAATCGCTGCCTGTTGCTCAATGTCGGTATCCGAAAGTGAGCTTTGCTTCAATACAGAATTGTTATGCAGTGAAGGATACGCGATGTATTGCAGTGAAGCATTTAAAATTGGGAAGAGGCAGTCTCCTGTTGCAGTATGAGCACCGATACGCCTAAAAGGTGTACTGGCAGGCCTTCAGAGCTATTTCAGACATGCCTGTGGCAATTCGAGCCCTTGGGGACAGTATAAGGCATGCATTGATTTTTTCGGACACTGTCACGACTTCCTAGGAAGTCCGAAAAATCGGACGTTGACTGTATTAGAGTTTATCGCGTCAGCAGCAGGTTCATTGCAGTTAACTGTCAATGCTTAAAGGTATTACACGATTAGCATGTATGCACCCAATGAGGTGAACTGGTCTCCCATGAGAACGAGAATTTCAGTACTACCATTCATTTCATTTGCTGCCACCTTTAGTTCTGGGAGGAGGCTGACCCCAAGGTCCTGCTGACGCTTATGGCCACAGGCAAGCAGAGGCTATCCCTAAAGGTGGCCACGTTGCTGCGGAACAGCTATTTCAACCCAGATGCTGCTGACCGTAGACAGAACCTGGAGCGCTGCTTGCTCCTGTACTCCCTCAATCCGACAGCCTTCTACGTATTCTACTCTCAACTGACGCACATCGCACCTTTGAAAGCCATTGGTACGTGATAATTTCCACTTTGTTTCTCATTTTCTAGGGCTCTGCCTATGGTGAAATTTCAACTCTAAATGATTTTAAGGGTAGTGGTGGGAATTAATTGTGTAAAAGGTGAAATGTTAAACCAAATGCAAACAATTTTTTTTATTTCTCTGGAAGGTCATGTTTCTTTTTTTCTATATGCTTGTGACTGAAGTACAGTAGATGCTCCTGAGGAATTGAAAGCCACCGTGAAAAATGCTTCTGTTTTGATAGAAGTGATCCGCAGAACTCTAAATCTGCTACTAGTCCTGGTGCGCCCAAATATTCATGACAACATAATAAATGAAATGGCATTAAAACACAAAGGCAGACATAAAGAGAACTTTCTTGGATTTACATGCAATGTGTTGCTTTATACACTCTTGCCTACGCTGTTGGAATTATTACTCACCAGTGCTGTCACATTCTAGTGCTGGAGACCCCCCCCCAAAAAAAAAAAAAACAATAGCCAATGCTTCAAACTATTTGGTGCATTATCAGCTGTCCTATGAGAAGCTGGTTCTTGTGTTAGCTGGAGCCTGCAGAGGCATGTTGAGGATCTCCTCAACTACCTTTTCTATGGTGTCAGCTCTGTAGGTTTCCGTATCATTGTCAACACTGTAGTAGCCTTTTATGTCCACAGAAATGCCATTAGCTTCTTGGGTAGTCAGCCAAGTCTCTTCTTCAAAGTCCACCCAACTGGGCCTCCTGCTGAGCCTAGTACACCTAACAAGCATCAGTGCCTGCTACAAAAGTTCAGCTTAACGAATTTGTGGTTTGGGTAAATTTTTTCCCCTTTAATTTGATCTGTCGGAAACCAACCAAATATTCAGATAGTTCCTCATATTCGAAAATTCAGTTTAACTTGGTTTGTCGTAACAGACAGATACAATATTGCAGGCAGGCTGCAGGGTTTGAGAGGTGCACATCACAAGAACCAAAATTTAAAAAACTGTAATTTAGAGCACATGGCTAGAATCAAATTTCTGAATGTAAAAGCACTGAATTGTAGTCTGGGTTAGGTTGCAAATAGTAAAAAAAATTGTTGCAAAACAATTAGGTCTGGGTTAGGTTGTCGAAAGCACAGCGCATATGTAGCTACCGGCACTGGGTGCACTTTGTCCACATCGCAGATCACTTTCAAGATAGAACCTGAGGTACAACCCCCTCTCCCTCACCTCTCCCCGTCTCCCCCGTGTCTCGTTCGCAAATGAAGACTGTGTGCTTCCGCCCCGCCTTTCTCCTTCACACGTAAGAGGGCAGCCGCAATTGTCAGCTGCCTCTCACAAATCAGTTGCCAGCTAGTGTCGACACAAAAGTTTGTTTTGTACAGCCGATTTTGAAAAAAATTGCTAATTTCGTCCGCTGTAGCCGATTATCCGTTGTAGCACGTTCCATTAAAAGCAAACTTCGTTGCATTAATAAAGTGGGTAGTGCAAATTAAAGTTGAAATATTGTTCGTTATATCCCAAAGTCTGTTGTACCCGGGTCCGTTGTAACGAGCATAGACTGCATTTCACTTTTTATTTTACCCTCAGCACTTCTACTAAAATTAGCAAATTATTACTCTTGACACGTGGACTTGTTCATACTTTTCGGGCGAGCGCTTTTCACCATCTGACAAATGTTACCGCTTAGCGTGGGATGCGCCCGCATGTATCGGAAGTTTCTCGAATGTTATTGATGGTTCTGGTGTCACCAAAGCTTGTGTAATCTGATTGCATGTGTGTCGCAAATTGTGTAGAACTTTCTGGAAGACGCGCGGGCACCACCAATTTCTCTGGAACCTTCGATCACTCGTGTATAAAGGCCTACATGCTTGACCGGGAGATGAGATTTTCGACGATCGCAGACTGTGTTTGCCGCTGTCGTTGTACCTTGAGTGTAGCCTGTTTATGAGGGCACAGGTTTGCCCAATAAAACGCCACTTTTGTCATTCAGTTTCGCTGCTTTCTTCGCCGTCGCTACCACGTGACACTCTTGTCTTCCTTGAGGTGCCTCTTTTAAGTTTCACATAGGAATTCTCAGATTGTCTGGGCAATTATTAGTATACATCCATTCAAAACACAGCGATTATGCTATTTTATGTATTGCAGTATGTGTTATGACTGCTAGACCTTGAACTACGCCGTTTTAACACCTTGAACACCTTTTTAGTGGTTACGAAAGAGTTAATGGTGCAAGGTAAGCTGTTTGTTTGTCGCATTTTGTTAACGTTATCAGCAACAATTCACTGGCTGAAGCATTGAAAACTAATTATTCATAACACATGCATTTCTTTACTTGTTAGATGTGCCCATCCACCCAGATAAATTCTTATTCCAGTAGTTTTGTCTCGTCATATACAAGATGTGCATGGGTGTGTTTGTTTTCAAGGCTATGCAGATATATAAAACTTTCGTTTTGACAGATAGTACAATCTCGGAACCTTGAATTGGCTACAGTAGCTGGCTGATAATTTGGACTCTGCAGGGACCGCCTAAATGTTGAAATAATTGCTAATGACAGTTCACCAGACTTTATTCTTAAGTGGCGAAGAAAGCTTGTCAATGCATTGACGCATGCACATGTACCTGCATGCAACCTGGTATGTTTGCCATTGTCAAGCAGTTGCCATAGACAAATGTACGGTCAATTCATGCACCAAATCTTCATCCCTTGGCAACTAAAACAAAAGGTTTACTGCATGTCGATGGCTCGGTGATCATGACTTTCTTCGTAACATTCATTGTCTGGCGTGTCTCTTGCCTCCTCACTGCTCTCGGCGCAGGCATCAAGGATTGATTTGGTTTCATTTGAAGCTGCGTGATGGTGAGCTTGCATAATTTTTTTTCCTTTTCTTGTTGTCAATTTCAGTTGAGTTCTTGGTCCTCGTCTGCAGAGTGCTTTTGCAAAATTCAGCAGTGCTCAGGAAGACACATGCGAAAGAGAACCTCCTACCAGATGATTTTGCTGACAATCAGGCGAATGACATGGAAGTGTACAAGGACCAAAAGCCTATGGAACAGAAGTCCGTCCACATACTTGTTGAGACACTGGCAGTCGCCTACAGCAGTTTGTCTATGCGGAAGGAGCTCACATCTGATGTGAGTATACCTCACTTGCTATGACCTCCTTCGTTTTACTTTTTTCCCCTGGAGGAAAGTACTTGAGTTACAGCTAAAAGCCATCTACAATGGAACTTCATTCATATGTTTTAGGAAAAAACATTTGAAAAAAAATGTGTAATTGAGAAAACGTACGATCCGAAGTCACTAAAGATTCTCTCAACTGTAGTTGACATCTATGTAATGTGAAGCGTGCAAGTTGTTGCAGCACGGGACACCGACCTGCTCCAAGCTGGTTGGGCCTGAGCAACCCTAGATGCGCAATGTCATTTTTGCGGCTTCGGCAAGCTTGCATTTGTGCTCCTCGGATTTGGCTTGGCTCAGCATCTTCTTTGAGCAGCGCATTTTGGCACAAAGTTTCGACATGCCCGCTCCGTAACAGATAGGTGAAGATGTCTATCGTAATAGGGTCGGTCGCAGTGGCTAATGTGGTGTGCAACAACCCATGACGAGATTTTCTGGTACCGGAATAAGAAACTGAGAGCACACTGCAGTTTTATTTGAGACAGGTGGGGAAAGTATTATGGGGAAGCTGCTGCAGCAGCCGGTTACTGGTCTCCATTGCACATGCCTCGCACTTTTTCTTGTTTATGTGGGACCTAGTGGCCAGAAAATGTGTCATATGGTCAGTTTGGTGATGTGCTGAACCATGTTGGTGCTGGAAGATAGTGTTTTCCAGGAGCATATCAAACTGTAAAACAGGTTTGTATCTGTATTGGTTCATTGTCTGTGTTCTTCATAGCAAACATTATATTGTACGTAACAGGATCATATCAACAAGTTTCTTCTGTACAATGCAATTTCACTTTGCCTAAATTGCATCCATCTTGGCTGTGCTTCATGTACAGGGAATGCATCGAACACGTGTCATCTGCTGTCAAAAGTGCTTATTTTTGGCCTGCTTCAGGAAGCTGTTAAAGTGAAAGTCGTAGCCCACAGTGAATTATTACAGTATTTTCCTGCTTCGAATGTGCATTTTTTCCCCTGAGAGTTCTTCCTGAACTTGCTTGGGTGGTGCAATCTGATATAAAACCAAAAACTGCGTTCGGAACAGCTTGCTGTCAGAGCCAGCCTAGCCAGCTACATCGCCATTAATACCGGCCATGGACAGCTAAAGAACGAGTTTGTGTGCATAGTGTGTTGACAATGTGCCGCTTTCTGTCTGTCTTGGTGATCTTTGTACCTCTCCTGCCTAGGCTTCCAGAAGGAAGCGGGTAGTATTGTTTAATAAGTAATTGCGAAAGCCCGTTGAAACGATGTTATTTTAATGTTACGCTAGCAGCAACATATTGTGTTGAGTGTCCTTGGCATTCTTGAAAATTCCATACTTGGGGGATGGGCTAGCAAAGTGGTTAGTCTAGGCTACCATGGTCTAGAGGTGAGCCATCGATTTTATGGATTTTGATAAATGCAAAATATTTAACATGCTCTGGACCCATACAGAGGACAAGATTTTGTTGTTCTTCTGGCAGCCATAAAGTGCTGTCAGAGAGTAATGATGATGAATATTAAGGAAATTTCTATTCTGTGAAGGTAAAGTTCGCTGGTTTTTTTGTGGGGTCATAGAATGTTTGTATGTTTGTCTCTGTATGTTTTTCAGGGCAGTTTATTTTAACCTGCTGCGTTTTCTATATAAGAAACCATTTCAAATTGCAGTAAATCTAGGACAATGTTTGAGGCTCTAGAAGGATATTCTACTACTAGCCTGATAAAATTTTAACTGCCTATTATTGTCACTAGTACTCTAATACTGATAATCAGAAGATCATTGCATTGCATTACTAGATGGCAGAAAATGTTACTTGTCCACTTCTGTTCAATTCATAAAAAGAACTCTCTGACCTTACCCTTGACAGCAATGCGGCAGATGATCAAAAGGTTGAATTTTCGTTTGACCCTGCGCCACTTGTACTGTTATGTTTTCGTGGTTTTTGTATCGCATAGTGCTGCGATTTTTTTTGCTGGCTTGCAAAGCCAATATAATTGGCATACCGCATACAGTATTTAAGCAATAGCGATGAGTGACATGACAGATGTAGATGCTGTGTATGGCTTCCTTTAGGGAGCCGTGTACAGTAGAACCTCGTTGATATGACCCCGTTTTGTGATCTTCCACATGTGATCATTCGGTACCAACATTCAGTACATCGCCCAAATGCGAACGTATGATACTTTTTACGGCCGCTAGATTCCATGTAAACAAGAAAAGCCACGAGGTATGCGCGATAGTGCACTGGGCACCTGCCACGGCAATTCCTCACACTACTTGCTCGCCCGTGTCATGTCAAAATGCCAGCACACACTCCGTTTCCCTTTCTGGCGCTAGCAAATCTCGCAGGTTGTCATTCATCACATTCGCGGCTATCATTGACAACCCTATTGCAATAACCACCTTCACCTATCAGTTTCACAGCATGTGTGGCCGAGTGCCTTTATAGCCTATCGGGTGCAGTATGCAATAACCTGAACACGCCATTCCCTGCTGCAGGCTGTTTTGCTCTGGCGGTACCATATTCCAGGGTCGGTATCGTATTCCAGCGTCGCTCACCAGCTCAATTTTGTTTTCTTTTCCTCTAGCTGTCCTGAAACACTGCAGAATAATAAAAGCTAACTCCAGCTCGACGTAATTTGACTTCTTGTGCCGTAGCGATTCTCGCCGAGTAGGTACCTAAAGATTTCCTGCCAATATGCCCCACCTGCAGCTGCTGACCTAGGCCGAATCTAAGGAACATAAACGTAAGCTGGCCGAAGCCACAAAAAGAGTGCTCGGGCCGCTCGAGCGGCCCGAGATTTGCCTTTAGTGTCCCTTTAACCTATGCACACTTGCGGTGCTTTGCCGGTTGCACTGTGCACGTTTTCTCCATCTAGGCTCGTTTCTGGCTTGTGCAACTTCAGTCACTTCTTACAACATGTACATTTATCGTCTTCGTAGCAATACATCAGAGGAAATTCCCCTCTGCACCACTAAATTTATGTGACTGTCGCGTTCAAATGCAACTTAAGATGCAGGAATCTCGTAGAACGGTGGCGTATCAAATAGGTACAGATTGCATGGGAGTCTATCGGATTTAGGTCAGGGCCACGAAAACGTGACTTAGCAGCCAAGAATACACAACAGTGACAAATGTATGGACAAATGTATCTACTGTAGTGTACGTTTGTGGTTCCAGTGTCAGTTTTGATTGTGAGCACGAGCAGTGCAGTGTGGTTGCTGGTCACCGAAACATGCCACTCCAATGACACTAAATAGGATCAGATGTGCAACACTTTCTTCGTAGTAAATATGTTGTATTTTGTAACATAAAACTATGAGACTCTGTTACCTTGAATTATTCAATGCATACCTACATCCTTTTTTATTTTTTAATATGGGGGAACAGGACTAGTTTTTGGCTGTGAAATCAAGGTGTGAGAAAAAAAATCTCTAGCCTTTGTAGCATAGCCTACTATGTATGAAACAGCACTCTTTTGCTTCTTTCCCCTTATGCTATCATACTTTTCTGGCACTATTCATTTCAACCACTGAATTCCTCTAAAGGAATGGTCAATAATCATTGTGTTCAACTTTTTGTTCAATTTCTGAAGGAGCTGAAACCACATTGGAAGTTTCTTGTGTCTCTGATGAAGAAGACTGTGAACGACTTGTTCCAGACTACTGATGTAAGTTCTTGCTTTGCAACTTTGTAATTTTATTGACATTTCACTGGTACATTCAATCGTGCAATGCTTGTAAACTTAGTTTCAATCCTATAACGCAATGTGGCAGTGTCGTCTTTGTCCATTGAAGCAGTTGAACTGTATTTATGTATTGAAAAGAGGCGAGATCACTTGCTTCTCTGCTGAATTGGTTTCTTGTTCTTCTATGTGCACGTCTAATTCTGCCAGTGCATAAGCGGTCAATAAATGATTGCAATAGTGCTTGGGAGAAGTGCGTGACAAGTGAGAAGTGCATGCAGAAATAAACACAAGATGCAGAGGAACAAAGATATCTGTAATAGTGTACAGTGGATTAAACTACGTACATGCCAAAGTTAAAGGCAAACTAAATCACTTTACAATGGGAAAGCAGCTGCAAACATTTCAATTCATTAGACGAAAGAATGTTAGTGGAGGAAAGAATGGCATCTTTCCTTTCTTGCATTCTGCATCTTTCAAGCATTGTCACATCTTGATGTACTGGTGCATC
The DNA here is from genome assembly GCF_050947875.1 of Dermacentor variabilis. NCBI lineage: Eukaryota > Metazoa > Arthropoda > Arachnida > Ixodida > Ixodidae > Dermacentor > Dermacentor variabilis. The sequence continues at coordinate 45,710,101 of NC_134572.1, forward strand.
TTGGATTTCAGTACGTCTTACCCCCCCCTCCCCCCCCATATTTTGACCACCTAGCTGTGTCACTGGTACGTACATCAGATTGGGAATTCGGTCATCGTGTACTGGCATGAGGACCCAGCCATTGACAACACACAGCTGTTGCAACACTAACCAGTAGGAAAGCAAGCAAACTCCAATGTGCAGTGTCTCTCCAGAGTTGCGTTTTAGATATTCCATCCATTTGCTTGCCATCGTGGCAGGGCAGCTGCTACATGGTTCCTGCTTGTCTGGAAGAAGTGCAGACTGCTTTGAATTTTAAACATGGTAGTTGACCTACGCTGCCCACATTGTTGGTATTTTGCAGGTGTCGAACTGCAGTGTGGTATCCTGCATGGTCAATCGTGGCAGTGCCCATTTCGAATCTACTACTTGAGATTGTGGTTGCCAGGACGTGGCCTCCAAGATTGGGCAATGTCTTTCACAATTCTTTGCTGTGGTTGGGCACATGCGCAGAGTTGCCGGGGAAAAGAGTGGATTGTCATGCCTTCATTGATACCTACCGTCGGTTAACACGCGTTTATGATTCATGGTTCGGCATTGCCTTCTTTACACATATTTTCTTAATGTTTCTGCTACTCTGCGACCTTTCATTTAACGATCAGTGTTGGTGTTGTCCCTTTCATTGCGCGCTGTGCAACCATTGTGGAGACAGTGTTCCCAACTCGCAAATTGCATGATGTGGCACGGTCCTCACTTCTATTTGACTTCTTTCTGATGCTGATGAACTGCATGTTCCTTGTGGCTTCATTAAATGCAGGATGCAATGCTGAGTTTCTTTGACAGATGGTTGTGAAAACATCCTAATTGAACAAAACAGCTTTTGTTAAATCTGGGATTTGGGAAATTGAGGCTGGAATGTGTAGGCGAGCACCATCAGTTTCCTGCAATGTTTGTGGTCCTGCAGCAAAATGGTGATGCTCTGGTCAGCCAGCTTCTTTCTCCCTTTCTCTCTCTCTCTATGTTTAAGAAGACACTTTGTGACTAATTCTGGATCTATAACATAAAATTAAATAAAAAAATGCAATCCAAAGTAGAGATAGGTTATCTGATATGCATGCTTTAAAACACATTGTGGCATCAGTAAAATTTCACTTTAATGCTTGTGGCCACACATTGGGTACCAGTGTTCTGCCAGTCAGCTCGCCCAAGTCTTTGTCAGCAGCATCCAGCTATGGCTCATACCACCGCTCGCGTGCTTCTTGTCCTCTTCTAGCACTAGCCTCAATGTTCTGGATTACGGCAGCAGTTCCCGCACATTTTTTTTTTCTTTTATAGAGCATAGGAATTTCATTCGACAATTCTGTACCAATGATTGGTCAGGCACATAGACTGTATACATTGAGAGTTTTTGTTAGGTTGAATTTGTTTCGCCTATTTCAGTGCCACACCTGACAAGAGAGCATGCACTCAAAGGCAGTGTAATGGCTCAATAGCATATGAATGAAAAGACTTGCTCTGAAAACAACTCTATATGTTTTGTATGCATAACAAGCACATTAGAACCTCATTGATACGTTCGCATTACGTATGTTTTCCCAGCACCAACGTTCACAATTGAGAGCACAGAAAATGACACAATAGAGTTGTGCTCAATTTTTTACCGGTCCATATGTTCCCAAAAAACATGATTTTTCGGCACCAAAGTTCAGTACGTTGCTAAACTGTGACCGTGTAAATACATTTTCTGGCTGCTATATCCCATGTAAACAAGAAAATGTGCGAAGCACACATGATCACGAATGGTATATAGCTGCTTGTCGTGGCAGCATCGCTGCAATACTTGCCTGCCGGTGTCAAGTGAAAACTCCGGCGTGCACTTGGTTTCTCATTTCAGTACCAGGAAATCTTCTCTAGGGTCGTCGCATGTGGCATTCGCAACTATCACCACCAATCCTGTTGCAATAAACATCTTCGCCTATCTTTTTCATAGTGCATGGTGCCGTCACAGCGTAGCACACCATTTTAATAGGCGATAACTGAAAAACACTGCCGTTCTCTGCTGCAGACTGCAATCGTATACACTTTCCCACTGCTAGATCCCTGTTAACAAGAAAAGACATGAGGCATGCGCAATCGAGAACAGTGTGTAGCCACCCGTCACGGTTGACAACGTTGGCATGCAGTTTCTTATTCCGGTACCAGGAAATGTCCACCCGGGTCGTCGCACGCCTTATTCATAGCTATTGCCGCCAAACTTATTGTGATAAGCGTCTTCACCTATCTGTTTTACAGCGTGTGGCGCGTAGTGCCATTGGTAGCGTACTGCTTGCTTTTAGTAGGCAATAACCAAATGTGCTGCCGTCCCCTGCTACAGGCCGCGCGATGTGGCCATCACGTTTCACTTCGGTGGAATCTAATGTCGCCCACCAGTTCGATTTCGTTTTGGTTTCTCGTCAACCCTCTTCAAACTCCATGCAATAGGAAAACAACAAAACTCGTCTCGGGCCGCCAGAGCACCACCAGCTTGACACGCGTCGGTGTCTCATGCTACAACGATCCGCGATACGCTTCTCATTATGTAGATGTCAACAGTAGTTGAGTACGTAAAATTTTTTAGTTATTTCAGATTGTACGTTTTCCCAGTTAGTCCTTCTTTCCTTTCCGCCAAAGCCCTCCAGTGAGGGCAGGTGGAAAAACTCGACAAGGTCAAACTCCACAGGCGTTTGCATCATCATGAAGAGGCTTTTTATTGATGTTCTTGTAATTAGATGGCGACCCGCTAGCTGGTCGGCAAGCAGAGCAGCGACTCCCACCAACTACAAAAGCGACAAGCAAAAACCACTGACAGCACAGCACATAAAGAGCTTTCATGTTAAGCAGCTAAAGCAACTGCAATAAATTGTTTCGGAATGAAAATATGATACTTTCTGCAAGAAAAACAAATTGAGATGCTAACAGACGCCATCCAAATGAAATAAGGTTGGTCGGACTTTCGAAATTTCCAAACATTCTTGGCACATGCATTTGCTACTACGTAATATATATCTGTAATAAGAAATTTACTAATGCTTCGAAGTATATTAAGACGTGAATGGAAAGTATCGTATCAGGTACAATAATTAGGTAGTAAATCGCAAAGTGTGTTTGCCCAGCCCTGACTGTTGCACTCTTCATTTGTAAAGAAAATGTTATTTTAGTTTTGGACATCAATAGTATGAATTAAGTAGATGGAATTCTTCTGAAGTTAGTTACTATGAGTGTGAAAAGCATATCAACTCATCTGCTTGATTGAGTCTTGATGAGCAAATAGTTGAATGCAATGAAATTTACTCAGGGAAATCGTGTACAGTGGTGCATACTTTAAGGCCGTGATGTTGGCACTAGGCAAACTTGTGAACTACATCTTGAACCTCTAACTATTCGTTCTAACAGAAGGCATTATCACGGAAAACATCCATCTCCAGTGAGCGACAATCGTCTTTGACACAGAGCAATGCCATGAATGGCACCAATACTGAGCATGGCGTGAGTATGGCTGATAGTAACTCTTCTTCACAAGAAGTGACGCACGGGAAGTTCCCTGCTTGGTTTGGCCGGCACATGTGATAGCATGACTGGCCATTCCCAACACAAATGTAGTCTGCACATTCAACTGCTTTGCATGTAGCAGCACATTGGCAGTGTCTCCTTGGCTTGCCAAGCACTTTCGATGCAACAATACTGGCTTTTGGGATTTTGCTACTGATGCATGAAAAGCAATGGAAGGGCATAGGATGAGGAAAAATATGGAAAGAGATGAATACACATTGGCATACTCAGGCGCAATTTGCAAGTCCGGCTGCAAAGGTGAAGAAGGTTTGAGCAGTATTAGTACGTATTAGTAATAGTATTAGTAATACGGGCAGATAGTGACGGCAGATGCGGATCATGAGACGGAAATAATCGGAAGAATAAGAATGGGCTGGGGTGCGTTTGGCAGGCATTCTCAGATCATGAACAGCAGGTTGCCATTATCCCTCAAGAGAAAAGTATATAATAGCTCTGTCTTACCAGTACTCACTTACGGGGCAGAAACCTGGAGGCTTACGAAAAGGGTTCTACTCAAATAAGGACGACGCAACGAGCTATACAAAGAAGAACGATAGGTGTAACATTAAGGGATAAGAAAAGAGCAGATTGGGTGAGGGAACAAACGCGAGTTAATGACATCTTAGTTGAAATAAAAAAAAAAAGAAATGGACGTGGGCAGGACATGTATTGAGGAGGGAAGATAACCGATGGTCATCAAGGGTTACCGACTGGATCCCAAGGGAAGGGAAGCGTAGCAGGGGGCGGCAGAAAGTTAGGTGGGCGGATGAAATTAAGAAGCTTGCAAGCATGGCATGGCCACAATTAGTACATGACCGGGGTTGTTGAAGTATGGGAGAGGCCTTTGCCCTGCAGTGGGCGTAACCAGGCTGCTGATGATGATGATGATGAGTCAACTATACATTGATAATGTTACTCTTGGAGTGAGAAGAAGCTTGAAAATCCGGAAAAAAATGCAACAATGAAAAACTAGTGATGGCGCCATGTTTTCACCACCAATTTTTACCAACAGCCCGCCATGTCATGAACTTTGACGGCATCTGCTTGGGTCTGGTTATTGTTTTATTGGTGAAGATAGATGGACCTTGTGTTCTAAAAGAGCCTAAGACTGAATTTCGCAAGTTTCAACATTTACAGAGCCACAACGGCCAAAATACGACGTAAATACCGTTTAACTGCAGGTGTCTCATAGTATGGGAATTTAGGAACAGACAAACTGGCCAATTAACCCTTGTATGCTACTTGAAAGCAACAAGGCTGCCAGTCGAGACTATCAATACGCAATGAACAAGGAGGGGAAATTAGGGGCTCAAATTTTTTTTTAGACAACAACCACATAAAGCCGGTGTCATTTATTTTTCCTTGCATGATAAAGGTTGCTTGTTGTGTTTGTGTTCACGTCTGTTATTCTTGCATCCTTTTGAATGTAGGAGCCAGGGTGCTTTCTGTTCTAATCTGCACTTCTAACTAATGGTGTGAACACGGTGTAGTGCTGAATGGCTGAGCGAGCACGTTGCAATATGCTTAGTGCTCTACTAGTTGTTCATTTGGTTTTCTTTGCTTGAGGGAAACGGTCGTGTGGCATTAAAGGGATATGTATCTCTGTCTGCCTGCTTTGTCTTCTGGTCTGTATAAGGTTGTGCTTCTATTTCTTTTTGCACTGTTTCGAACACAATTTCATTCTGCACTCTAACATTTTCCCAAATACTCTTTCTTGAGATTTTCCTTGAAATTGGTTGGGTGGGTAGAGAAGCAGCCATTTTTAGCCAATCAAAATGTGAAACTTGGGTGATATTTTGGGCGTATGGGAAATTTTCTGCTTTAATTCAGTTCGATTTGTGCACTCTTTTTTGCTACGACTCTGTGGTTTCACCCTGTTACGCTAGACTCATGAATAACAGCTATGCACACAAATGCCTCCACTTCACTTGTACGAGGGCCTCAGTGCCCCTAATGTATCCATTTCACTCGGTTTTTCTCCTTCACTTGCAAGATCAATGCCTGTACAGCCTTTGTCAAAATAAATGAAGCCTTTAAACGCATCACTACACTTGGCTCCAGCACGTCCAGTTGGCATCCACTTGAAATCTTTGGAGTAGAAAGGGAACTCTCACCCCTGCACCCCAGAGTTTTCTAGTACTAAGAGTCCAACGAGAGCAACACGACAGCCAGGACTTAGAAACTTTCACTATCTTGTGGCTTCATTTCTTTGGAAGAAGGTTGTACCATGCTTACTTGCGAGCACTTTTTTTTTTCATAGAAAATTGATTTGAAGTTGGAGGGCACGATAATTATGCATGGAAATTTTTCTGAGGAAAAGTTCTAGGTTGTGAAGAGAAATGTAAAATGGAGATGGCTGTAAGTTGCACTTTGCTGCCACATGCCAACCACTGTAAGCTCACACAAAATATTGCCACAAGCATAACAGTTGGATGTGTAGCGGGTTTGCCGCTTCTGCAAAAGCTGAGACTGACGACGACGAAGACGCACCTTCAGTGAAGTTGTCGGATGGGACCTGTCTGCTTCCATTAGATTAAACTTAATAGCTTTTGCCATATACATAGTAACGTGACGGTTGGAGGTGCTGGGTAAACTGTTCCATGCACTGTGACCAACAGGAAGCTCTCAACTTAGATCGCGACACATTCGAAGCTGACCTTCGACGCAGCCAGCGACAACTAGGACTACCACCAGAACTGGACTTGCTCTCGGTAAAGTGTACAACCATGACAACCAGTTCAACAAGTAGCCAGACTGGAGAGACCACCACTCCGCCTGCTCCGTGTATTTTCAACACGCCGCGAACCCCAAGGTCGTTTCACAGCGACGCGTTCGAGGATGTTGAGGACGGGCTAGACCACTACAATCGAGTTGCCAGCGTCAATGACTGAGACTACTACCGGAATCTCCGGTATGTCTACTTCACCCTCAAGGATTCGGCACGCATCTGGTTCGAAAACCGTGAAGCTAGTTTGGCGACCTGGCGAGAATTTAGTGGCCAGCTGCTCAATACCTAACTACGGCAGTTCAGACTGGAAGGAGCCAGCAGAACGTGTTCTCAATTCCAGAAATCAAAGACCAAATGAGAGTCGCCATGTTCGTTGAGGATATGTTGCGGCTGTTTCAGCACGCTGATCCCGGAACGACAGAAGAAAAAGTACGTTTGTTGATGCGGGGCATAAAAGAGCAGTTGTTTGCAGGTCTAGTGCGCATCCCACCAGGTACCATAGCCAAATTCCTCAGCGACGCAGTGACAATGGAGCGTATGCTACGGCAGCGGTCGTCGCAGTACGAGTGCCCAGGGAACTTCACATCTCTCGTTGTCCATGGCCCCTCCTGATTTGACAACCCTAAGGGAGCTTGTGCGCGGTATTGTAAGCGAGGAGCTGCAACAAGTTCATGCTATGTCTCCTCAATCCCATGTTACTGCTTTAAGTGATGTGGTTCGTGAAGAGGTCAGGCAGCTGGTATAAACGCTCGTCGCACCCCCTCTCCTGATGTACACTGAAGCCTTAAGATCTCCTATGCCGCCAGTCAGCTATCCGTCCCGCCCTCCCATGCAACAGACGGTACAGCACACGTCAAGCCCTCAGTACTTTTCGAGCCCTCTGCCTAGACGTGTGCCTGCCTTCAGCAGGCCAGGGGGGGGGGCGCTGTTGACTATCTATAAAACATCCTCCTCTCTTGATACGCCAGCAGGGCGTCCACGATTCCCTTTCACCGCCGCATGCTGTCCACTACAAAAGTGTTTCTGCAGACATCCCCATTCAGGTCGACAACTACCTGGTCACAGCTCTCGTGAACACTGGTGCCAATTGTTCTGTGACGAGTGCTGAACTAGCTGCTGAACTGAGAAAAGTCGCGATGCCATGGCACGGACCAAGCCTTCGGACAGCAGGTGGTCATCTCCTGAAGCCGATTGGGAGATGCACCGCCAGGCTCCAAATCCGTCGGTCAACGTACGTTGCTTATCGTGTTGCGCGAGTGCTCGTGGAAAGTCATTCTTGGGATGAATTTTCTTTGCGAGCGCGGTACTGTTATCGATCTTTAGGAGCTGATTCTAACGTTTTCCGACAACTATGCTCCGTTATTGCAAGATATTAACACGCGCAAGACAGCACTGCGTGTTGTTGATGACACTGTGACACTCCCCTGTGAACTAGTATGTTTGTAATTGTTGAAAATGACTGCGACCATAATAGTAGCGGCATCACTGAAGGAAGCCTGTCGGTGCTCTTAGCTCAGCAAGTCCGTGTCGTCCACGGCATTATTCAACTGAACTGCTGAATGACTGAGCATTTAGTGACGAACTTCAGCGGCGAGTACCAACACCTGACATAGCAAACGGCCATTGCTCAATTTGAAGATATTAGGGATGCAATAGGTACTATGCTTGCTGAGCTTTCTGGAACCGCCAAGAGTGACACTGTGGTTGTCAGTACAGTTGATGTAAATCCTGGGCTCTCAGCCACACAAAGAGCAAATACGAAGTATTTATGCATGTTCAGTGATTGTATCGCAGCCACGTCAAAAGTAACACAGACCCCCACCGCGAAGCACCGTATTATCCTGGACTCGACTGAACGTCCCATGCGTCAGCGAGCCTGCCACGTGTCACAAAAGCAGCAAGCAGCGATTCGTTATCAAGTAAAGCAAATGCTAGACGACGTAATTCAACCCTCAACCAGCCCATGGGCGTCACCCGTTGTACTTGTGAAGAAGGACGACACTCTTCGGTTTTGTGTGGATTACCGCAAACTGACCAGGGTGACGAAAAAAAATGTCTACCCTCTTCTCCGCATAGATGACTCTAGACTCATAGATGACTCTAGTATTGGGCCTGTCTTCGACAGGCCCAATACTTTTCCTCAATGGATTTAGGTAGCGGATACTGGCAGATAGAAGTTGATGAACGAGATGACGAAAAGACTGCTTTCGGAGCTCCTGACAGCCTGTACAAATTTAAGGTGCTGCCCTTCAGATTATGCTCAACTCCCGTGACCTTTCAAAGGATGATGGGCACCATGCTGTCAGGTGTTAAGTGGGAAGCATGTCTCGTCTATTTAGACGTCATTGTTTTTTCTCAAACATTTGAACAACACTTGCAGCGACCTCATTGAGTGTTTCTTCTAATTGAATTGGCAGGCCTGTCATTAAAACCTGAGAAATGCCATTTTGGTTATCAGGAACTGAAGTTCCTCGGCCACGTTGTTAGTAATGAAGGTGTTCGGCCAGACCCAGAAAAGAGTATGGTTGTTGCCGCATTTCCAACAAACGTGTTGTGCCCCACATCTTGGGCCTCTGCTCATACTACAGGCGCTTTGTGGAGAATTTTTCCATGATCGCAGAACCCCTCACTTGTTTAACAAAGGATAATATCCTGAATGTTTGGGGTCCGGAACAGAGAGCCGCCTTATCCGAGTTTCAGCGGTGCCGCCAGACACTGCCCTTACTTGGACACCTTGATGAAGATGCCGACACTGAACTGCACACTGATGCTAGCAACATCAGCCTCGGTGCAGTCCTTGTGCAGTGGCAAGATGGCGTTGAATGTGCTATTGCTTAGGCTAGCCGCACGTTAACCTCTGCAGAAACGAACTACTCTACCACTGAAAAGGAATGCTTGGCTGTCATCTGGGTGTTAGCTAAGTTTCGCCCATATTTATGCGGTCGTCCGTTCAGAGTGGTTACCGACCATCATGACCTTTGTTGGCTAGCCAATCTCAAAGACCCTTCAGGACGTCTTGGCGGGTGGAGACTTCTTCTTCAAGAATTTGATATAATAATCGTCTACAAGTGTTGACGGAGGCACACTGACGCTGACTGTCTTTCGCGCGCTCCACTTGCAACGGTGTCAAGTGATGCTGATGATGGCGGGCATTTCCTTTTGACTTGGCTCAGCAACAGCAGGACAATTTGGAACTCGGGCAACTTATTGACTTTCTTGAAGGCCGAAGTTCGCATTCTCCACGGACATTCACTCGTTCACCATCTTCATTCTGCCTCCGCAACAATGTCTTGTATAAAAATAATTTCTGCCCGTCAGCGGCTGGACATCTCCTTGTCGTTCCATCCGTACTGCGTGCTGATATTCTGTGTCTGTCACAATGTGCCTGAATTTGACAACGTTGCTACTGGCCTAAGCTTGCTGAGGAAGTTGAGCATTGCGTGAATACTTGCCACGACTGCCAGCACTGAAAGACTCCACCTCAGCGCCCAGCTGGTTTCCTGAAGCCTGTTACACCACCAACACAACCACTTCAACAAATTGACATAGACTTGCTATGGCCCTTCCCTAAGTCTTTTGCTGGCAACCGCTGGATCATGGTTGTGAGTGATTACCTGACGCGATACTGCGAAACTGGAGCCTTCCAGCGAGCGGCTGCCAGTGACACTGCCATGATGCTTAGTGGTACAGCTCATTGCCGAGCCACTGCATACCATCCTCAGAACAACGATTTTATGGAGAGGTTAAATAAGACAATCGCTGATGTGCTTTCCGTGTATGTCGACAGCGAACACAAGAACTGGAACGATGTTTTGCCTTACATTGCATTCACATACAGCACTGCTGTTCAAGAAACTACTGGGTTCGCTCCTTTATGTTTACTCCATGGCCGTGAGACAACCACCATGCTGGACGCCATGCTCCTACTCGAACAATACAACATTACCATTGACGCGGAGGAATTTACCCGGCTCGCAGACGCAACTCGGAAGCTTGCACGCGAGTGAATCCGGAATCTGCAATCCATAGACTCCCTTGACTAATGCTCGCTATCGTGAGATGTTCTACCAACCCGGTGGTCAAGTTTGGGTGTGGACCCCGATTCAAGAACGCGGCGGGTCAGAAAAGTTACTGCGCTGCTACTTCGGTCCCTACAGAGTCCTCCATTGCCTTGGCAAGGTGAACTATGAAGTTCTCCCTGAAGACAAGAGTCGGTGATCTCATCGCATGCAGCTTACAGATGTCCATGTTTCCATGGTGAAACTGTACCACTCATGTTGAGGAGTCCATTCTCACATCCACTCGCCCTGATCCTGCTTGTGTGACACTTTCCTCTTCACAAACTTTATCAGTGTTGCTGTGTATGTGCTTTGTGTTCCCCCCTCCCCGCCCCCCACTGTTTCGCATTTGAAGCATAGAGAAGATTCTTTCTGGGAGGGGGGTAATGCCACGATTGGCTGTGCAGTGAGTTTGCCGCTTCTGCAGAAGCTGAGGCAGACGAAGACGCACTCTCAGTGAAGGTGTCGGGCGGGACCTGTCTGCTTCCATTAGATTAAACTTAATAGTTTTTGTCCTATATATAGTAATGTGACTATATTATTGCCCAGCAGCATTACCTTTGAAATAAGAGTACAGGGTCTATATTAGCAGGAATGGCAAAGGCCCTTTAGGTTCAGCTTCTGTCTGGAAATACACGAACTCTGATTCTGGACTGACCTATTCAGTCAGTAGCCTAGTTTACATTAACACATCGTTGACTCATTGCATTAATGTGCCAGGAGAGTAGATTCAAACGGGTAAATAGGCATGTGCGGTGCATTCAAACACAGCCGCTGGCTTGTGGCTCTCCCCCCATTCACTGACGAAAAGTACTCGCTGGAAGCAGGTTTGAGCTTGTTTCAGATGAAGGAGATGTGCCACATGTAAACACTTTTGCATAGTATTGCTTTGATGTGCTAAGAAATGCAATGCGCCACTGTCACATTCATGTAAATGTTGCTAGCGTCAACACTGATGTTGCTTGTAGTTTCCATATCGCCCTGTGGCGAAGCGATGCAAAGACAATCAATGCTGGTGTTCACTGTCCATGCACAACCTGGAAACTTCATAAAATTGCGAAAACCTTGCCACTTATGAATTGGATTGGACAGTGGTTGCACGCACCGTGTGCTAAGCTGCCATTTGCTACCATTATCATTGGCTGGAATAAGCAGATGACAATTGCCGCAGCAATTTCTGAAGGTACGATTACTTGAGGAAAAAAAAGAAATTAACATTTTTCAGGACCAATGTTCGAGGTGCAAACTTTTTGCGAGTATATATACAGTATACAGCCCAGCTCTGTTAATTTTGAAGAGTTCATAGTCGAAGGTACTGTCCACAGCCTCTGATAACCACTGGCATTATTGACAAGGCTATAAGCGCATTTTGCAAAAACCATGCATGTTTTGTCAGACCATGTTCGTGTTGTGAAGGACTCATGTTTTTGCACTTAATAGCAATGATCCCCGGTAGTGTGCACACTGTGATGCTCCTATTAGACAGTTTTAGTTTAGCGTACACAACTTATAGCGTACACAACTTATAGCGTACGCTATGCACTATAGTGTAGTGTACGATAGCTAGTGCACATTTTCTAGTTTTAGTTGGGCGGCGATATCCTGGGATCTCAGAGGCCATATGCCGTTTTGCGGCTATTTACCGCCTGTAGCAATAGGTGGCGCTGACATCTCGAATGTTTATTCGTTACGCTTTGGCTCGTTCAAAACGAGAAGCGATCTCGAAAACACCACGAGATTATCCATAATACTTTGTCATCGAAGCGGCTTAAACGCTAACTCGATTGCGTTGTGTACGCCCGCTATACCCGCTATTTCGTTTAGCATTCAGGGCATGCGCAGTGACAAACCGCTATTTTTTAGCGTACGCTATACTAAAACTGTCTATTCGCAAAAATGGGTACTAGCACTTTATCAGTGAGTGCATATGTTTCAGAACTGAGCCATCTCAAGTGACAACTTGGGCTCTCTGCTACAGTATGGCAAGGCCCAACACAAATGCTAAATTTTACATTGTCTGCCCCAAGCCTTCTCTGGTCATATTGGTGGTCGTCAGGAGGCACACACAGTACTTTCAGCCACCCTCATGTTGCTGTAGTCACCTGGCATTATTGTGCTTCTTGCTGGTATTGCCTTACCGAGCTGTCACTGTTATCAGGCTATCATTCTTGTGCGCAAGGTGCTTGTTGCATCTAGAACTTAGTGATAAATGTAGCAAATTCAACAGTGAGGTATCTCTGTAAATAGGGTTTTTGCGCAGGTAACATGGACAGTGTGGTACATTCTTAGATCTGCGTGAGCATTAGTGATTCTTTGGAATGTACAAGGATACACGTGCACGAATTTGAGTTCAGCCGTGAGATGGTTAACAAATGTGCTGTCCACTGTCATGTCTAAAAAGGCAAGCAACACACAAATCACAAGTACCTGCAGCAAAGTTAGTCTTAACTTGTACTTTTGGCAGTTTCCGTTAAAATGTTATCTGAAATGCAGCAACTGTTTTCATCGAGTCTTGTTTTATTATGCAGTTAAATCTGGTTGTAAGTACAATGAAGCATGACCTTTCGCTTTTCTCTGCAGTCTCTCAGCTTGCAGATTTCAGTGCTGAGTGCTGCCTCTCTACTGCCTCGTGATGAAGCCAGCAATCTGTCCCTGCGTTGCTTCTCAATGCTTCGCAACTTCCTGACTGGGACCAATACTGGTGCACATTTGACTCTGTCCGAGGAAGCCAAGCAATGTGTACTGTTTCTGTGCAACATGCACCGAGCAGCTGATGTCTTGGGACTGGTGGTGGAATCTGTCGAAGAGCTGCAGGTAAGTGTTGTGAGCCGGATCGACTGAGTAGTCCAAGCCAGCAGCCGGTTCCATTTCGGTTACATGGGAACTCTGTTGCTGTGTTCCTCGCTGTCATGTTTTCGCAGTCCAGACTTAAAGCCCATTGACTCCTATGTATTATGTTCCCGTTTGATATGTTGCCATTCTGTAATGTTACCACACCTTACTTTTTTTTTTTTTAATAAGGGGAGCCATAGGGAAAGGCTGGCTGCATGACGTAATGCTCCCTCCTATCATTGTTGCATTTACACTGTAGTCGTGCCACTGTCGCAGAACATAGTGCATGTTCTTTAATTATACACATGTGCATGTGGCATCTGTGGTGGCATTAGGAGTGCCGACACGTCTAATAACTACTGGCAGCTATACTTAGCTGTTTCTGACATTGCTATGGTGATTTGGGGCCTTCCTCACTGTTTCATTTTCCCGGCTGTTATGCTTTTTTCAGCACTCCCTTGAAAAACGTATCAACGGGGTTCTATATTGGGGAATGGCAGCTGTCGTGCTTTCTTTTGAAGTTTTCTCTAATTGAGAAATAGTCTGTAGGAGTCCAGTCTTATTCTGATTCACCAATTCTATCAACTGTTATTTTTTTTAAGTGACACTTTTTCGCCTCTACGCCCCCACTTTGTGGGTGCTGGATTCTGCTGCTTTGTCGATAATACAGCTTGGGCCAGTGGGTATGTGCTCTGGATATGTGAATTATCTTGTTTAATCCTTCAGAAAAAGGATAAATGTGCCACTGGGCAGGTGCCCAAATAGGAAAGCAGAACAAGAGGCAGGAAGTAGTTTGCTACAGAAAAGTGAAGTTGCCATCAATAGCAGCCGAGTGTGGAGAATGTAGTAAAGGAAACAAAATGGGACCAGAGCTGCACCGAGTAAGGAATGATGAGCTATATTGGCGGTGAGGAGATATGGAGTCGCTGTCTTTCAGAAGTGCCTTCCTTGCGTGGTATGAGGGATCACGAGGCGCGCTCCTCATAGGTTTCACTTACGGCACTCAATAATAACACCACGCGGCAGCCCTCCTGGACATTTATGTAGGTACTCTCAAAACGAGGGAAGTTTTTCACTGTCACTATAATAATCTTGGGCAGACTAAAAGCACAGAATCGTTTACAGATGCTATCTCTTTACCGAATGCGTACAGGGAACGCCACTGCGCGCGGTCGCCGCGACAGAGTCTCCCGAACCGGCTTCTTGCGTGAAAGGTAGCCACACGCTGAGAGTAAACCATGTGAAATATGTTCTTACAGTGGGCTGTCTGTATAACCAAATGGGGCATAATAGAATGAAGCCTCAATCCAGCGATCGCACGGGTTCGTAGCGACAGACTATGCGTCTGCATGCATGTCCACGCACAATGTTTTGCTTTCACTGTGAGCGCGTTTTCGCACCATGCCGTGAGCTTTAGGCCGCAGCATATGAGCATTTGGCAGTACATTAGCAACCGTTGTTGCATGGACGCTATCAGGACTGTTCAAAAATAATTCCGTTATAGAGACTTCGGCGATTATAGAGACTAGCTACGGCGACTGTGATGTGCCGTTGCGTTTTTGTCTTCTAAATTCTTGGACATTTTAATATTATTTCTCAAGTTGCGTCGCACTGTATGTTTATCAGTCTTCTCATCGTGCGATTTCCCTCTACTTCTTTTTCGTAATCCAATGCATTAATTCATAACGCACATGACCATATGCCGTGCCTATATTTAATGTGCGTCTTACCGCTCCCTTTCAGTTCCGGTGAACTTGCCAGTATCTAGCATCCAGTTCATAGACAAACCATCATGACATTAGCCAGGCAGCAGGCGCGGGCGAGCATTTCAGTGCACGTTTTCTGCTACTCACCGAACATTGCACAGTCCCGACGCCGTAGCAGAAATCTTCCTCACGTCTGTGCTTGCCGTATACCCGAGTTGTAGCCGATGGCTGTCTGCTGATTCTAAGTTTAGCCAGCCAAGCTTCACGCAGCTCCTTGCCCTGAGGCTACGTGTGAATAAGGCTGACACCGGGCTTCGTTGCGTACGTCCGGCACTGCTGCACCAAGCAGTAGCTTACCATGCTGCACGCCTACAAAGGCAGCCACTACCTATTATAGTACTTTCAAATGTTGTCAAGCAAACACCCAAGGCGGTAAATCCTCACCACTTAATCAGAACCGCGGTGCAGGTGGGACTTTAAACTTTCGTTTTCAGCTTGCTTCGGCGCTTCCGAAGCAGCCGATGCGGCCGCTGTGTCCACGTGATCCCTCATGCCACGTCACGCTGACGGTGGCGCTAGCTTTTTCACTGGTGGAGCTCGCCCCCAATGGAAGTGAAGACATTTCAGTGCACATCAAAAAGCTTCGCTTACAAAATTCCCACAAATGTGTGGGATCTGCCATCTCCTTACTTCTGGCACAATCCACAAGCTGTATTTACAAATGGTGACATCTTCTGAGGCAGAACATTTGCACGCAAGTGCAAAACATGACACATGCATTGATAACAAAATGACAATTTGCTATGTGCTCCAAATATCGATGGCTACTAATTAACCTGGAATGTGACGTTTAGAAAGTTTGGTTGACTAATCAAGTAGACGGGAGTAAGGCAAGCAAAAACAGAACCGGAATTTTTTATTCAATCTGGCGACCTTCCTCTGTCATGGCCAAGTTCCTAACCAGTTCTGTTTCTTGAACACCGGCAGTTACAATGATTTCGGTCAGCTGGCTTTATTTAGAAGTCTGAGGGGGATTTTAAGCGAGACCACTTGCACAGCCGCACTCGTTTCAGAGATTTGGGTAGGAGGTGATGGGTGACAGGGTTACAGTTTTTTTGGCCAGCCTCTGTGTTTAGGAGAAATGGCCCTTTGCCACATTGTTAAGCCCTTCTCCTAATCTGAACGCTTCTTTGGAGATTAGCAGATTTTTGGATGTCTAAAGAACAACGGAGAAAAAGTGTTTTTGAATGGTGGGCCACAGACCACACTATGATAGGTAAAGGATGCAAGAACATCTGTTGTTTGAAAAGCTTGTGGTGCTTGCTAAAAGACTCACTTAATGGGCATCACTGTATTTACACAAATTTAATGCACACCTTATTTCCGAGAGAACGAGTTTGAAAATTGCCTGCGCATTAGTCAGATACAAAACAATAACCATGTATATGACTGCCAGTGTTTCGTGTTTCTAGCGTTGTGCCAAGCTTTTTGTCAGCACACAGTACCAGGAATGCCCTCAGCCGCATACTTACACAATTCTGATGTGGAGTCACGTAAAATCTCTTAAAGTAGTGATGACAGTATATTTAAAAGTGCTTGCTTGAAAGTGCCGTCCGTCCCTGTGCGCTTGGCATCTGTAGCCAATGAAGCGCGAATGGCGATGACACGTCTCTTTCCTTATGAAAGCTTATTTAAAAGGGTTTGCCTTCTGTGAGGGTAAATTCTGCATGTCTCGTTTTTTCTGATCCCGAAAGTGGGTGGATGTGCTATGTTTTTCTTTTGTAAATTTGGCGCTTGTTGTATTCACATTCTTCTTTCTCCCCGCAAAATTTGGGTGTGTATTACATTCAAGAGTGCATTAGAAGTGTCAATATAGTACTACTTGGGATTCCTCGGCTATATCCTACCACATTCAATTGGAGAGGCCAGCGACAAATTGGGCGGGGTGATGCAATTAGGGAATTTTCAGGCACAAGTTGGATTCAGCTAGCACAAGACGGGGGCAATTCGAGATTGCTGGGGGAGGCGTTTGTACTGCAGTGGACATAATAGGCTGATCATGATATATAGCTACTTTCTGGTTAGAGGATAGGATGCGAATTTTTGAGGGCAGGTACTAACTACTAAGTCAGAAAAATTGCCACCACACTTCAGTTTGCAGTAAAGGTGGTAATTCCTCTTTAACCTACATTGCAGAACAAGCAGACACCAGTCAAGCAACGTCGAGTGCGCTTCTGCGTCGAACGGCGGCCTTGCAATCCTGAGCTGGGATTGCAGGTACTCCGGCAACTGTTGGAATCTCCTCACCTGCAAATGATGTTGCTCAAGCATCACACTGTGCCTCTGTTCGACACCTGGAATGTACTCTTGCGTATTGCTGTGAGTGCCTCTGCCTTCTGTTCCCTCTTGCTTGCTTTTCATGGCTGTGCTGTGTGCTATAATCTGCTATTCTGTGCCACATTGCTTGCCTCGAAACGCCATCTACAACTTCATTTACATATTACAATGCAAAGTAGAACCTTTTCCTAACACAGCTTGGAACTTGTGCTCCATACACTTGCTGCTCATTATTGAATGCTGCCACAAACAAGAACCAGTTACCGTATTTACCCGCATATAACCCGCCCCTGCGTATAACCCGCACCCCTAACTTTGAACTCGGCGGAAAAAAAAAAAAAAAGAACTCGCGTATAACCCGCACGTTTACCTGAAAAAAAAAAATGAGCGCTAGAAAGATGCAACTCACACTCAGTGATCATTTCGTTTTCAGAACATTTATTCAAACGACCGCCACCACGTCACTGCTTATCCGATTCTTAATCGTCGCCGCTCTCACTACTGCCATCCGAGGCTTCATCGCCACTCTCAAAGACGTAGTCGTCCTCGGAACCATCCAGACTATTACTGATCGCACATTTTTTAAAGCTTTTGCGCACCAAATCGGCCGGTATCGCTTTCCACGCATCCACGATCCACTGGCACAGCAATGGAATATCAGGCCTTCGCACGCGTCCCGTCGGTGTGAGGGCGTACATGCCGTCGGCCATCCACTGGGCATACAGCCGCTTCACGTGTGCCTTGAACGGCTTGTTCAGGCACACGTCGAGTGGCTGTAGCATGGACGTCATGCCGCCAGGTATTATGACGAGGTCGGTGCTGGTCTCGGCAAGGCGAGCCTTCACCGCATCAGTGCAGTGGCCTCTGAAGGAATCTAGTACGAGCATCGACCGGCGTGCCAGCAAGGCACCTGGTCTTCGCTCCCAGATTACTCGAAGCCAGTCACCGACTAGGCCACTGTTCATCCACGAATTTTCTTCCGCACGCACAACGATTCCTGGGGGCAGTGGAATGCTAGGTAGCGTCTTGCGTTTGAAAATCACATACGGGCGCAGTTTCGTGCCGTCAGCCAAAGCGCATAGCATGACTGTGCAGCGCAGCTTGGCATTTCCGCCGGTCAGCACGCCGACTGATTTGGAGCCCTTTTTTTCCATGGTCGTGTCCATCGGCATCTCAAAGTACACAGGTGTTTGATCAGCATTTCCCACCTGAGACAGCAAATAGCTGTGCTCCTTCCGAAGTGCGATCACATATCGTTGAAAGTTCAACAACTTTTCCTCGTAGGCTTCAGGAAGCCGCTGGCACATGGTTGTTCGCCGCCGCATAGAAAATCCATGTCTTCGCATGAAGCGCTGAAGCCATCCACGGCTTGCACGAAACTCACGTGGAATGTTCAATTCCCGGGCCAACTTCAGGGCTTCCATTTGCGCCATCTCAGTCGAAACAGCGTGGCCACGACTTCTCTGCTCCTCAATGAACTTCGCAAGCTGCGTCTCGAGGTGGGGGTACGCGCCAGTCTTCGGACCCCGAAACGCTCGCCTGTTCCGGTTCGTTGCTTCGAGACTCTCTTTTTTTCTTCCTCCAGTCGCGAATGCACGACTCGGCGACGTCATGCTGTCTTGCAGCAGCTCTGTTGCCGATTTCTTCGGCAGCGGCTATAATCTTTAGCTTCTCTTTCGCTGTGAAACACTGCCGTCGAGTCGCACTCATGATGCCAAAACAAAGCAGGCAAACAGTGCAAACTGGGGTAAGTACACTAAACAGCGCCTAACGCGAGGCTCAACAATGCTGGCCTTTCGTTGGCCCTTCATCGGCTTGACAAGCGTCGATGACGATGGGGATGGCGGACTACACGGGGAGGCCGCCGCACATTGCGGTGAAGCCGACCCCCCCCCCCTCCCAAGGAAAAAATTCGCAGATAACCCGCACCCCCACTTTTTAAACGCGTTTTTTCACATTTTGGTGCGGGTTATACGCGAATAAATACGGTATGTCTATCGGGCATTCTGTTGCAAGTTCCTGAAGTAGCTTAACGCGTATAGCAGTCAGGTTTTCTTTGCTTTTGTTAACTGTTTCTTTTCCTTTCTTTTTTCTTCTTCTTCTTTTTGCAAATTAGGTATTGGCCTTCTGCCAAGCATTCATATTGTATAATTTAATATTCATTAATGCCATTAGTGTTTCGTATTCTTCTGCTTGTGCTGTTCTTGCTGTAAACCTGCCTTCGTAATGTTTTTCTTGCACTGGTTAAGAGCCAGTGCAAACATGAAGTATAACTTGCTTCAGAGAGTAAAGCAACATTGCAGTTTGCTCTGTTCTTACTACAAGATAGCCCTTTGTATCCCCTTCATAGCACATCATGTTTACACCTCGCGTGCGGTTTTGCTTTTCTAGGACTCATTGAAAGACTTGCTCTCCATCTCCAACGGCAGAATGGTAGCTCAAGACGAGATGATGATGGCCTTTGACTTGTTCCTCCTCCTCACATACCTCCTTCAAGGCCAGAAACATCCCGTATGTATTCCTGATATGGGAAAAGTGTTTGCACTTTTGGAAATTCACACACGGATCTTGTTTGCAAGTTGTAAGTCGTGCAGAGGTGGAGCAATACTGCACCAATTACACCATTTTGATACTTGGTAAAATTGCTACACCAGATTGCACCGAAAGCAACCGAAGTTGTGCTACGCTGTGCCAGAACAGCTTTAGCTTTGGCAGGCATCTTTGAAAGATTTCCGACATAGTGCAGAGCATTGTAATCGGTCTCGGATCGCATGTAAGAGTAACTTTAGTATTCTGGCTGCCATTTGGCGCAAACATCCACACTTTGTTAAGCCTTGTGAATAAAACTAAAAGTAGAGGCATTCTTTTATTTCGCCATCTGAGCTGGTGAGTGAGGTCAGGCAAAGAGTTCTGGGGGCTTATCTGTGCCTCACTTTTGGTGGAGCAGAGTCATTGCAGGTACTCTTCATCGTAGTGCGCAACCTCATACGTGTGGTGCTTGCGAATCCCGATATCACGTCCACTGCATTGCTGCGAAACACAATCGCCACGATCAAAAATGCAAACTGAAAGGGCAAGTGGCAAGGGGACTCGGAAAAAGAGAGACCAAAAAAAAGGAGGAATGTCTCGCCCTTTAGCTTATTTGGGGTGCTTACACAGAGTCGCTCAACACGAACTCCAGATAGATGTCTAAGTGCTTCTAATAAGCAGGAAAGTGAAGTCAGTCACATGCAGAATCTAGATTTAGCTAGATTGTGCTGTCATATTACTTATAAAATGTCTTTGAATTAAGCACTGTTGTTCACTCACCCTATCTTCCTCATAACTTGTGTTGGAAAACACCTCCAGTCATTTCAGCAGCACCTAATACAAAAATAGTATTAAAAATGCCTTTAAGCTACTGTTCAACAGCTTTTTTAATATGTACTGCAGGATGCAAGGCTTTTGTTACTGACTCCCCACTTAATTATAATAACTCTAAATAAAAAATTTGTCTGCTCCATACTGCTCCAAAATCAGAATTTGTCTGCTCCAAAAATTGCTACCATCCCATCTCTGCTCGTGGCATTTCTAGCTTTTGTCTGTCTGGTTCACGTGTACATAGGACTCCTTTATTGAATATAGAGCTAACATATGTAATCTGGGATTATATTGCCTCTTTAAATATAGACGATGCTTTGGCATATATAACAGCCTTTATAATTGAGGCTGCTACAAAATGCATCCGTCAAACTAACGGACTGTCAAATAAGCGTCATATCCCACGGTGGAATAAAGAATGTAAAAAAAGCATGGAAAAACCAAAACAAAAGCTGGGGGGCGACTTTGCGACTTTCCAATGGCCCAAAACTTGATTAGACTTAAACAAATAAAGGCTCAGGGTAGAAGAACACATCAACGTGCTAAAAGTGAGAGTTGAGAAAAGTACATCTCTGGTATAACTTCCTACATGGACGAGACGAAAGTCTGGAATAGGGTAAATAAATTAATAAGCCAGCAGACACATTCTCTGCCCTTTGTAAGTAGCCATGGTGATAGCCTGGAAGATCAGGTGGATCGTCTAGGCGAACACTTTCAGTATGTTTAGAGTGCATCGCACTACACAGAAGCTTCCCTGAGGTTCAAAGAAGGTGAAGAGACGCAGCCTCTTAACCACAAAGATTCATCGAGCGAGGTTTACAATCGCCCGTTTAGCTTAGCTTAAAGGACCCCTGAAATGGTTCGGACAAATTACGTAGGCGCGTAGGATACAGCTAAAGTTAATCACTCGAATCAAAATTTGTGGGAAGCGTCTCATGTTTAGAGAGCTACAGAGAATTACAAGTTACCCTCCTCCATAGCCATGCATTTTCTTAACTCGTTCACCGAGCGATCGGGGCTAAGCTCTGCCTTCGCTGGCTATGGGTCATGATGGCACGTCGTGTCGTCTGCTCCCGGTTCTCTAGGAGCAAGCGTGTGAAGCCTCTCCAACCTCTCCGCCAGCTGCTTGGCAGTCGACCCCAAGCGACAGCTTCAAGCACCCTGCGTTGTGAGCATTCTGTAGCAGCGCCAAATGTGTCTGGTATTCCGGTAACCACAGGAGAGCTGGGCATTTAGACGGATGGGTGGAGGCATAAGTTTCTATTTACGCCCAAGCCCAGTGCTCGACCGCTGCGCCGCCCGCACGTACCACATTTCCAGGTACTTTTTTTTTCCCCGAAGTGTCGTGGCACGGGCCCTAAATATTTGTAGTTATTTTGTTTTGCGTTCCTGGCTGTGCCTGGGCGCGTAGTCTGTTCGGGCCAGCCCGCATTCGCAGAGCTTAGGTGTGTAGGCAAGTTTTAATCTTAAATGCGGGAAGCATTTGTATGCTTATCCAATGAGCAAACCATCCCTTCGTCCTTCCCGTAATAAGACGACCGCTTTAGAGATAGTGCCCGCAGCGGCGAGCGAATTTGCCTTTGCGCTGCCTCTCGCTTCAACGCCAACGAAAACCCGCCGTGGTTGCTCAGTGGCTATGGTGTAGGGCTGCTTAGCACGAGGTCACGGGATTGAATCCCGGCCACGGCGGCCGCATTTTGATGGAGGCAAAACACCCGTGTATTTAGATTTAGGTGCATGTTAAAAAACCCCAGGTGTGGTCGAAATTTCAGGAGTCCTCCATTACGGTGTGCCTCATAATCTGAAAGTGGTTTTGGCATGTAAAACCCCATAATTGAAATTTTTTTAAACGTCAACGAAGCAGCGAAAACACAGTGCTGATGGTGCTCTCAGCAAACGCCTCACTGTACCACTTTCGCAGATCGCTTTTAAGTTACAGGCGTGCGCGTTCTCCTCAACATTAAGTAAGCGGCGAGAACACAGCACGAGAAGCAGTCAGCACTCTTCGTGGCATCGCAGATTGCTTTCAAGCTGCAACGCGCATGGCAGTGCCATAACAAGCCGCTGCCTGAGCACGTTCACGGTTCAATAATGGTTCGACGTGGATGGATAAGGCATTAAAAAGCGATAACGGCTTATAATGATCAGAAGTTCATCAGCACACATGATGTGACACGTCCACCTGCAGTACTTTGCTTGCATCATCAATGCTCCTTGCGCTGTATTCGGCACCAGTTCATGTTGCTACTGAGCTGTCGTTAGTACTGGCCTAATCAAGTTTAATAACATTGGTAATGACACCGTGCTGCGTGGAGATGAGCAAGTGGCACAATGCTTACGCTTCTTACGCATAGTTCATTTAATTCCAAGAGGCGTTCCTGCGTGATTTTTTTTCCTGGATTTCGCACGATAGTTGGTTTAATATGCGTCGTGTGTGGCGCCAGCGCCTTGCTATTGTTTCGGCTGGAAGAGAGATAGTGATATTAAGAAGGAAAGGACGCTTGAGCGCAGCGATGATGTGGCTCGTGGTGTGAGAAACCCTCCATGGTCCACCAATTATCCCAGCTTTTGTAGATCGAAGCGCCTGGCACGCCACGACCACCTTCTTATCACATCCCTTTATCCCCTTATACAGACTGAAAAATTTCTTCCATTGTTACTTCAGCTTCCGCACGCAACTCGATATAGCCTAGGTGGCGTGTTTTGAAAAACCTATTTTCTCTTAGCGACAGCTGGGCGAGCAGATTGTACACCCTGGCATAACATCTCCCTAGTCCCACCAAGCACCTACAAGGATCTAGGGCGCTCGTTCTGGCTCTTCGTGAAAAAAAGTACCTAGAAACCTGGTACACGTGAGCGGTGCATGGTGGCGCTCGACCACTGCGCCACTTGCGTGTAGTAGACTTGGGCATAAATAGAAACGCGCTGCCTAGTCGGTCTGCACAGTCCAGCCACCCGTTGGCGCAGAGTTTAACCAGCCAAACGGAGAGCTAATATTGCTCTAACCAAGTGTAAGATTTTAAACATTTACGAAAACTTGTTAACGATTACACTCCTGTGAAAAACTTACTCCAGCAGCAAAGAAGAATACACTTCGTTACTGCTACTGTGTTTGGTTGTGCTTTGTGCCAGCAGGTGGCTGCACTGTGCAGACCTTTCATGTCTGCGCTTCTGCTCATCCCATGAAACGGCACGGTCAAACTGCCAGGCCCTGTCCCCTTGCGCTTGTGTTTACCCTAATACCGGACTCGCGAAATGCTATTGCGTTAGTAATCTTTCGGTGTTAAGTGACGGCCGCAAACGTGCAAATAAATCCTGGCGCTGATCGGATAGCGGCAGTCCGATGCGCTGCAGCCAGTCCGCTCGTCTGCTGCCTTGCAGAAGGACATGTCGCAGCTTGACATATTGCCAGTGGCTACGTGTTGCCCACAATGCTACAAAGTCGAATCATGGAGCTCACGAAAAGACTGAGACACTCTGACTGCGGTGCTCTCGTCAAAATGGAGCATGTTGTAACACAAGCAGACGATGCTTGCTGTGTGCCGGAAATGCTTAAGTGTAGTGGAAAATTGTTTTTGTGCATGCTCCTTCTGTTACTTTCTTTTTATAGAAACAAATTAACTAACATTCCAACTATTATGAACAACATTTGTTCATCATAAAGTTGGAAAAATTATTGATGACGTGCCCTGGGCAGCCAATCAGACAGCTCGCCCTACTAACATCATTGTGGTAGATGACTTTGAATGGGTAGGGGTGGCTTAAAATTCAGCCGAGCGATGTGCTATGATCGGCAGCGATGTACGTTTTTAAAACCTTAGAATAAATTGCACGCTTTACGCGGAGCACTTAGATGCGTCAATTAATGATCAGAAGGACCTACTCTAACGACTCTACGTTTGTACAAAATCGTCAAATTTTTTTCAAAGTCCCTTTAAGGCATCTCTCACTTGTTGCAACAACTGGGCACCAGGTGGTAATCGCATTATGTATGAAATGATTAGATAGATACATCCTGAAGCACTGAAAATGCTCCTATCTTTCTTCAATGCCATGTGGGTAGCTGGGTATGTAGTGGAAAGAAGCCATACTCATCCCGATACCTAAACAAGCCAAAGACCCGTCCTTAGCAAGCCGCTACAGACCAATAGCACTAACAAGCTGTCTGTGCAAACTGTATGAAAAAATGATAAACCGGTGCTTAATCTCTTTCCTAGAAAATATCAAAATGCTAGACCCCTTCCAGTGTGGGTGCTGAGAAGGTAGGTCGACAATAGACCGCCTTGTTTGCATCGATGCAAATATCGGAGACGCATTTATACATAAGCACTTATTACTTTCGGTATTTCTAGATTTAGAGAAAGCATACTATACGACATGGCGCTTCAGGATTTTGCGAGATCTTTCCACGATGGAAGTCCGTGGAAATATGTTACGCAGTCAAAAGCTACTTATCCAGCCGCATGTTTCGTGTAAGAGTGGGCAAGGCTTTATCAGGGTGTCTACCAACCGGGAAAACCATTCTCAGGGATCTTGAGTAGTCTGGAAAAACTCAGGGAAAACTCAGGGAATTTGTGCCTCTATCAGGGAAAATTAGCTGTAATTTTATTGAAAGGGTCGAAAGTCACGTTAATGCTGGCTCGAGTAACAGACAGGGATCGTAATGGATCGTCTTTGACGCCCTGTCGTCGGCTGGGGGAGTTTCCAGTGTACAGACAACGACAGACTTTCCGGATTCTCGATAATTTGGACGACTTCGCGCCACCACCATGTACCCCGTAGAGTCAACGTATCGGAACGTCTGAAATTTCGGACGCAAGAACTTTTTGCTGTCCGATTTTCCAGACGTTTTATCATGACCGCAGGTCCGAAACGGCATTAACCAAAGCCACCACTGCTGCCATTTTGATTACCTCGCCGTTTCGAACCATCTCTCTCGCACGCAGATCCACTGGCAGCCATAGCCACCACTTGCGGGAACGCTAGGCCTAGCTACTTTGACATTCGCTATAAAGCTTCTTGCCGTTGGGTGCCGCGTTTTTTATTGAAAAAATTCGCTGCTGTCAGAAATAGCACGGACTTCGCTTTTGTGGTCCTCGCGATTGGCTTAGAAGCTTGGAAAGCACTGTGTTGCATTATTCCGGTTCCCGAAAGTCAGCTTCGCCTCCGTACAGAAATGTTACTTGGTGAAGCATACGCAAAAGTATTGCAGTGAAACATAACAAGTGTGGGAAGGGGCTGTTGCCACGGGACACAGCATGTATTCCTTAATTATACACGTGTGCACCCGGTATTTCCTGTCACAGTACGAGCACCAATATGCCTAATACGTGTACCGACAGGCCTGAAGAGCATTTTCTAATGTGCCTGTGGTGATTGTGGTGGATTGAGCCATTAAGGGCAGTAAAGGAAATGCATTTATTCTTTCCAGCCGGCCGATTTTTCGGACGTTTTCGCGGCCGCTAGGGAGTTCAAAAAATCGGACGTGGACTGTGCAACTGACCAAGAAGATGCTTAAAATGGTCCGTGGGGTGAATGTGCGGCAGAAACAGGACAAGAAGAGAAAGGACCTATGCATTGAGGAATGAACGGGAAAGGAAGCCTGCTGCTGCCGCTTTGAAGGAGCATGAGCTCAAAAAACAAATTTTTGGCTGACGCCAAGATGCAGGTGTCCCTCATACAAACCAAAATAAACTTTTTAAAGCAGTGAAGCACAACACTGAAACGTTGTACGCGGGCTGATAGTATGTCAGGACAGTTGAGGTTGACTTACGAACTGTTGAGAGAGGATGTCCATTATGAAAAAGTTCAGGCCTCGTACCACTGAGCTTGCTATCAATTGATAGAAATAGCTCATATTCGAGAATAGTTGTCCCTGTATGCATATCCTTTATTTATATTAGAGAATGTCTGACTCGTTTTGCAATTTTTTTCGAAGACATTTTATTTGCTGTGCATTTTACTAACCCCCTCCCTTCTGTTCTCTTTTTGAATAAAATAAACACTACTCCTTTATATTCAAATTGCATTAGGTCTTTTTTTTTTCATATGCTTACGAGAAAGTGACAGAATCGGGCTATATGGTTTCAGCCCGTCTTGACATAAAACATAGTTCTGCATCACTCAGGGAATTCTGCAAAGGCACTCAGGGAAAACCTGGAAAACTCGGGGAATTTGGAAATGTCAACTTGGTAGACACCCTGTTTATCTACAACATTCACCCAGGAGACTGGCGTGCTGCAAGGGGGCGTGCTTAGTTGCACAATCTTTATTGTAAAAATGAACTCCCTGTATAGTCCTTCCACGCACCATGTTTTATTCTGTGTATGTCGATGACGTGCAGATAGGTTTCAAATCGTGTAACATTGCGATCTGTGAATGACAGGTGCAGCTTGCATTAAACAAATTATCTAATTGTGTGGGAGTAAATGGGTTTAAAATAAATGCCCAGAAAAGTATGTGTATACTCTTTTCAAACAAGAGACATGACTCCACTGCCAAAGCTCTCCGTCAATTGAGAGGAACTATCTGTGAGCAATGAACACAAATTCCTGTGAATAATTATAGAGTCTAAGCTTACGTTCATCCCCCAACTTAAATATCTGAAGGCAAAATGTCTGAAGACGAACATTTAAAAGATTCTGTCTCCCATAACATGGGGTAGTGATAGAAAATATCTCCTAAATTTGTACAGGTGCTTTGTCCGCTTTCCCCTTGACTATGGTGCTATATCTATCATTCTGCAACGCCAAGCGCGCTAAAAATCTTAGCCCCTGTGCACCACCTAGGTGGCAGCCTAGTGACCGGTGCTTTCAGAACAAGCCCTGTAGAAAGTCTCTACATAGAATCAAAAGGGCGGTCACTCTGTCTGGAGGTCGTATTCCAGCTTCACATATTATCTGGAAGTAAACTCGAATCCTGAACATCCTTGTTACACAACTGTAAATGATGTGTCATGTGTGTGCCATACTTTTTAATAATCGGCCCACAGCTCCTGAGCCCTTCTCGATGTGTGTAAGGAATCTCAGTGAAGAAATCTGTGTCCCACTTCTAGAACACCATCCAATGCTTCCAGCGAAGCTGTCACTGCCATGGCAGTGGCAGCTCGTGGAATGTGATATGTCATTTATTGAAGTCCGTAAGCGTGCTCCTGAAATGCACATTCGAATGCACTTCCTTGAACTTCGGTCGAAGTACTGCTGCCCGGAGTTTTACACTGATGCATCTAAGTCGCAAGCTGGCATTTCTTATGTAGCAGTCGGTCCATCCTTTTTCAGACTTGGGCCTTCTGCACGCACAAACAAGTATCTTTACGGCTGAAGCCTATGCACTATCATCAGCTGTGAAACACATAAAACAATTAAAACTAGGAAAGTCCATTATATTTACAGACTAAGCATTGTCAAGGCATTATTAACGCTAAAAAAGCAAAAAAATACTGTAATTACTTATCTTTATACTCTAATGCACTGTTTATGCATGCAATCAACGTGTCATAATATGCTGGGTGCCCAGGCACAGAGGCATAGAGGGTAATGTGCTCACTGACGAAATTGTAACGTCCACAGCAACAAAAGATTTCAACTCTTCCATAGCTGACCCCGCATAGATTTAAAACCTTTCCTTTGGAAAAAATTGGTAATGCTTGTGAGACGCTTAAACCTTGAATAAACTTCATTTAATTAGGCCACAGTTAAGCACCTCCCTATCAATAATAAAATCACGAGAAACCGATGTCCTGTTCTGTCGACTAAGAATAAGGGCACATATATGGTACACACAACTTGCCAACTGGTGATGAACCTCTTACATGTGGTAGATGTGAAAGACTGACGGTCATCCACATCCTTGTAGAGTGTCAGGAAACAGAATGCAAGAAGAAAAAGTACTTGCCTTTGGCATATTAACAGAATATCCCATTACATCCAGCACAGTTTCTTGGCATGAACTGGTTATTCGATACCATATCAGTTTTAATTTTTTTCAATGACATTCTTACATTGCACATTATCAGATCAAATGTTACGTAGTACGGCCTCTTACCAGAGGCTACTTGTGCATTCGTTACATCTAGTATAGCACGTGTCTCCAGACCCTAGCATTCAATGGCCCTGTTGAGGCATCAGTGCTATGTTCACCTACACACTCTATTATGTTGTCCCTGTGTAACAGAACATTTAGTATCATAGTTCACATCTCTGGTCATTGTCATTGTATTAATACTTACATATTTTACGCAGTTCACAGCGACTGACTTTAGGCCTATTTACAACCATGGAACATCCACCATTCAAAGTACATTTTTCCATTTCATAAACAATTCATTGAAAATCCATCACCATGTGTATGGCGCTCTTTGGCCATATGTGGCCCTTGCGCCATTAAACCTCGTACACCACCATTGAATATACATAGCATTTGGCCATTGATGTTGTTTGACCACGATGTTGAAATCCCCATTTTGGACACTTTCTCCCTACAGGTGTCTAAAGAATGGCCACATAATTCCCTGTGCATTACTGTAGCTAATTTATTTCTTGAGCTGTTCATCAGTGCATTGACCTTCTAGCTATTAAATTTTTTTTTTCATAGACTGCTAATTAGCATGTGCATCCTAAGCCAGGGCAGTGTTGGCACAGGCATTGTGACACTGACAGAAATGTTGAGCATGCACTGTAAACTGTCAAATTGCAAGACAAAAAAAGATAATTTCATACAGTAAAGTAGTACTACTACATGAGTTATTTGCAGAAATACCTTGTTTAATAAAATACTGTGGCAGAATTTTATTTGGTTTACACGACTATGACTGCACCCAGGTGACAAAAGAGGAGTTCACGGCAACATCAACATTTGAGCGCCAGATGGAGTGGATACAGGAGCGCCTGTTGCCAAAGGTGTCGAGACAAACTGGAAGACGGCGGGAGTTGTCTGTCCAGGTGGTCAAGGTAAGCTTGGCGATTTTTTTTTTTTTATATAGCAACAGCTGTTTATCAAATATTAGCAATAGCAAAAGCTTTAAAATAACAAAATCTTCTTTTATTCAGTCGTTGAATTGAACAGTCACTATTCAATTAGGTCCCCGAATTGTGTAGTTTCTGTACGGTAGAACCTTGTTCAGGATGGAAGGGCTGTGGCAATTGCGCCATGATGCGCCAAACCGTCGAGCTGCACCAACCTGTGCTGAAACTCTTAATTTCAAATTAAGTTACGAAATTTAATAGGATGTGTGTGTTCTGTGGCAACCACACAGCCATGGACATGCGTTGCTAGTGCAATCCCTGCAATCCAAGCCTAAGCAATCCATTTCAGCTTCGTCTTTGGGGTGTGGGTGTGTTTGGTGACATAATTGTAACTAGGCTGCAAGAAAATGAAAACCGTTTTGTGCTTTGTTTTGTTTTATATAACTGTTACAGTCTTGCGTAATCATGGGCTAGCTAAAGATTTGAACTGGTGCTCATTTCATGGGCCAGTCGGGAAGGAAAGCTACGCTGATTGATTGAGGGCGTGCACTCTGCTCATGATGTAGCTCATCAGTTGGGTTATATATCTTAGCATTTGATTTCGCGCCCTATTGGTACATCTGCGTCGATTAATGGGCGAACGCCACATTTTAAATCTGTTTTGTACGTGCATTTCATCCAGTTACCGGGATGATAGTGTGACACGCTGACAAATGGCCTGTTTCCTTTCATGAAACTTGTCACAAATATCCAATGGCAGCCGCAATCGTCACTCAAATTTGCACTCGGGCTAGGATATTTTCTGCACGGCTGCACCACACAAGATCACGCTTTTGCCACCGCAGAAGACAAGCCAAAGATATAGTTTTGTATTTATTCAACTTTAGCGGCCAAACAGTGGTCATAATTAAATGTTAGGGGAAAATGTGAACCTCCAAAATTATGTTTGCGGCAATGATGTTCACAGTGTGACTTGTGCAGATAGTCAGAAAATTTTAGTAATGCATTGTTTGGCGCATAAAATGTCCATTGCTGTTTGACATTTGCTTTATGGCGCCTGTGGCGGAACAACAAATAGGCCCGAGTAATCGAGCTTTTGATAATGTTGGTAGGCAATGCACATCGCAAAGCCAACGAACAGTGTTATCCCTTTATTGTTTTCATAAATATCTTGGGAGGTTCTTTCTCAGCAAGTGATGTGAAATACTGGCCAACATGCTATGACCAGTATGTCTCTAATTTATTTATTTAAAGGTACATCACAGGCTCCAGTCGTAGTGTTGAGTGATGGGGGATTGTACAACAAAATATGTGGTAAGCATAAACAAGAACGAAGAAAAGCAGCAGTAAACAGAAAATTCACATTTATTGACATTTATTCTGCAGTATTGTGCTATTTTAACTAAAGGTCTCCCAAGTACTAAAAATTGCCAAAGGGTACTATGCAAACGGCATTCACTGTACCTTGATAGGTCTTGTTTATGGTGGCCACGGTGAATATTTCTCGTTCATTGCGCAGCAGTATGGTGATTTGGTAAATTTAGAATTTTAGATAATTCAATGAGATGTCAATAAAATAATTATGAATGACATTGAGAATGATAATAGCATTTAAAGCAACCTAGGGTACATAAAGATCTTTATTTTTTTTTTAACGAAAAAGAAAGTCCATGAAATAAATAATACTAATAATTAAAAAAAAAAAAAGCACTGACCATTGCAACGCCTCTGGCACCATAGATTGCATCAGCCTTTACGCAAACCTCGTCAGATAGGGGCGCTGGGAACGAGCACCCTCGCATTTTGCTCAATGCGTCAACAGTTTTTGGCACGCATCTTCGGGCCTTATCAAACATGAGGCCGTGCGATTTGGTAAAAGTACGCTTTTCAAACCGTTGTAACACCGCATTCCTGGTTTACACGTTTGTAATAAACACAATGTGCTAGATGACTACATTTACGTCTCGGATGTCTTGTATTACTGCTGCAGGAGCATGTTGTCACGTTAATTTTTTATTTCGAAGGCTTTTTCAAGTGGACCTTGTATTTAAGTTTCAGTGGCGTTGTTGTGGTCAGGAAAAAAAAACAGTTGCTCCCAGAGCAGAGCAGCTGCAGGAAAGGGCAGTTTGATGAGTTGACAGCTGCGCCAGCACTGAAGCAAGAGTCATTAGCAAGGATTCCAGCTGCGTAGGCTCACCACACGTGCAACGAATTGGAGCCGGTTCACTTCTGCCGGGGAAAGAAAGGAAAGGGCTTTGCACATGCTGCGCCAGCTTCGTTTCCATTCAGTTTAGTCTAGGAAAACAGATGGGATGGCCACACGTTGTGCATTCCCCCGAGGAACAGGCAGCCTTTGTCAAGCGGCAGTGAGAACTCGCTCGTGAAAGGGCTCGCCGTCGGCGTGCCGATCCAGCCATTGGAGCTGCCCAAGCCCAGGCAATCTGACAGCAACGAAAAGATCCAGAGCTGAGGGAGCAGGAGCTCAATGCAATCTGGCACAGTTACCTGTGAGTTACTCAACCTTGACGAAGGTCAGATGCACACAAGACATGCTTTGCTTACCCCTATTTTCCGATAGAAAAAGGGTTGGTCATTATTTCTTAGTTTTTTTCTTGCCTTTTCTTTTGGTTGGGGAAAAAAAAAGGCCGCACAAGACCTAGGTTGCTACATGCACTGTTATCGGTCATTTCTCGACGTATTCCACAACCTTTGCATTGGCACCATATTGAATAAGTAAGGTTATAAACGTTAGCTGGTTAATCTTCAATATTAATTGCTTGTTCACAATGAAAAAAAGTCTCAACTAGCATTTACAAAAGCCTGTCAACATGGAGTGGGCACGGTTCGCAGAAAGCTTTCAGTTATTTTCCTTGGCCACATTTAGTCGGCATATCCGGCATCCAACTTAATAGTGAGAAACTGCTTTTTTGCTTTGTGCTACACTCCTGTGGGTGACCCTGTCATGTATTTTGCTCACCTCCGCAGAAGTGACCAAATAGTGTTCTGCAAAGTCGATCTGCCTGTATTTCACTCATATTGAGCGTTGCTCCACGATGCATATTTACTGCTCTGAAATGGACAATTCATGCTTCAAGCTTGCTCCGAACTGCCAAATTTGCTGCTCTCAGAGCTGCTCCAAAACATCCTTGACCACTTCCATCCCTGCTTGTTGATATAATCCTGTTTTGTACAATTTTTGTACAATTTCTAAAGAACCCCAGGTGGTCAAAATTTCCGGAGTCTTCCACTACGGCGTGCCTCATAATCAGAAAGTGGTTTTGGCACGTAAAACCCCAGATATTATTATGTACAATTTTCTGGTGCCAATATTCACGATCAAGAACACAAAAAATGACCCAATACAGTTATGCTTTTTTATCACTGGTTTCCAGAATTATCTTTTGGCAATTGCAAAACTGCAATCATACGATAAGTTTCATGGCTGCTAGAGTCCATCTCAACAAGAAAAGGCATGAGACATGCACGTTGGAGAGCGGTTAGCACGCACCACAGCAGCTTCCCCACAGTACTCGCCCGTGTCGCATGAAAATGTTGGCAAACACTCGGTTTCCTCTTCCAGTACCAGCAAATCTCCTTGCATATCGTTGCACATCACATTCACATGTCTGTTTCACTGTGTGTGTTGCGTAGTGCTGTTGGAAGCATAGTGCCCACTTTTAATAGGCGATAACCTGACTGCACCACCGTTCCCTGCTGAGGTGGTGTAAAGTGAGCATCATGTTTCGCTCTCAATGCACTTCGGCATCTCGTGCTGCACCAATTTTCACCGAGGGATCACATTAAGACTTCCTGCCAAAGCACCCCATCCAAAGAAGCTGCTGACCTAGGTGGAATTTGAGGATTGCAAATGTAAGCTTGCCTGAAGCTGCAAAAACAGTGCGCGTCTTTGGCCACTCGAGCCCTACAGGCACGTGTAGCGTCTCGTGCTGCAACTATTCGTGCAACGCATTAAAGGTGTCAACAACAGTCGACTCTGCCGAATTGCCAAAAGCAGGGAAACGCTGACGGTGCACTATCATGTAGCGCACTCCTCTCTTTTTGTAGAGTGCCTGGAATGCAACAGAAACACGCACTTTGCGCTGGTGCATGTCCCTTCGATGCGTTTTGGCAGAGTTACCAGCGCATTGTGTTGTTGACACTGCAAATTATTTTGCTTGGCCTTTTGATGCATAGATTTTAACAGGGCATCTCAACGGTACCATGCCGGTGACATGCTTTTTAAGGGAACTGTCATTCCCTTCACAAGTGACCAGAAGGCAACAATGATTCCGGCTCTGGGGGCAGCATGCACGACAAGAGGAAGACAGCCAAGGTATACCAGATATGGCATTGTGAAGGGCGCCCCAGTCCACTAACAATACTGCGAAACCACGAATTTCTGTGCGAGATGGGTAGCTTCATAAAGAGACGCAGGACTGGTGCTGCAGGCAAGAAGCTGAAGCAATGTTTTGGCATTCTTTGTTGCCAACCCGCACGGCAGTGTGCGCGACGCCATTTGGGGAGGCTGGGACCTCGAAGTCATCGGTCTGCAGAATTTTAAACGAAGGCATGATGCACCTGTACGATCTACATCTACATTGAAAGCTTGAAGACGAAGATTTTCAAAAGGCTTGCCTTTGTCAGTTGGATTTTCTTGAAATGTGAACAAGAACCGGACTTTCTGACCCGCATGCTGTGGATGGACGAAGTGAATTTCTCCAGAAACACGCAAGTTAATCTTCACTGGCTGGCACTCATAGAAACCAATACCAATAGTCATTTAATATATAGCACCGTATTTTCGATGGTGACATCATCGGACACATATTTTTTGATGCCACGCTTACGACATCCTCAGAGGCACTGTGAACGACATCTGTTACGATGTTTCACATGCGTGCCTTTGGCACATGTGGTTCCAACACGATAGTGCTCCCATGCATGGTGGTAAATCTCGAGCATGGCTTGGAAGTTTTTGATAGGCTAGGCTTGTACCCTGGCCAGCAGGATCACCAGAAATGACAGCTGGACTTCTTCTTGTGGGCTTACATAAAGAACCACGTGTATAGCAGTGAGACGACCACACCTATTGTACTGAAAACAAAAATAAGCAGTTTGCTACGAGATTCCAGTGTCAGTGGTCAAGGCTGTAACAGCGCAAGTGTTGGAAAGAAGTAAGTACTTTGCTCAGTCTTAGCATATTCAACACCCTGCTCCAGATTTTGGGCTCGCACTCCGCCACATGATTGAGCAAGAAATTGCTGGGGTCTTGCTTCTCCACCACCAACACATCCCCTGCAATGGCGCCTCTCGGTTATAGTCGTCAACCGACCCCGACCATCGACTACAGCTGCAGCTAAGCCTCTCAATTACCCCGACAACAAGTAGCCGTCCCGTTGTTTCACCAAACACTACGTCCACCGTGTCCTGCTACCTGGACTGGACCTGCAACCTGGACTAGACCTGCAGTTGCACACTTGTGGCGTACGTCTGACAATCGGCCAATATACTTTGCCTCTGGCTGTACCAGTCACGTCGCCCGCTTTTGTCGACGCGCTCAATCAACTGGTGCTGCATCACCCATGGTGTCCCATGATACAGATGTGCCAAAGCCATTTTGTAGCTCTTACGACTTGTCTTTAGCCCCGTCAGCTGTTTGACCGATGGCCATCACCCGCCATTCACCTTCTCCGTGTCGCCGCTCACGATCGCCGATGCGACCTCGTTCTGTGGCTCAAGAAGAGGAAAACTGATTGTCGCAGTTTCGGGGCAAGGACTGCAGTGCCATCAAACTACAAAAGTCCTCACCGTCACCCTTCAAATGTTGTAGAAGTTTCTGTTGAAGGTGCACACGCATTTGCTCTTGTGGACACTGGAGCTGCCATATCTGTTATGGATGCAAAAGCGTCACTCACTTCAGAAAATTACGATGCCACTTTTGGGGTTCTCACTTTGCACAGCAGGCGCTCGGCATGTTCGCCCTCTCGCAGTGTACACGGCGCATGTAGTCGTTGAGGATGTCCTGTATACCATTGAGTTTATTGTTATTTCTTCGTGCTCTCATGGCACTATCCTTGGTTAGGACTTTCTTTCACACCATAACACCGATTCATTGTGCATGTGCTGAAGTTGAACCATCACCGATGATCAATGTGACCTTAGCCGACGTTCTGACCTTTCCCTGTAAACTGCTTGTGAAGTAAGATACGAATATTCCCCCCAATGCCTCAGCGCTTCTGCCCGTGTGCTGCAGCAGCTTGTCCGACACAGTCGCACTGTTTTCTTTGTCTGGCCTGCTCCTTAAACAAAAAGCTGTTGTGCTACCTTTTGCTGCTGTTGATATTACACAACGCACCCACTTTCGTATCTTGTGACATTGCTTCTAGGAAAATGCTTGGGTAATGTGGAAGCCATCGACCCATTCGACTGTCGCCACAGACGGTATGCATTTCTGATTTGATAGTGAAGATGTACAGATATTAATTCCCTGACAAGGCTGCCTCTCTAAACTTTATGATGATGCATGACTGCGTATGCTTCGAAGAGCCCCATGTTTGTGAGCAAACTGCTTAGTAAATTGTTTCTAATGCTTCCTTTGTGCTTTTAATGAAGTATGCCTTATAATGTGCGGTTTAATGATAGAATCTTTCTAATTTTGTGAATACCAGGAGGTGGAAATTGTTGATGCTAATCCTGAGAACTATTGAAAAGCTAAAATTATAGATTGATATAACGAAGTTGGTAAAATTGGGCATTTGTTTCGTTATATATAAATTTATTACATTGAAATTCAACGTTTTATGCATACATGTAGAGTCACCGATGGATTTTCCTTACACAGAAGGGAATGGAAAGTTTGTCGAGTTATCGGGCAACAGGAAAATGCAAATTTGAATGGGAAAAGAATGCATTTTGTTGAATTCGAGAGTCAGGCGAATGATCTGGTTTCAGCCGAGCCTATGATATCTTCTCATCGGCAGTATGAAGTGAAGCCAACCCAGCTCTCACGTCCACTCTACAGCTGTGGCTAATGGTGTGTCACATTGGGGCAACGGTATCATGAAAAGTGCACCCAGCGGGATGCATATGCTTCATCAGAGTCTCTGAGCGTTCTTTGTCCGTCTCCAGAACTCGCGATTACACCTGCAGTAATAAACACTCGGGAAGACAGCGTACATGATGCCACATATTCTTGGCATGCCCACTGTTTGCATGTGTGGGAGATTATCTCTAAAACAAGGTACGCGGGCAGCATATGCACTCAGCCACACTGACAGCCATGCAAAACCAAGACAGCACTAGAAACGGAGATGCACAGCAACCTGCCCCCTGCCCTCTCTTGATCACGTTACTGCGAGCCTTCACCTGCCCCATTTCCCTTGCTCACGCTGGAAGACTGTGGGAAGACTTCACATTATCAAGCCACCATCCTTTTTGGCTCACCCTCGCACCCAGAGCAGACAGCACGTGGGGTGCAGTAGGACCTTACTGCACTTAGACTTTGCATGGAACATGATGCTGCTCCGTTTCGGCAGTTCCTTTTGGTTGCGCAGCGCACTCAGGAGGTACATTCTGCATTTGTAATTCAACCGTTTGGCCATCTTCATCTGCGGAAGTTATAATTTATTGTCTCGGTATTCTTTCGCGGTGGCAGTAAAATTTTGTTACATTGAAATTGTGTATAAACACTTCATTATATTGAGCTTCTAAATACATGGTGTCCCACGGATAAGTGAAAAGTTAAATACTTCATTATCTCAAGAACTAAGTTATATTGCAGTTCACTATATCGAAGTTTAATTGTGTTTCAGATTTGATTCATATTCAATTTGGTTTCGAACTACTATTGCGCACCCCTATGTGAAATCGAGTGCATATTGCTTATACAATTAGTTCATTGTCGGTCTTATTAGGAAAGGCACTTTGGCCTAATGCGGGAAGAAGAATGCACCATTTATAATAACTCTGTGCTTTTTTTCTTTCTTAGATTTACCTAAAGGTGGCTCGGTCTGTATTCATGGCGAAATGGGCCACATTTCACTTTGCCGAGAAGGTCCTAAGCTTCTTGGTACTGTGCAAGGAAATAGGTGAGTTTGCTGCCTGTTCTGGTAGAAAACTTAAAGGTACAAGACCAATTTGCCATATTTCCTTAGTAGAATCGCTTGAGCTATGGTTTCAGCTTTGCCATCCTTGTCCCTAAGTACAGGGATGGCAGAGAGTCACTTCGAGAAGGTGCAAATGTTTAAGGTGGGGTGAGACTTTGTTTGGTCCATAACCTGATATTGCATGTCTTTAGATTTCGGAAACGAATAACAGTTGGGTATGTGCAACTTCCGAAATACTTAATTCTTTTTAGTTGTTGCATCGACCAGAACTTCTGGATGCCCCATCGTCGAGTCTTGATTTCATATGAAATCTTAATCCCATAATACCTTGTGTTCAACACAAATTGTGGTTTTGGTATTGCAACTTTCTTATTCTATGTAGTACATCCTCAGCCATTACGGAGCTTTCTTTAGCTTGTGTGCTCCTCTTTTGTCTGTTTATGGTAGCTTGCATTTACCTCTCCTCTGCCAAGGACCTAGTGTATTTACACGATTCTAACGCACATTTTTTGGCTAAAAAGCTAGTTCAAATTTGCGTGCACGTTGCTGTCATAACTAGTTCTACTCAACATCAAAAACGAAACTGATTCTTAATTGAAAAAAGAAATCTTTATGCAAGGTAGCTAACTGCGCTACCATCGAACATACTTTTTTTTTTCTACCTTAATTTGTACTAGCCATTTTCCAGTTTGCTGTACATGCAGCGTTTTTAATGAAGTAGATGGAACTGCAGATTACTTTCTGTGCTCGGTAGACAGTAAAACTGAGGTTTCGTCAAACTCCGATAGCGACTAGCTGCTAAGGTTCAGCTGTGTGCGTGTCTGTGTGCCTTTGTATGTTCCATAAAATTTTGACATGGTATGCATCAACTCTGGTTTCGTTACTTGTGCGCAGTAGAATCGGCACTAAGTTATTATGTTTGTAGATATGTTTGCGGTAATGTAACTGTGCGTTACTATCGGGGGCGCAGTACAATCGTGCAAATAAGGTATTTTGTGCCTTTTAATGTTCTTTTCATGTCGGTCTTTGTGTTCTCATCACCAAGTTCTATGGCAATCGCTACAGTGCGAACAAGCTAAAGCACCTAGTTGTCACTCACTTCGGTACCTTTGTATGTTCCACGTGCATTCTAATCATGGACTTGTGATGGGTAAAGAAAGAGACTTCAATCTGAAAGCCCAAGCAAAACCGTAAAGGAAGGATTGAAGAGACAGAATGAAAAGCTGTAGTAATGTTGACCACGAAAAAGACTAATCCTGGGATATTTTGATAAATCAAGACATGGCTTTGTTTGAATTTTTCTTGAAACACGACATTAAGGCATTTTTGTACCTTTTTCTATGGAACTGCTGGGTATATGTGAACACTTGCGTTAGTGCCTTGTACAACTTTGAAACTAGAATAAATCTCTGGAAGCTAATGGGAGTTTAGTAAATTAATAAAAAGCATGCCATAGTGACAGTTGCAAAATATAAAATTTCTTGCCTTGTTTGAAGTATTTAATGTACAACCTCGTTTGTACAATCCCATTAAGGTATGACTTTCTGGCGCGAACATTTCTAATCGAGAATACAAAATATATTATCCATTTGAGTTATGCTTACTTTTTACCTGTTCATACATTCCCGGAAAACACTATCTTTCAGCACCAATGTTCAGTAAATCCCCAAACTGTGATCATATGACGTTTTCTGACTGTTAGATCACATGTAAACAAAAAAAAAATGTGTGGGGTCGAGAGCAGTAGCCGGCCATCACAGCAGCTTCACCACAATACTTCCCAGCCTGTCTCACGTGAGAAGGCGGGTGCACACTTGGTTTTGTATTCTGGTACCAGCAAATCTGGACCAGGAATCTGAACCTGGCAACGTTTAACGCTAGAACGTTATCTAGTGAGGCGAGTCTAGCAGTGCTATTGGAGGAATTAGCGGGCATTAAATGGGATATAATAGGGGTCATTGAGGTTAGGAGGACAAATGAAGCATATACAGTGCTAAAAAGCGGGCACATCCTGTGCCACCGAGGCTTAGCGGAGAGACGAGAACTAGGAGTCTGATTCCTGTTTAATAAGGATATAGTTGGTAACACACAGGAATTCTATAGCATTAACGAGAGGGTGGCAGGCCTTGTTGTGAAACTTAATAAGAGGTACAAATTGAAGGTCGTGCAGGCCTACGCAACTACATCCAGTCATGATGACCAGCAAGTCAAAAGCTTCTATGAAGACTTGGAATCGCCGATGGGTAAAGTCAAAACAAAATATGCTATACTGATGGGCGACTTCAGTGCCAGGGTAGGCAAGAAGCAGGCTGGAGACAAGTCAGTGGGGGAATATGGCATAGGTTAAGGAATAGCAGGGGAGAGTTATTAGTAGAGTTTGCAGAACGGAATAATTTGCGGATAATGAATACCTTCTTCCACAAGCGGGACAGCCAAAAGTGGACGTGGAGGAGCCCAAATGGCGAGACTAGAAACGAAATAGACTTTATACTCTGCGCTAACCCTGGCATCATACAAGATGTCGACGTGCTAAGCAAGGTGCGCTGCAGTGGCCATAGAATGGTAAGAACTCGAATTAGCCTAGACTTGAGGAGGGAATAGAAGAAACTGGTACATAAGAAGCTGATCAATGAGTTAGCGATAAGAGGGAAAATAGAGGAATTCCGGATCAAGCTACAGAACAGGTATTCGGCTTTAACTCGGGAAGAGCACTTAGTGTTGAAGCAATGGACGACAATCTTATGGGCATCTGCCAAAAGGCACATGCACGTCCACAGTGTGCCATTTCAAGCTCCTCCGACGCGGAGGAGGCCACATGTAGACCTAAACTCTGTTGTAGTTATCAGTCTAGCCTACATGCGTGATCTTGTTCTATCGTTGATGTGCAGGTGTAAACATATTGGAGGCGGTCTTTAAAAAGCTGCTTAAAGACAAGGGACAAGGTGAAGGGAGATGGGGGACACAGGTGCAGACTACAACTGAATTCACTTGTAGTTGGTTCATGTGTCCCGTCTGCCTCGTGTGTTGTCCCTTATTTAAGAGCCTTTCTAAAGGTGAACCAGTACTACCACGCCCAGTTTGCTACTATTAAGGACAGCTGTTAGCAAATTTTCATTGCAGGGTACTGGCTAGGTCTTGTCGAGTGACGGCAACCGTTGTTTGGTGCCGAGATGACATGATGGCAGCTTGGTTCATAACCACCATGTTTGCAGATTTGCAATTGGGTGGCACAGTGTGCGCTGTTCAAAATTTATCTTGCCATTATAATTGGTTCTAGGACTAGGTGGCGTTGTGGCGGGAAGCCTGAATAATTCATCATCATCATCAGCCTGGTTACACCCACTGCAAGGCAAAGGCCTCTCCCATACTTCTCCAACAGCCCCGGTCATGTACTAATTGAGGCCATGTCGTCCCTGCAAACTTCTTAATCTCATCCACCCACCTAACTTTCTGCCGCCCCCTGCTACGCTTCCCTTCCCTTGGAATCCAGTCCGTTACCCTTAATGACCGTCGGTTATCTTCCCTCCTCATTACGTGTCCTGCCCATGCCCATTTCTTTTTCTTGATTTCAACTAAGATGTCATTACTTCACATTTGTTCCCTCACCCAATACGCTCTTTTCTTATCCCTTAACATTACACCCATCATTCTTCTTTCCATAGCTCGTTGCGTCGTCCTCAATTTAAGTAGTACCCTTTTCGTAAGCCTCCAGGTTTCTGCCCCGTAGGTGAGTACTGGTAAGACACAGCTTTTATACACTTTTCTCTTGAGGGATAATGGCAACCTGCTGTTCATGATCTGAGAATGCCTGCCAAACGCACCCCAGCCCATTCTTATTCTTCTGATTATTTCCGTCTCATGATCCGGATCCGCTGTCACTACCCGCCCTAAATAGATGTATTCCCTTACCACTTCCAGTGTCTCGCTACCTATTGTAAATTGCTGTTCTCTTCCGAGACTGTTAAACATTACTTTAGTTTTCTGCAGATTAATTTTTAGACCCACTATTCTGTTTTGCCTCCCCAGGTCAGTGAGCATGTATTGCAATTGGCCTCCTGAGTTACTAAGCAAGGCAATATCATCAGCAAATCGCAAGTTACTGAGGTATTCTCCATTAACTTTTATCCCCAATTCTTCCCAGTCCAGATCTCTGAATACCTCCTGTAAACACGCTGTGAATAGCATTGGAGAGATCGTATCTCCCTGCCTGACGCCTTTCTTCATTGGGATCTTGTTGCTTTCTTTATGGAGGACTACGGTGCCTGTGGAGCCGCTATAGATATCTTTCAGTATTTTTACATACGGCTCGTCTACACCCTGATTCCGTAATGCCTCCATGACTGCTAAAGTTTTGACAGAATCAAACGCTTTCTTGTAATCAATGAAAGCCATATATAGGGGTTGGTTATATTCCGCACATTTCTCTATCACCTGATTGATAGTGTGAATATGGTCTATTGTTGAGTAGCCTTTACGGAATCCTGCCTGGTCCTTTGGTTGACAAAAGTCTTAGGTGTTCCTGATTCTATTTGCGATTACCTTAGTAAGTAGTTTGTAGGCAACTGACAGTAAGCTGATCGGTCTAATTCTTTCGTCTTTGGCGTCCCCTTTCTTATGAATTAGGATTACGTTAGCGTTCTTCCAAGATTCCAGTACGCTCGAGGTCATGAGGCATTGCTTATACAGGGTGGCCAGTTTCTCTAGAACAACCTGCCCACCATCCTTCAACAAATCTGCCGTTACCTGATCCTCCCCAGCTGCCCTCCCCCTTTGCATAGCTCCCAAGGCTTTCTTTACTTCTTCCGGCATTACCTGTGGGATTTCGAATTCCTCTAGACTGTTCTCTTTTCCATTATCGTCATGGGTGCCACTGGTACTGTATAAATCTCTATAGAACTCCTCAGCCACTTGAACTATCTCATCCATATTAGTAATGATATTGCCAGCTTTGTCTTTTAACGCATACATCTGATTCTTGCCAATTCATAGTTTCTTCTTCACTGCTTTTAGGCTTCCTCCGTTCCTCAGGGCATGTTCAATTCTATCCATATTATACTTCCTTATGTCAGCTGTCTTACGCTTGTTGATTAACTTGGAAAGTTCTGCCTGTTCTATTCTAGCTGTAGGGATAGAGGCTTTAATACATTGGCGTTTCTTTATCAGATCTTTCTTCTCCTGCGATAGCTTACTGGTATCCTGTCTAACGGAGTTACCACCAACTTCTAATGCACCCTCCTTAATGATGCCCACAAGATTGTCGTTCATTGCTTCAATGCTCCTCTTCCTGAGTTAAAGCCGAATACCTTTTCTGTAGCTTGTTCTGGAATTCCTCTATTTTCCCCCTTACCGCTAACTCATTGATCGGCTTCTTATGTACCAGTTTCTTCCGTTCCCTCCTCAGGTCTAGGCTAATTCGAGTTCTTACAATCCTATGGTCACTGCAGCGCACCTTGCTGAGCGCGTCCACATCTTGTATGATGCCAGGGTTAGCGCAGAGTATGAAGTCTATTTCATTTCTAGTCTCGCCGTTCGGGCTCCTCCACGTCCACTTTCGGCTATCCCACTTGCAGAAGGTATTCATTATCCGCATATTATTCTGTTCCGCAAACTCTACTAATAACTCCCCTGGTATTCCTATGCCTATGCCATATTCCCCCACTGCCTTGTCTCCAGTCTGCTTCTTGCCTACCTTGGCATTGAAGTTGCCCATCAGTATAGTGTATTTTGTTTTCACTCTACCCATCGCCGACTCCACGTCTTCATAGAAGCTTTCGACTTCCTGGTCATCCTGACTGTATGTAGCGGCGTAGACCTGTACAACCTTCATTTTGTACCTCTTATTAAGTTTCACAACACGACCTGCCACCCTCTCGTTAATGCTATAGAATTCCTGTTGTTACCAGCTATGTTCTTATGAATCGGGAATCCGACTCCTAGTTCTCGCCTCTCCGCTAAGCCCTGGTAGCACAAGACGTGCCCGCTCTTTAGCACTGTATATGCTTCTTTTGGCCTCCTAACTTCACTGAGCCCTATTATATCCCATTTACTGCCTTATAGTTCCTCCAATAGCACTGCTAGACTCGTCTCACTAGATAACGTTCTAGCGTTAAACGTTGCCAGGTTCATATTCCTATGGCGGCCTGTCCGGAGCCAGGGATTCTTAGCACCCTCTGCTGCGTCGCAGGTCTGACCGCTGCCGTGGCAAG
This sequence comes from Dermacentor variabilis, assembly GCF_050947875.1. NCBI lineage: Eukaryota > Metazoa > Arthropoda > Arachnida > Ixodida > Ixodidae > Dermacentor > Dermacentor variabilis. The sequence goes on from NC_134572.1 coordinate 45,753,963, forward strand.
TTGCTTCGCAGCTGCTGCGGACTGAGGGCCGGGGTTTGATTGTTGTGTTCATATAGGAGGTTGTGGCCAAGTACTGCACCAGGGTGGCTAATCCTGCTCTGGTGAGGGAGTGCGTTACCGGTTTTGGTCACCGCGATCAGGCCACACTCCAGGCCTGTTTATGCAATTTTATCAGCACGCGGGTTTTTTTTTTTTCATTCCGGTGGAATATTGCACGGCACCGGGATTCGAACCACGGACTTCTTGCACGCGAAGCGGGTGTTCTACCTCTACGCCACCGCTGCACTAATTGCACGGGCTGAAAATCTGGCACGGGAATTCATTGGCGACTGCATTTCACATTTTTGTTACCAATAACAGTAGACTTTTGTTAATTCGGCTCGGATTAATTTGATTTTTAGATTGATTTCATCCTGACTGACAGTCCCAGTCGGCACCCATGCATTTCTATAGGCCCAAACGTTGGTTATTTTAATCCTAAGATTGGCCTTGGCCAGATAACTTGAACTTGGCCAGTTGGCGTGCACGTACCTGACCTCCATGGTGGCCCAATAGCAACCCCTTTACTGGCAGTGTCTGTCTTGGCAGAGCGTAGGGGGACAATGAGTGCATTGAATATAAGTCATTGCCCATCAAAAATGCCTATTTTTAGCCTGCCCTAGGAAGATTTCCAAGCACTAACGGTACCGCACAATGTAAGAGTACGATATTTACCCGACTGTAATGTGCCTTTTATTTTTCTAAGAAAATTTGATCGGAAACTGCTTTCGTGGCATTTGTATGCTTTGCCGCATACACGGCTGTATTGCGGCAAAGCTAAAGTTAACTACCGTGTAGCGAAGCGGACTTCAGAAAAACGGCCGCCATTGTGCAACACATACTATACCCTTGCACATTTTCCTCGCAAAAAAATCTGGTGGGCCTTAATTTCTACTTTGTTTAGGAGCTTTGTCATTTGTTTTTTTTTGTTTTTTTTAACTTTGTACACATTGAAAGCTGGCGCACATTTTATTCGGGAGCTCGTTACTTGGGGAAATGCTGCTCAACAAATCAGTAATGTGTTTTCAATTTTTTTTCTGCATCCTGTTTAATTCGACCCATCGTATAAGTCAATCAATTTTGTTGCTCCTGTCACAGTCGAAGTAATGGATGTCGACTGTATATACTTAAAGTTGCAAATGGAAAGAAACGTCTGTTCTGCTGTAGATGATACCTTGCGAGATCCTGCATTCTTTATTTCTCTGAAATATTTTCCTGCAATGAAACAAAAAAATTTAAGATTTGGTTTATTGTATAGTATAATGATTCATTATATTGGTAATATATCAGTTTTGCCTAATTTAGGCAAAATTTTCAAATGTCCTTTGACTGATTGTTTCTCAAACAGCTGTATTCCGAAGAAGTCTAGTGTGCAGCAAATCTTTATTCAAACAAAGCAACTTTGTTACAATAATCTCTTTATTGAAAGCTTTTCAAGATTACAGCTGCTGCAATTTTGACACTGCAATACAGCATCACAATGTTTAGCAAGATACTGATTACAACCATGCACACGACACTTGTTCACCGAAAATGTTCACACATTCCCTATTAAAGAATGACTTCCGTATTTCACTGGAGCAGTAAGACCTCGCAATGTGATTACGCATTGCGTGGGGAAAAAAAAAAAGTAATATGGACGGTACTCCTTTAGAAACTTGCAGACCTTATTTTATGGGCTTTTCACTGCTGTTGACCAGTTGTGAATGCTAATATGTGAAACAAGGCACTGCCTCTGTTTTTGAACACAGAAGTGGACTCCATCAAGGAGGACATTGCCCTGATACCTCCAGTCATGAAGAAGTTCATGAGGATCTTCGTGGAAAACGAGCAGCAGATGTCCACCATTACTGCCCTCTTGGAAAAGTTTGACTGCGATGAACATGGCAAGAAAAATTCCAGCCGTCGGTCGCAAAGGAGCTCGAAGGGCATTTCTGAAACAAACGCAACCACTAGTACTGGATCAATGGTTGCGTCAGATGGCGAGGGCTCCAAATAACCCGCCACATCGCCAAACTTCTTTTGCATCATTTTTTATTCTTTTAAATCTGCACTTTCTTGGGCCTGTATATATCCATACACACATGTATATACACCTGTATATTCAAAACGAGCATATTTTTATACTGCACACTTAGTTGCTGGAAATGTTTTTAGATTTTCTTTTTTTTTTATTTATTTATGCTTGCACATTTATATACAATTTACATCAGATTGCATCCCTTGCAAGACCGGGCCAGTTAGTATATTCCAGTACTTCTAGTGTGCAAGAAAGAACATGGACACAGAAAGCTTGAGGCAAACATAAGCACTGACTTTTACATACTGTGTATAAAAGTTGGAACTTAACATTTGTGTTCATCTGGTGCCTTCTGTGTTTTCATTTCTTCTAGTGTCCTAGAAGCGCAGTAAGTGTAGGTAGCATCATTCGTGCCTTGCTAAGTCTCGCGAGGTGGAAATGTAGGGCTGCATTGTGTATGGTTTGGGATTTGGACATGCCAATTTTGTGCATGACCTTGCCAACTAGGTATGTAAACTCTAAGTTGTTGAATTGGTAGGTTTGCATTGTAATGTTTCACACTGTAAATTCAGCAGTTTTGAATTTTAATTTAAGCCACTTTAATCAGAGGTTTACACATGTACTGTAATTTTATTGCTGAATCTTTATTTACAAACCGACCATATTTACTCGGATGTAACGAGGGACAACTTTCGAGCGACATTTTTTTTTTTTTTTTTAAAGTTTTGTGTAACATGACATGTTGGAAAAAGAAATATAATTATTCAAGGAAACGAGTGCTCTTCACTTATCATTGTTGCTGTCTGAGGAGGAGGCAAAGGTTTTCTTGGGTGGTATTGAGCAATCGCTTTCAGAAATAGTTACTTTTGCAAAATTTTGCGTGACCTGGCACCAGACACGTTTGCAACAGTTTCTGGTGCTCTGCCAAACTCGCTAGCTTCGCACAGTGCCAAGACGCGCTGTCGGCCCTATACTTCGAGGAGTTCGGTGCCAAGTCTCGCGAAATTAATACTGTCTCTGAAAGTGATAACTCTAGAATAAAGTAGTCTTTCGTGCCATCAAGCTTGTTTGAGATTGAGCACTTAAAAAAAATATGCGCGACCATTTTGTGTGTGTGGGGGGGGGGGGGGGGCGTCGAACCAGGCCATGACGAGGTCCACAGAGCCCTTTTGATCGGCCTCCCGCTGGCCTCGCCATTTGCGCATTGTGGACTCGTTAACGTTGAGCCGCCGATCTGCAGCTGAGTTTCCCTGCTCCTTGGCCATCAAAATTGCTAATCTCTCAAAGCTGGCGTCACACTGAACATGCTGCGTCGCCATAATGTTGCGAATGTGCGGAATCAGTGTGAAAGGCCACAAGGTACTTACTGCAGCACCGTACAGTCGCAAGCACAGTGAAAATGTAGTTGGATTGAACACAGAACAAGTTTTGACTCCAGTCAACTTGCCTATGGATTGGATCCAGATCTACAGGTTGCTAATGTAGTGCTCAAAGCGGGATTTAGAGTGTTTCTTCTAAACTGGTCAATGTTGCTGTTATTCAAATGTAACATGAGTGTCAACATTAAGCAAGAAAAAACTTGTTACAATCGAGTAAATATTGTAATTATAGTGATGTGTGGACTATTATTGTATAGACAAGCTAAAGAGTTTCTATCTGTAAATAAATGACTTTGGGTCTTTATAAAACAAGTGTGTTATTTGCACCATTGAATGTAGACATCACGTTGAGTACAGTGAACTCTGTATCAACGAAACTCGGACAGAAATCCTGGATAAACGTAAGTGCAGCATAAATTGTACAATCGTACCATCAGCTCTGTATGGCTGCCCAAAGTCAGTGTTAACAAACTTGTGTTAAATAGAACGCCTTTTTGTGAACTCTAGTTAAACGTCACCTTAACCGAAACTATCGTCTACCTCATCTACGTGTGGAGCAGGAAATGTCCGACAAACGTGAAATGATGATGCTATAAATAGCGAAAAAAAAAAGAAATAACTCTGGCTGGCATTTTAGATGAACTTAAGCAAGTAAAGATGTCAAATTTACAGCTAAGTTTCCATCACGAGGACTTCGCTATGGAAGTAATAAACCTGAAGCGAAAAGCACTACATACTACGTAGGATCTTGCAGTCAGGCTCCTACTACCACTTGGAAAGAGACCTTAGATGATGCCCTTGTTACCAGCTCTGAGGAGACTTGAAAATATTGTTTGTGAAGTACCTGGCAAAGACAGATTCTTTTGACGCAGGCATCAATGTTGCTGTTACAGTGCATGTTCCCGTTTTGACCGTAGGGCAAGAAATGCAGTTGCACTAGCTTGAACAAGATGACTGTGCACAATTGAGAGTCCTTTCATGCGTGAACACAACCTTACGCTAAAGGAGGTACAATATAAGCAGAGCACAGCAGTATTTTTTTTTTTTGTTCCCCACAGTAACATTAAAACATGTGGATGCCTTTTGAATAAAACAAGCAATCCATCAGTAAGAAGCTAAAGGGTTGTTTTAGCAGAGACCAGCAACTTAAGTTCAAATAAGTAAAAGGAAGAAAAGCAGTCTTTCCACTTCACTGCCAGACTTCACACCTTCCACAAACAAATGACTTGCACGAATTTTACTTCTCTAAAGGAGATTTTTTGCTCACACCTGTGAATGTTCACTTGAACAAATGCTGCACAAGATACTCTGCAGCTTACTGCACATTATATTTTGCGGCTCATGGCATTATAGGTGAAACCATTTTGTTTTATAGAACCACAAGCATAAATACAGGAAAGAAATTGAGCAGAACCCATCTGGGGATGATTGTCAAAGCCAAGTTGAGCAGCGATAGCTCTTGGGTAGATCTGCTGAGATATGCTAATGGACACTTATAATTTAGTTATACTGGTTAATGCTGCGAGACATGTTGGTGCTGTGAAAACAGGGGGAAGTCAGGAGATGGAAATTCAAGACGACGAGCAAAACGAGAAGGTGAAAGCAGGAGCCAACGCTTTGACAGGTGGACTTGTCTTCTTCAAGGCCTTGAAGAAAAATCTGCTTGTCAAAAACGTTGGCTCCTGTTTTCACCTTGTTTTGCTCATCATGTTGGTGCTGTGGCATTTGGACATTGAACGCACTTGGGAGGTAGTCTTCAGCCTCGCCGTGCAGTGGGACGAGTGTTACATATGTATTCATTTCCTCTGCACATACGGTTATGCCGTCAGATATGCTGTGGCCAGCGTGTCGTGAAGAATTGTGCGTGCTGCAAAGTGCTTTCCTTTGGATACTGCGTTCACATGACAATACTCCAGTATAGCGCCTTGCGTTTGACGGAGAAATGCTGTGTGTAGTGTACTGCGGAATGCCTGTTCTGCGGTCTTTCGCCACCCAAAGTAGGCTGCAGGTGGCCAATCCAGCACATCTGTATATGTTTATGTATATCCGGGATATGATGCTGATGCCGCCAGAACTGCTTGAACATTGGCAAGCAAAAATGTTACAAAGTTATGCCTACAAGCACATACACGAAAAGTGCCAATGTGAGAGCTTTTATTCTTCCTTTTTTGCTGCACATATAAGCATGATGGAAGGAAGTGTAAAAATCATAAAGATGTCAGTCATCTCCAATTATAATTCTGCCCAAGGTTTTTTTTTTTTTTCCGTACATTGAGCAGTGCTAACACTTCTATTTGGCTGAGGGTTACATGAGGTGCCAAAGAAGCTTGGCATAGAGATGGAGAAGTCAGTCAAGGTAGCAGACATGTAAAAATATTAAAAGTGCAGCTGCCAATGACACATTATTAAGGACACATTACAAGCTGAGAAGTGGGGATAAAAACTTATCCAGCAATCACAGACACATGCGGACCATGCGGGAGAGAAGTTGCAACAGGTGTTTGGCAAAATTGTGGCTACTTCCTATATTGATACTAGCACTGTCAAGACAGTGTATCCTTGCTTCAAAACAAAGGAACTGGTACAACTTCATGGTATAAGTGGACAGTGACATGCACATCCTGGCAACATTTAACACATTAACTGTATCATTAGTTGCTTGTAATCATAGGCAGACCAAGTAGTAGTAATTAGTCCACTCATTGAAACTTTGAAGTTTGAGTCTGAATGTCGAGCCAAGTTCATGTGGGTGCTACTTAAAGTGTAAGCCCAGGTCGACATGAGTGATTGACAAGTTACCATCATTTGTTTGTACAAGTCTGGGCAGTTTTGTTTGTACTGTCTACCTATGCCTGCAGTTTGTTTGCACTGGATATCCTTACTGCGCAGCAGCAAGTATGTAAATCTGTTGCAATGTACATCTGTCCTGGCCTGCACTGCAAAAATCATCTTTGAGAAATTTTTGATTGTTGAAAAGGAAACTGAATCTAGTTGAAACTAGCACAAAGAATCTTAAGATGCCGTGATTTGCACAGGAACTGAAACTTAAGCAAGGCGCTCCCATGATGAGTGTGCTTTATAAATATTACATCTACTGCAGGCCTATTGAAGACCAAATTTTAGAGAGCACTGACTGTGCACTGCTTGTTTATGTTAATTTCTTACTGCCAGATTCTGACACCAGTTGAATTATTCTGGTAACTACACTTGAAGATAACAAAATCTGAAAAATATTGGGCCTGCATGTTCCTGGTGTTTGTTGTGTGCATGCCACCACCTGCTCGTTGTACACCTGTGAGTAAAAGTATATGGACCGCAGATTCTCCTGAAAACACTGAATTTGAATTTCTTCGTAATTCAGATGCACAAACTAAAATTTACAAGTGCACTGGGGTGTTTGCAATGCAAAGCTGGACTGCAGTCGTGAATTTCAAGTTTCATTCATAGACGGAGAAGAAAATTGACTTTATTGCAGGATCCCTGATCCATGTGCTTTTGCTCAGGGGAGTGCATGCGAAATAGCCCAACTCTAGTACAGACAACAGCATGTTTTAATTTTGACTCTGCCACTCAACTACAAGTTCCAGATGCATTACTGCACACTACAGATTGTAAAACTGTTAATTCTGTACGTGGCTTCTGTGCTAACCAGCCAGTGATAAACACAAGGAAAAGTGTTAGAAGTAGGCCTACATATGGGCATTGTCATTGGGTGATGCAAATGGGATTATAATCTATACACACAGACCTCCAGTTATGACATCAATGATAATTTAACCAGACATACAAGCAGTAAGCATCAGGTTTTTAAATTTGGAAGCTCTTCCAAGTCAACACTACATACTGTATTGTGTGCAATTGAAATGACAAAATTCTGTCTTGGCCCTACTAGTGTAGGCACGTCTGCTTCTCCTACTTCGCTTAGGTAAGCAACAGAGTGCTCAGCTGCATCCTAAAACATGCACTGTGCTCAAGAGCACTTGAAAAATGTAAAAACTGCTGTTGTTGCTCGAGGCTTCCTGGCTGTCCGCTGCAATGGTCAGCTCATCGCTACTCCACACAGCAAGTGATGCCATTCTTACAGTGCTACAATAAAGGCACAGCAGCAAAGACTTTTCTTTTTCTCAAGATTGCTATACATCTCTACTGAATACAGCACCTATGCTATTGCATTTTTGAGCTGTAAGACTAAGCAGTCCTTATGCGAGGCAGCTGATGCATGTTCCTGTTAGCACTGCTTTGCATAGCAAACATTTCCAAATAGTTCTGCCTCCCTGTGTGTTTGCACAGTAGTGTGTCGATCATATAGCTTCAGAAAATGTCCACATATAAAGGGAAATGAAACTTACTCCATTTGTAGCACGCATAACTAGCCAGCACTCGTAACAGCCTAAAATTTTCTACATAGACACGCCTACGTCAAGGCACTTATGCCCTGTGCCCTGCTTTCTTCACTTTAGAATGTGGCATTTCTACAACGTTTTAAGCCGTAGTTAAAATACTGCAACATCAAATCCTTGCACAGAAGGTTCATGTAGCTCCAAGTAATTTATTAGCATAAACATTACTTATTTATTTATTTATTTGTTTATTTGCACAAGTTTCTACACGGCATCAGCTACATGTTGAAGAATGTTTTCATGTGTCTAAACCTGTTCAGAATTCTAGCAATTACCCAGACCTTGTGCTCCATGCATTTTAAGCAGTGTTTGAAGTAATCCCATTTTCACTGTATTATACATTGCACTCTTGAATTGCTATTAGAGTGATAAGGACATTACCTAGAAAAGCACTCACTAAAGCATGAAAGTGACAAGCCAATAACAGCGTGTGACCTTTTAACTATGCCTAGGGCACCGAGAGCTCACACATTTCCTTTAGAATGATGCTAAGCATTGCCATATCAGAGTTGAGCACATATGGCTTCCTATTTCAGTAGTGCTGCACACAACTATGCTGCATGTACATGAAACATTTTACAGCATTGAGCCTGTTAAGCTGTATTCATGCATCACATGTAAGTGTGAAGTTATATGTCCTGCTCAGACTAGTATCCTAAAAGACAGAGAAATGCAGCAAATCACAACAATGCTAAATTCCTATACTTCTATTAAGTAGACAGAAAAATAAAAGCGCAACCTAATAACTGCAGACTTTACAAAATGTGTCAATTGCAATAAAATCTGACTTACGTGACACACTCTGTAAATGGCAAATTCAAAAACCACACTTCTAGAACCTATATTTACTGCAGATCTGTGCTGATGAGCATACTCTACTTTTGCAAGTTTCACATAGCCATTTGGCCTACGTTTTCGAGCCAAAAAAAAAAAAAATGGATTGTGCACATACAAAGCCTGTACACCTACAATGGAAGTAGCTACAGTATACACCAAGCAGTCCATAGTGAGAAAATACTCTTCATTTTTCTCAGCACAAAGGTAAGGACAGTGTCCTGGTGACAGTAATTACAGTGTGCACGCTTGTCTGCAAAAGCTAGGCATTGCACAGCCTTTGTCAAAAGTTTCAAGGACGATGCGCCTGACTAGACTCTTGACTGGGCTGTACATTGGGGCTTGTATAGGATCGTCATTAACACTCCACAAACTGCTTATCGCTCTGCCAGGCTTCTGATGTGCCACAGGAGTACAGCAACAGAACCTGGCAACAGACCTTTATGCTTATAAAGTGGCTGTGAAACCTTTGATAAAAGTTGTACATTAAGATCTGTGCACTAAGCACAGGCTTCATACATTTGTGCTTGAGCATGGCAGCCTGCCTGGTTGTCGAAATTTGGCAATGGTTACCAAGACAAGTGCATTGACCACACCAACTGTCCACTGAGAATATAAACGACTTTCCATAAAAACGTGTGAATAAAAGTAATGAAAAAAAAAAGTGCTCACCCACCAGTATACAGACTGAAGTTCCATGTGCATGCACACGCATGTGCTGTAGGCCTTGCATCAAAATGAGGCACATATGCGATAGTAATATTTGGCATTCTAAATTGGGCTGCAACCACCTGATGGGCCTCGAGTAGCGAAGCTCTCACCATGGCTTAATGTAAGCACTGATTAGTCTTTTGGGTCACACCACTTAGCATATCGGGTCTGATGTCTACCAACTTAGGCACCACAGCTTGCTTATCTGTATAATGGGCAACACAGAAAGCACTTACAATTTATGCAAAGTTATCAACATGCATCACATCACAAACAAACAAGGAAGAGGTCAAGGCAAAGTTCATATTGTGGCATGTGTTAAACACAATGAAAAACAATTTTTAGAAGAGCAGGAAATTTTAAATGCCTTCCCACAGCTCACCTTTACAAACATTGTGTACAACAAGCGCCTATTCAGAGTGCAGCAACTGCTTTGAACTTTCAAAGAATTTTTGTAACAAACATGCAGAAAAGGATACACACAATACAATCATTACACCAGTGCCATGCCTCTGTGGCCAGCCTGTAAGTTATTTATATGCTTGGCTTAAGGCTGAGCAAAATTACAACACACCACTGGCACAAACAGTAACATGACTGCACAGTAGTTTGCCTTGGGTATAAGATAAACCAATGTACAGTCATCTTCAAAGGTTCCTAAGTCAACCAAGGCATGACTGGCACTGACTCCAGATGTTGCACTGAGGACCATATTGTGTGATGATTGCTGTAAAGCTTAGGAAGCCATTGTCCTCCACAACTTTTAAGTGCGGTGTCCCAAGAGCTTGATCACATGTCCCAACTGTAACCCTCATTGAATACTGTTGGCTGAAGAGGTTTACAGAGCACAGTACCTGTGAGACAGCTGGATTTACACAAATCCTGTGCATATAGCCTGGCACTGAAAATTAGGGTTTGCAGTAGTATGTGCCAACAATGCAGTTCCCCATTCATTTAGGACACCTCATGGCCAAACTTGGCAGATATTGAGCTTTTTCTTAAAACCTATGCCCCATAAACTTTCAAGGCTGACTGTATAGTCACTGTTGCTAATTTTTTTGGTACCGTACACAAGAAGAGGCAAGACTGGGCTGTGTACAATAACCTCTGCAGAACTACTTTCTCTCTGAAGCCACAGACATTGACCTCGACAGCACTCCCCACTACTGAGCTACAGAGCACTGGGCATGCAATTAGAAACCTGTTGTAGAACCCAGTGGCAGTTCTTGTCATTCGCAGCAGTGGCTGTGAAACTCTTGGAGAAAACTGTACATTTTGGCTCAGAAACCTCCGAAAATAATTGCTCATTACATTGAATAGCTCATATAACATGCCTTCAGAGTTCTCTCTCTGTTCTTTTTATTTTTTTTCCTCGTGCTAGCTTACGCCTAACTCTATGAAAGGACTTCGGTACAGAGAGTCTTGTTCACTGGCACCAAACACATGACTAAGACAGCAAAGTTCAGTGAAACTGAAGAATGCATGAAATTCAATCATTTACATGAGATTTAATCATTCAATGATGGACCTTTCTAGGTGGCCCTTTCAATGGGAAGGATTATACAGTGCTAATGTTTAGTCTACCCTACCTGCTCTTTCTTGCACATAGCAGCACACAAGTACATACCAGCTCTCATCAATATTGCCAAATGACTTGTGGTACAGGTGTGTAACTGCTGAAACTTTGTTGGTCTTGCGCAGAGTGCAGCTGGGCTCATTTGACACAGTGAATAAGCTCACTGCTAAAACTGCACCAGCTGTGCACAAACTTTCTTTAGTAAGGCAAAACAATTATCTCAACAACTTTTCTCATTTACATGCGGACAGCAAAGACTCTGCTGCTCCAAATTCAACAACTTGGATTGGCTACCTCCTTACTCATGTCACAAACAGACACACATCTCTGCTTGTTGATTAATGAAACTGCCCAGGTACAACTTGACACAGCGAATCTCTCAAAACGGCCATTGCTGAGAGCTCAATGGCACCAAAGGTTGAAACAGTAAGACAGTGCAATGTTGACAGTAAATAGCCTTTTCTAAACTTTGCGCAGTCAGTATAGGCAACAACATGCACACTTAATACAGGAAGTCTGCAAAAATTGATCATCAGCAAGGAAAAACATTTGCCTGATGCTACTTGGCTGCAAATGTACACTGTGCTTGTGTTTTGCTTGCCTACAATATCAAACTACTCAAGCATGACTTTGCTTGTAGAGTAAAAAATGCACACTTTAGCAGTCGCGTCACAAAAGCCATTTCTCAGTCATGTGGTGAGCCCTCTGTAGCACTCCTGGTGCCCTAAAGCCTTTGAGCATGACAGTGAGAGTTCTTATAACTTTCTACAGCACTCTGGCACTGAGAATGCAATAGTGGACCCACTACATGGCTTGAAATGAGCATAGCTAAGTGTAAAGCATAGCTAAATGATTTCAGCTGAAAACATGGACCAGGACAACAGGACACTCCAGCAACTCGCAACAAAGCATTTACTGCACGCATTGATGCATGACATAGTTATGGGCTTGACAAACTCTGTGCTCTCAGTGTGTTCTGCTGTGTTATGTTTCAATGCACTGTACAGATGTTCATCTGGCATTCACCTGAGCATAGCACATTTCCTGTCTCGTTGTCCTTATCTATGTTTTCTGCCAAAGTCGTCTTATGCTGTGCAACCAACCAGGTCAGACACAAACCATTCTCACATGTACAACATGCACTGAACCACACTGATGAATGTTATGACAGAAATTGCATGCATGGTCAGTTAATTCCAACGGTTCAATACAAGTGTTACAGCTGAATGAGGAAGTGGTTACTGCAAGGAACCATTATGCAATGTTCAGCTCTTAAAACTCCTGAGCCCAAAGAGAAGAAATAACAATAGATGGAGCAAGGGTTGCCCAATTGCTGTTTCAGTGAGTGGCAGAGGCCTCACGAGGAGGTTGGCGGTGTGAGGAGGAGGCAACACTCAGTGCCTGGGTAGGGTGGCAGGTTGAGCTCATACTTTGCGGCCAACGCAGGTGGCACAAAGCGGCCTCCTAGCCAGTGCCATCGGCCTTTGAAGTTGCGGCTGCACAGTTTTGGTGCTGTCAAGGACACCAAGCACTCTGGCTGCAGGGCCTCTGTGTCGCCTCCATTCTCCACGTCCCAGCCTAAATGTCAAGAGAATACAGTCAACCATTAATATAATGAATCACAGCTATACTGAATACTACAATGAAGTGAATCTTAAATGTTTCTTACCGATATCAGCATGTGAAGAATATATAGTTATTATGAATTGTGAATATTGGATATAACAGAGGTATTTTAGTGATTGGTACAACTTTGTTATAATGAGGTTTGCCTGTAAATATTTTAACCGTTATTGTTTGTTTGGTGTTTTCTTCTACTTTTTATTTTATTGCTGGTTAGGTTCCAGATAAGTGTGCAATGTTTAAATTGGGAACACGATCCGACAGACCTTTTCGTAAACTCTCAACGATTAATTGTTGTTCACTCTGTCGCAGTATGATTTACACAACAATGCTTACTGTGAATACACAGGCAAATTGACTGTTTCTTAAAGGGGACACTCCAGCACTCTTTAAACACAGTAATAAAATGTTCGCAATCTGTAGATAATGCTGCCGTGAACCTTCCCACAAATGTTATTCTGCTGCATGCAACAAGTAGCCCACAATATAGCATAATGAATCGCTCAATCTCACTTGGTGCTTTCAAGGCCCCCCTCTATAATGTCCTGTCCATGACGGCATAGACCAGTGCACTACAGCTCATAGACACCAACCATTGGACAACTATGCAGTGTGTATCAGCAAACTTTAGCCAGAGTTTAAAAATGTGTCAATGCAGTCTAAGACGACGCGACCAATTGCATGTTGCTCACTTTTGTATGCAGTGTGTCATGCTATTTTTTTATTTTGTGTAATTAGATAATTAGTCAAGATTAATTAACCAACTTCTGAAGCAACGAAGCTAGGAAAAAAATTCCAATTAGAAAGTCGAAGAGTGGTTTGCAAAACGTTTCTGTCTAAAATAAACAGTTTCTGTCTTTCTATCTATTAAGTGTTAGTGCTTTTCAGCTTATTGCGGATGCGCGCGAAATAAAAAAAAAACACCACGTGACATGCCCACTTGCGTGTTGTGATTGCACTGCTCCTAAGCATTCTGCGCATAAACGAACATAGCATTTAGTTGGGTGTTCTGCCGCTATGTCTGCTTATCGCTATCATGAACCACTGCGAGGGAAGCACATCGCCTTTATTTAGTTTTATTTTGTGATGGAGACCAAAAGAAAATAGAATCGTGCTACCGGCACAGAACATGAGCGCAATCGAGGTGTACTCTGCATATATATCAAAGAAATTGATTTACTGATTGACTGACATAGTATGCACCCCACTGCATTTGTTGTGTTACTTAAGTAGGCAATGTGGGCTGCATTTCTGGCACTATATTATGATATATGGACCACCGGTAAAGCTGAGAGGTGTGGCACAGTGTCACATACTAAAGTGATTAAGGATGACTTTCATAGAAGCACATGTAGTATTGACTGCTAAATCATTTATAGCTCAAAACACTGCACATGTGTCTAAGAGCACTGACGCTCACCTGAGGGAATATCAACGCTGACCACTGGGATCTTCACTTTCTTGATCTTCTCAAGCACATCTGCAAACTCTGGCCGCACAGGAGGCTTGAAGCTAAACCCAAACAGGGCATCCACAACTACATTGTAGGAGTCTGCAATGAGCTGCGAGTCTGGAAGGAAGGACAGGAATGGCACCTCCATCTCCTGGCACTGCTTGGTCAGGCTCTGAAACAGAGGCTTGTTGGACTGCTTTGGGTAGAACACTGATGGTTCATAACCCTGCATAAATCAAGAATGAAAGAAAGAAGAGGGTAGTTGATGCAAAACCTTTGCCAAGATGCAAAATAAGCCATGTTCATTTTATGTGCCCACATTTGCATTCTGCCATTTTTGTGGCTATTGTCAATTGTATCGTACCTAGGTGGTTTCATATGCAGCAACTTCATCACTGTTTTACTTGACTAGTGAGCTTGGTAGAATGTTGTCTGACATAAGCATATCATAAAAGTCAAGGCACACATCAAGCATGTTACTGGCAAATTTCGGTTTCCTTGGCATACCACAGTATCCCTGCCACCAGGCTGGGAGGCAATAGTATAGCAACATTAGACGCTGCCATCCTAAATGCTCCACATAACTTTGATCTTCCATTTAACATCAGCTGCTTTAACTGAGCGATTAACCAATTGGTCGAACTAATCCATAAATACATTTTAATGCTTCAGAGCTGCACATGGTTTCTGTGAGGCACCACAAAGTGAAGAACTCAGAAATTATTTGAATCAGTGGCTCCTTCTGACACAGCAAATCTACAGTTAGCCTATGAGAGAGGCCACAATCAAGGTTCTACATTAAATCTGGCCACATGGTACCTTTAACATTCACTAAAATCTTACTTCATGTGCATTTTTGTATGTTGCCTACCAGGGTGTGTCTATGGCAACTGGAAATCAAGCCTTCATTTTTGGCCACAAAACACTGCGGCTTATCAGAACTAAACCAACATTCTTTCGAGGTCACTGTGGCAAACAGAAGTGTTACTATCCATACGAAGCAGAAGAAAAACGAGAGAGAGGAAGCTCACAAAAAGCTTGAGATGCCTGGCACAAACGAGCCCATCACCACCGTTGTTGCCAGGTCCACAGCAGACAAGCACGGTGGCGCCTTTGGTCATAGTCGCCTTAGGGTAGGACTTTGCGACTGCAGTGGCTACACTGAGGCCCGCCAGCTCCATGAGCTGGTCCAAACTGTATGCATACTCCGAGAAGAGCTCTTGGTCGATCTTGATGGCCTCCTCCTGGCTGTACATGAACATATATGTACGTACACATGTATAAGAGAACATGCTCGGATGCGTCACAACATGAACCATTTGTGAATCACTGGGCATCCTCTCATGAAAAACCAGATACAGTAGAACTCCACCGAGACTGCAGACATAGCAGCCGGGAAAGCGTATTACGCGCATGTACAAAATGTGTCGTTGGTGTTAGTGGAACGCGGCGCATCAGCGAGGTTATACTGTACATGTATGCGTATGAGAAAGTCGTAGCTTTTGGAAAAGCTTGAAAAAGCCACATCACTGCATCCATAACAGCACTTCAACATACACAAGCACTAGAGGGGATAACTCATTTATTGTGTTTCTATAGAATCGGGACGGTCAACGCAAATGGTTATATGTGTTTAGACAATGAATGAAAATGTGCGAGTAAACAGCTGTTAACTTGTGTCACAAACATGCACAGGTGATAACAAAGCGGTATACGTTAACGTTGCGAATACTGCGATACTCCATATAAAGTTTTTTAAATTATTTTTAGCAAGAGTGATGGTTATGGCACATGAAAACCACACTGGCGTCGCAGGGCAAAGCAGAAGGCGATGACGAACACTACGAAACAGCCAAGCACAGCAAAATGCCCCGCTAAAGCGTGCTTCCCCGCATTACGGGTACTGCTGCAGCGATGCCGAACGCAAAGGCGCACTCGCCAGTTTTGAGAGAAGCGAAGAGGCATCGCGTGGCGACTAGCCGAAAGGAAGAAAATCAACTGGGGTCGCTTAATGGCCAGGTGCTACCATTCCCAGTTAAAACGCGAGAACGCCGCGCGCGCTACCGCAGAAGGCAGTGTCCGGGCGCGGCGCAACAACCACAGCTCGCGTGCTCTCTACCTGATGTAGTGCATCTTCTCCAAGTACTGGGCAATGTTGGCGTCGGCGACGATGTGCGGCTCGGATCGGTCCACGCTGACGCTCTTGGGACGGCGCCGGAACGAGAAGCGCATCGGCTTCTTCTCACTTTTCTCCATGGTCGCCGGTATAAACACAGCGAGCCAAGAACAGGTCTCGCGGTTTAAACCGTGGCCGTTGGACGGGAGGTATCGCTAAACTGGCGGCGCCGCAAACAGCGAGACTGTTCTTCCCACGCACGCACCCTCGGTCGTCGTTCGCCACGCCACACCCACGCACGCGCGCGCGCGCTCACACTCGCCTGCACCGCGCGCCTTGCTGACGGTCACACGGCGGCGCGATTCGAGCGGCCGCTACCGCGCCTCCCAGCCAACAACGTCGCCCACACGCCGAACGCTTCATTCTCCCTTCATCCAGCAGCTTGCGTCCTTTCGACGTTGGGGCGAGGGAGCCGGACGCGCAGGAACCGTCGATCTATCGTTTTCTGCGACTCCTTTTCGGCGTCGTCTCGCCTTGAGAGGAGGAGCAGCTGAGCGTGGTGTTGAAATTAGGCAGAAAGGGAGAGATATCGGGGGGGGGGGGGTAGAAAGGATGCTCTCAGGCTTCTCTACGATGAAGGAAGGTAGGACGGACGGTGGGACACGAAACAGTGGGCGGCTCGTAAAACCGAGCACAACCGCTGGCACAACTGCTGAGAAAACTGCCAGGAGGCGATGTTTCTCGGGAAGGACGGGGAACGGGGGGAGAGGCTGAGGGAAAGAGAGAGGCGGAAATAAAGGTCCCACTCTTCTGCGCCTGCTTCCCTTGCGAAACCTCGGCGGAGCAGTGCTCCTGGCGAGTTCACGTATACTCATTAATCTTCGAGAGCAACGCCGAAAAGAGAAGTGAAGGGTTAGAGAACGTGACCGTCGAAAGGGAGTCGCGAGGGAGAAACTGCGGCGACAACTGCGAGCACGAAAGTTAAGCGAGCGCCTCGCAAAGTTAACTAGGTGAACAAGCGCTGTGGAGAGACGAAACCTTTATTTTTAACGAGCCCCCAGTCGCCGCTGTTGTTTCAACATTCAGTAGAGCGACTGCTGCGGAGGTTCGAGGGTGAATAGGGCGCTGAGATCTCTGGGCACTACAGTTTCGCATATTATTTTCGGCCAATGGTCGCAATGGTCGCGGACTCTTGTGGCACCCCAGTCTTCCAGGTGAATTTTTTTCACGACGTATACATGGCTCACACGAATTCAGAAACACTGCTGCAAAGCAAGCGCTCCCCACGTGTGACGAAAATTAAGTAAACTAAACATAAAACTCGCCCGGTTCGAAGGGGCGAAGCCACGAGCCGCATTATCCGTCGAATGAGATCCTAACGTTATGAGAGGGCCGTATAGTCAGCCCGGACCCTCGGGGGCTGCACTTAAATTTCCATAGCTGCAATGAAGATGAAAAAAGCTGCGCACGTTAATTTTTTTACTTTGAGGCAGCTCCCAATTGAAAATGAAGGCGCTGGAAATTCGAAACATCAACCGCGGTATAAGCTGTGCCCGACGGCCAGGTGCCGTCGATTCAAACTGCTCAGCGTATCCCTTCGCCAACGCAAAAAAAAAAAAGGAGAGAGAGAGAGAGAGAGAGAGAGGCGGTCACAGCATCTTCGTTTCACAAAGCGCAGGTCGTGCAGCAACTGTCACAACGATCCGTCGCACCACGGCGCCCCCGCCGTCTGCGTGCGCCCGAGTGGCGCCACGAAGCGTCGGCGGCTGGTTCAACCTGCGCGCACCCGGCGCTTGGCAATCGATCGCGCGCGCGGCCGCCACCGTTCTGGTGGTCCGCAGAAAAACGATGGTGCGGCGCCAGTCGGAATATCGGCACCGAATTCACCCCCTTTTTCTCCCCGCGGCAAACTGGACGTCGCAGAAACTTCTCCATCAAGGGAACACTAAGGTCCCTCAATAATTATAGAGGGACCTTAGGGAAAACGGAAACGTCGCGCCGCCTTGCGGCAGAAGCTTGCGTCTCTGTCGGCGGGACTAAAACGCTTCTGGTAACTGTGCCAGCGGCAGACGCGAGAGAACAGTCCTCACGGAACTGAATCATATGCTAGTGGCTTGGTTTGCAGCCACCAATATACTTTTCTTTTTCTCCGTGCTTCCAAGATCTTTCACACACCATGATCCGAATTTAAGGAAGCGGAAATATATCTTACGTTAGGTTATAAATTCGTGGTAGGTTAGTTACGCACGAAATCCCAAGAAAGCCGCCAGAGCAGCAGGGGAATTTAACTGTCTTTTCTTCTAAACATTTAAAACGCCATGTGGCACCATCTATACACCCTCATACGAAAAGAGAGGGCGAGAAGACGGATTGGTGTGCCGAGGAGGAGATGAACATCGTGGAAGACTGGATTTCACTTTCAAAATCGTGCCGCTAAAAATAAATCGACATTCGCATGCGGTGCGGAGCACGCCCCTAGAACGATCAAGACCCGAAAATGAACCACGGAGTGGTGCGCCGGGGCGTATTTTCCGCGGCGTTTCCGCGGCCGAAGGTGCGCCTCTGCCGCTGCATGCGCTTTCCCGACCAGCCCAGCAGCACTGCGGGCAACCGCGCGGTGCCGTCCCGGCGGCGCTTGACCCAAGGAGCAGCAAGTAGGGGAAGCCGGCGAATAGGGGCCAATGGCAAGCGGCAAGAAAACTGAGGAGAGATCGGGGGATCACGCCAGGATCCTGAATATATACGTGGGGAGGAAAGGAACGCTCTGCAGACTCTCCTGGTTTCTCTCTCTCGGATGTCGGCAGCGGCGCGAGGATGGGGTGCCGGATCTGAGGGCCGCCGCGCCACCTATACGACAACGGCGGGGGCAACGGACGAAATCGAAGAGACCGCGAAGGCCATAAAAAGGGAGCTCGTCTTCTCTATAACGGCTCGGATGCGGAGGCAGTGTTTTCGCGTGCGCGTGAGAGAGAAGGCAGGGTGCAGCGTATATATATACACCGCGCGCGTCGACCGGAGCGACGATAAGCCGGCTCGACACAGCGGTCGCGTGGGCGTCGTAAATTATTGTAAGTGAGCCCGGCGTAAGAGTCACATAGCTTTCGAAGTGTGTTTACGCGTCTACACACACACACACACACGCACACTTGTGCGCGCGAGACTTGGAGATGAGTGAACGGATGAGTGAGCGAGTGATTACAAAGTTTTTTGTCGCATCCGGGCCCTGCTGGCTCCCGATTATTCCGGAGTAAAAAAAATCACTGAAGCATTTGGCGAGCCATACGGCCCGGTATCTCTTCCTTTGCAGAAATTATTCGCGATGCATGGCGCGCAGGGCGCGGGCGATTCCATTACGCACGCACACACCACACAAGCGTGGCCTTTCGCTCGAACTATCCCCCCCCCCCCCCCCCCCCAGACCGCTTCGCTCCTCCCATTCGGTACTTCCAAAAGGCCAGCAGTATTCTACAAGGGGTTCGTTATTTATTAGTGGTTCCCTGGCGCTGCATACTTGCGTCCCCAGCAATTTTCGCTCCATAATAGCCGAGCGGTGTCACAAAGGAACGCCCCCGCACAAGCGTGGGCATCAGGAGGCCAGCCATGCATGGCTCCAAGCTCCGCGCATGACTTCTTAACGGAGACCACGGCCGACGATTTTATGTTTACTACGGCAATACTATACTGCGGGCGCCGGTGAAGCGTAGTTTAGCAACACTCGCGCGCTGCAGGAAAGGAAGAGAGGGAGAGAGATCTATTGAGCGGTTTGCTGGTCTACGTTCGCGCTCACCAGAATGGTAGATAAATGTTCTAGAAGGCTGGGAAAAATGTACAAAAACCTGTTATCTCGAATCAGCTCTTGATGCACTGAAATTCTGTTTTCGCGCTTTTCTTGCTCCTCCCCCCCCCCCCTTTTCTTTTGTTTAAAGCTATAGCCGTCGACTCCCATAATTACGATACGAATCTTCAATTCCTCAAGAGCGCCACGAAGAATTATTTGTCGTTTTCTTTGACTCTTGAGGCTCCGCAGCGTAATTACTGCAGGTCGACAGCTAGCCAATAAAGAAATAAATACGAGGCAAACATTTTCTGTCAACACTTCTTCAGGAAGATGGACACGTTTCTGTTAAGCTAGGGCGAAACTCCTCAACGAGATTTCATTACATATATAGTATACAGGGTGTCCCAGCTAACTTTAGCCAGAGTTAAAAAATATGTGAATGCCACATAGCTGGACAGAACTAAGGTAATGTTGTTTGCCGTCACTTGGTAATACTCAGATTATTATTATTTTGCATTTCGCCTTATTACATAATTAGTATTAATTGATTAATCAACTTCTCAAATATTATAATTAGATGAAAAGTTTCAATTAGAAAATTGTAGAGCAACATGAAAAAATTTCCGGCACAGATTTCTTCTGCTCAATACGTGCTGAAAACGACACGAACGACACAGAAAAGATACACGGTCGTCCGTGTCGTTTCGCGCTGTGAATAGCTTTCAGTATGGATTAACAACATGCCCAATGTACCATCTTTTTGATCAGAACGTGCTACATAAGTGTTTTTCCGAGGGTGAAACAAGCCCGCGAATACACGCAAAGCGCCTCGAGCGGCCAGTCGCGCGGCAATTTTGCATACATTCGCGGGCTTCTTTCACGCTCGGAAAGGCGCCTTTATGGAGCACGTCAGTCCTTCAAGGTATAGTGTATTCAAAGCTTTGGTGTCGAAACGAGTGCGAGTCCTTATGTTTAGATAAGTTCAGTCTTTTTTTTTTCTTTTAGAAAACAATGCAGTTCTTTACCGATAAAAAATAAACTAGGCCCTAGCATGCAGACGTCGTCGATATCCATGACGTCACGGCGAACTGGCGCGGGAACTTCAAGGTGGAGTCGCCACCCGCATTTCGTTCTTCTGCCTTTCCTGGCTTATCAATCCTTCTCTCAAGGTAAGACTGGCTTCTGATAATATAAAAGGGTAATTTACTAATACATATTACATAATTTTTTTTTGTTCAGTGTCTAAGTTTGCTTTGGTTTTCCTTTAGTGATGGCGCACGCCCACTGCGAGATTAATTGGCCTAGCATGACGGAATTATAAAAGAAGTTTAGTTCTTACTACCGAGGTTTGCGTTGTGCTACATGACATATATTTTACAACGTACGCTTAGTGCGCAGCTATTAGGCGTCTTTTCATGCGTTGAGCGTCGGCGTGCCTCGTCCTCCCTCAGCGTAACCGGGCGAACGGGCACACCGAACGATGAAAAAGCGAATGCGGAGCGCAGCCGCGAATGAAAGAAGGCGAGAGGTTGAAAGCGGAGGAGGAGGGTGCAGCGG
This sequence comes from Dermacentor variabilis, assembly GCF_050947875.1. Classification (NCBI taxonomy): domain Eukaryota; kingdom Metazoa; phylum Arthropoda; class Arachnida; order Ixodida; family Ixodidae; genus Dermacentor; species Dermacentor variabilis. The sequence goes on from NC_134572.1 coordinate 45,775,449, forward strand.
AAACATCAGGAGGAAAGCGGAGGAAGCAACCTCGAAGCACCACTAGATGGTGCTCACATTCGCGCATCCGTAAGGCCCCTTGAACTACGTAAAGTAGCGACACTCTGCACTTCCGCCTTCACTCCTCGTTTCTCCTTTCTTTCACGCTCCCTCCTCGACCGTGGCGCAGCCTACAGTGCTCGAGCGTAGCAACGGCGCCAACATGCGCTCCTCGCCACTCCGTAGACGCTTCTCGAGCAACAATGGCGCTGATGCATGGCGCGAGGGCCCACGTGATGCTATTAGGCCAATAGCCACGCGGCGTCCGCCACGGCCAGAGCGCACGAGGAGGTGGCGGCATTCCTCAAAGCGTGCCGCTACTTTACGAAGTTAAAGGGGCTTCAAGCGTCCGCGACACCGGCCGTGCGTGGGAAAGAAAAAACAACAACCAGAAAGCTCGCCTTCGCGCATAGCGTTCGCCGCAAGCGTTTCCCGGTAATGCTTCCCGCGGTAACATTACGGCTTTTTTTTAATTATGGGGTTTTGTGTGCCAAAACCACTTTCTGATTATGAGGCACGCCGTAGTGGAGGACTCCGGAAATTTCGACCACCTGGGGTTCTTTAACGTGCACCTAAATCTAAGTACACGGGTGTTTTCACATTTCGCCCCCATCGAAATGCGGCCGCCGTGGCCGGGATTCGATCCCGCGATCTCGTGCTCAGCAGCCCAACACCATAACATTACGGTTGCGTATACGCTACAGTTGCCGGGAAGTCGCGGCTCTGCCATTCGGTGCGATGCCTCAATATATGACGAAATGGCAACAGGTATAGAGCTGCGCTCAAATTTCGCATTGGGGAATATTGTAATGGTCGGTGGATTTTTTTAGCGACAGACCAAAGGAGTGAGCGACAACATGATGTACTAAGAATATAGCAAGAGTATCACTTTGAAACAAATGAAAATTCCTCGACAGCTGAACAAGCATGCCATTTGACAGCGTCAGAGAGGAATCTCCCAGATAGAATATCACAAATTAAAAAGAAAGGACCAATCCATGTTCTCGAAACAGTATTTCTAAAATATATTGCCTTAAAGATGAGAAACGGCGACAGCATAAAAAGAAAAAACAATTGTGCAGGAACCATCAACGATGTTTGTCAATGCAAGCGAATAGCCTTACGCTTTAGGAATGCTATTCGCTTTATTAAATGAATAATCCTCGCCCTCGAAATGGGTTCTCACAGCCCAGGGTGGTAGCGAACCGCCACCACTGCAGACAATTAAATTCTGGGATTTTACGTGCCAAAACCAGGATATGATTATGAGGCACACCGTAGCGGTGGTCTCCGGATTAATTCTGACCACGTGGGGTAATTTAAACTGTACCCAATGCAGGGTGCACGAGTGTTTTTGCATTTCACTCCCATCAATATGCGGCCGCTGCGGCTGGGATTAGATCCCGCGCCCTCGGGCTTTCGCAACCCAACGCCAAAGCCACTATGCAACCACGGCGGATCTGCATACAATGGATGTACTCGAACAAATGCAGCACACAATTTTCTGTATTCCCCAAAAAACACACAGGAGCCTTCCTTGTACTGGTTGCACAAGTCCGCTCTTATGGCTTGGTGGTGGCCAGTGTGCTTCTGCCAAATGCGGGTATGGGTGGATGGGGTTCATACGTGACTAAATATTTGTTGCACTGCTGGCAACATTCTACATCAAATGCACTTCATTTATTACACATTGAAGCAGAAGATGCGACCATAACTTTACAGACACAAAATCGGAAATTACAAGATCATGAAAATTTGGACTTGTTGATCTATGATCATTGAGTTTCGATGACCATGATTGCGCTGTGTGTGTCGTCTTGTCCTTTTTTTGTGGTCCTTCCCTCTCTGCTATAAAACGTGATAACCAGATATTACAGCAAATTGTAAAATATATATAGCCATCCGCAGCGCCCACGCGCAGCCCGTAGCCCACCGTATCACGCTGTTGTTCACGAGACATTTCGAGAAGACCACAAATGCTACCCGCCGCGGTGACTCAGCGTTCTGCTGCTGAACATGAGGTCGCTCGTTGGAGTCGCGGAGGCCGTTATTACTTGCTGTACAGTTTTAGTCTGCCATCTGCAGAGGCTCCGCGAGGCCACCACAGCCAGTGACGGCAGCTAAGTGACGCCAGCAACAGTGTCCTGTCATTGGTCGTGGAACACCAATAACTTTACCTAACGTGACGACTAGGGTTACTGTATAGGCTCCCTTAGTGACGACTGCGTAAGCAGCTGCTGCGACACAGTTTCCTTTATCGTTTCGAAGTCCTGACACACAAATATTTCACCTAAAGGGACTGGACGGAAAGTGCTAAGGCAGTCGCAAAAAGCAATTTTATTGCTTCAAACACCAGTCAATCAGCTGCGTGCACCTTTTCAAACAATGTACCTCTGAGAATTTCATGGATTGGTGCAAAAGAGGAGTGTGTGCAGTCTCCACTTTGCTTGCCTTTCATTGACACATGCTCACAAGCCTGTTGACAGATGCAAGGCACACACGTTCTCATATGCCTAAATTTCGTTTCTGTTACACCATGGTTTGTGCCAATATGTTCCGACAAGGTCGGATACATACCTGAAGCAAAAATATACTGCAAAGCTGAACTTTGGGACAACCGAAGTGTGGTGGGAACAACTCGGCTACGTATGTTATGCCAGTGCCTCCTCAAAAAAAAAAAAAGTATTAAAAATTAAAGACAAGTATCACCATAAGCAATCCTATTAACATACAATTATAGTAAACAGACCTTTACATGATCTGTGGCAGAAGCACTGTAATTACTAAAGCCTCGCTGTCTCAATAGTGACTGAGTGTGCACCTATATTGGCGTTCGTACGTGTACACGTGCATGTTATACATACGTATATACACACATATATGAGCATTAGCTTCACTGCTTTCACGCTTACGATGTGAGCAACGTCAGCGCTACAATCAAACTTCCAGTGGGCGTGTAGTAGGATGGGGGGTGCAAGCCCTAAGAATTTGCTTTACTGTACTACTTGCGCTACTTGCAGCGTTTGTCCTGTGTTCTCATCCTTGATCGTGACGGTGTTCGTGCGCGCTATGTATCATATATCAAACCAACTAGCCTGTCAGCATATTTTACTAGCTGCATTACAGGTTTTACATGGATACAAAGTATGAAAGGGCACACGCTAACTTGCCAACGCTCACTTGTAGGACGACAAATATTTTTTTAGTGCACATCAGTCTTGCACTGAAGCATGACTAAAAAGCCAAATATTGCAACGCGTATCTACTTAATTTAGATTTTTTTCCTCTGCTATGCATCTGCACGGACAAATAATCCTGTTGCATTTACAACATACCTTATGCGTGGTGTCATGACTGAAGAGAATATGCAAATACATGTGCAGTGTCTTCTATATAGCGCCACATTGCCACCAACTATCCCAACGCGCGTACACTTTTCAAATGATAAAGGCGCGGTAAACAGCGTCGAGTTGTAACTTACACATCACAATAGGCAAAAGGTAACAAAAATAGTTCACTGACAGCGGCTAGTTTGCGTTAACGGCCCCTGCGATTGTCTTGGTTTCTAATTGCTCGTAAAAACAAACTTGTGCGCGCAGTGCTTGGGCACAATTTTTCGAGCTGTCATTTATCGCATGCCAAGTTCATCAACAAATCAAAACATATTGGACCTATTTACCTTAGAAACTTCACTTTCGTGCTCATCTTTCGAGCGACGTTCGAGCTTACAGCAAACCGGCAGGAATGTTTCCCGAGTTGGAAAGAGGCTACAAGCTGCACAGTTTTCAAGATGCTCATGCACATTTAGCAGCTTGCTGCCTTGACGTCACTAAGCGGTTTCCAGATCGGACAGTCAACTCAATGACTATCTCGGACCGTCACTTTAGCTGCTGGCTAAAATTTACGGACGCACAAGAACCATACACGTTTAACCATTAGTTTAACCAAACACGCACGCCCAAAAGTGCAATAATTCCGGCAGCAAACCGAGCGATTGCAGCGACGTTACCCTTTGCTGTGTGATAATACAAAGCGTTATGCGCAATAGTTCTAAATTACTAACAATTCTTTACTTAGAACAAGCTAAAATGAAAAAAGTATATATATACATATATATTTGCGCATTTTCTGACACGCCTGCGTTTTTTCTTATGTGATTACGACGAAGCCAACCAAGCGACGAAAAGCAATCAAGACAAATCCGTAGCGAAAAAGTATGCCAAAATGATCTTCATTTTCGTCCCGATTTGAGGTGAGTTCGTTATATTGCGAACATTACAGTCCTTATTGAGAGAACCTTACAGAAGCCTTAACTGTTAATACATTCCAAGTTATGGGCCGCTTTTTATTTTGGACGTTGCGTACGAATGAGTGTTCGTTACCTTGCGACTGTGTACGCTCAACCTCCACACGTCCCAAGAGCGACCGGCAGTGGGATACATGCGATTTCTGAACACTGTTCCTCTTGATTATTATTTTTTTCGAGAATTCGAGAAGATTTCGTACTATTACAAAATATTTTACTTCAGCAGTGAGTGTTAGAGTTGCGTTACGTTGTCGTTTCCGCAAGTTTACTTGCGGTTTTATTGAGCATCAAGTTGTGTGACGGGTTCTCTGCTGCCGTGTTGAGAAGTCCATCGTGATGATGCCTTCCGCTCTCGGCGATTGAGCGATCAGAATCGGCAAGTGGACAGAGCGCATCGGGCAGTGGCCGAAGGTGGACTTCCTTCCGCTCTTTTCAGATTGGGACATCGCTGTCACAAAAGCGCTTCTCAAATGGAGTCCGAACAGATGGAAAAACTTCGCCAGTCGCAGCTGAAGGGCCTGCGATCCTGCGACGCGAAGCTCGAGCGCTGGGCGCAGTTCGAGCGCGACTACGAGGCCCTCAGCGAGCGGCTGCGCACGCTGCCCGACCGTGTGAGCCATGAGGTGATGGTGCCTCTCAACTCCCTCGCCTTCATGCCGGGACGGATCATCCACACGAACGAGGTACTCGTGCTCCTGGGGGACAACTGGTTCGCCGAGCGGTCTGCGAGCCAGGCGCTGGGCATCGCCGAGCGGCGCGCCGAGCAATGCAGAAAGATGCAAGAGGGATTGAAAGCCGAGCGGGAGCAGCGCACCAACTGGATGAAGTACACTGACGAGTTGCACCGCGAGAGCGGCTATGTGGATATTCGGGAGCCGTACGACCCGGCTGAGGAGAGCACCTGGCGAGAGAGACACCGCAAGAGCGTGCGTGACCATCACACGTCCAAGAAGGCTGCCGCAGGGCAGGAGCATCAGTCCGACACGGATGTCTGGAAACTACTCGATCGCCTCGAGTTGCAAGAAGAGCAGGAGGAAGCCCGCACAGACATCTCACCCGAGATGTCGCACGACGAAGTCTCGCGCAAAGTTCGCTGGCAAGACGAGAGCAGCGGCCACATCAGCTTCTCTTACTCGTCAAGCGACACCTGCTCAGCCACCACGGCCAGTTGCAGTTCGGACGCATTGCTGAGTCCGGGCGACATCTTGCGCATGTTTGGTGGATCAGAAGCCAGCGTGGCAAAGTCTATACTGAAAAATTCTTTGGACGTGAAGCCGCCGACGCTGCCTAAGGCGTCAGTATCATCTCCTGTTGTACCAGCGCTGAGAGAAAGGCCAAAGTTGAAGTTTGATGACGCATTCACGGGAAATGTTGTGGAGCACCGCACTATTGCACCTTCGTCGACAACAATCGACTTTGATGTTACTGATGTAGAATTACCAGCGCCACTCAATAAGCCAAGTTCGTTGTTTAGGTCTAGGAGGGTAACAAAGCCGTAGACTCGAAGCACTGAACTGTCGCTTGTGTTATGCTACAGTAAACGACACTGAAAATTTGTGCGACAGTGAACAATGCAATTTCTTTTGTGACCTCGAAATACTTTCTGCAGCACTTACAGCTGTCACTATGAGGTGCCCAAATACCGTGTGAACTGATGAGAAAGACATGTTACCATACACACAAAGTGCATGTAACATGTTAGCAGAGTCAGTATATTTCAACATCTTCTATTGGTTGGACATGAACACTGATGTTCAAAAAGCATCTGTCAGCATAAGACCGTGTGATTTGCCTTGCTATACCAGAACCGCAGTTTTGTCTTGTTCTGAATTCATTATGGTTGTGTGGACCACATGGACAGCATAGAATATAACACCAATATGTTATTGTGTTTTGACTGCAATGTTCATATAGTGCCATTGTTTTGTAACTGATATCATAAATCATTTTGTATAAGAAATGTGTTGTTTCCTATTAATCTGCAGCATGGCTTACAACGTAATTCTGTCTCTCCTTCGAAGGCATTTCCACAATGCCAGTGAAAAGCCGCTAGACAGCATCCACTCAAGCTGCCAAGAAATAGTTTTGTGGCTGTAGATTGCATTTGTATTTCTAATTGTTAATACGCTCAATGGGGGGACATTGTTTTCAATATTATTGTTTGGGAGAATTACTTTGCAGCAGTGTTTATTTTGGGTGGAAGCATAGCAGGTATAACCATCTAATTGATGCTTCTGCAGATAGCCAAGGTGGCAGGATGTGTGCTGTAAAAATGCACAATATGTTGTCGGAGGATGGATAAGTTCATAGCGATTTGGAGCTTAGCAAGCTGTAGTGTGCTTCTGCATTTAGTCTATTGTAACGCACATCTTGGTGACCAATTTATTTTAGCGTAAACATGGGGCAGAAAGTCTGTTTGGTAGCATGTTAGTGACATATGTATGGGGACCAAAGAAACTTGTGCGAGCCCCAGATCTTGTAACCGTAACTTCCGAAGGGTGTTGGGGCGCATGTTGCGCATAGCTGTTCTGGCTTCTCAATTGACACGGAGTGGTTTTGGAACATTCCTTTCGAGGATAGCACCATCTAGTGTAGAGCTCTCAAGCATGCAGCCCATTGGTCATGTACAGACCACATGACCCTCCTGGCTATTCGACTTCCCTCTTTGAGCTGTTTTAGGTCATTGGAGGGCTTTCATATGTATAAGGTCATGAAGCACAGTATGTTCATGGAATGGATAAACTCCACTTTAATGCCATTGCTTCTGAACTCAAGCAACTGATCCACTGCTACATTCTACATGATGGGAGCCTGCAACCTTTTATTTAGTTTTGCTCGTATGCTGCATGATGACCTGTTTAAGGAAACATAAAACAAATGTGAGAAAACCTAAGCACTTCTTATGAGTTGTGAATGTAAAAGCGTTAATGTCCAACTTAATGTTGCTGAGCAGTCCAAGCTTTGTGCTGCGAGCAATGTTTGCGTTAATGCTCCTTCCGCCCGACGTGTATTGGGAGAGTCGATGATTATGGTGGATTTCGCTGCCTGCCTCTTCACTCGTATTGCTGCATTGTTCCACTCCCTTAGTTCGTCTGTGGTGTAATGCCATGGACGGCCACGCTTCACTACTGACGAGGTTGCGGACACTGACGGCGTAGATGCTTCAGACTTCATAGAGGTATGGGCTGTCTGAGTCAGCAAGCGCAAGCAAGCGTCATACTGGCTTGCCAACATCATACTGATCTGGCGTCACAGCCAATAAGAATTCAGGTGCCGTTTCATTGCTGCAGACGCCGCTGCCTTTTTTGCTCAATGGGCCATTTAACACCTTTGCATAAAAAACAAAAAACAAAAAAACTAATTTTAGCAATTCTGCTGGCTCTGAACTCCTTTGCTGCGCAGAAGTAGGCAATCACACCTGACACCATCGACTTCGTTGCTTACTTGCTGCTCAAATAATAGTGCTGTCGTCTAAAAAATAACTTATGTATGATGTGCAAAATTTAATTTTCATCCACAGCTGTATTGCTTACTGTGCTATTTGAAAAATTCATAGGCAACACCACTCTTAGAGCCTGCATTGTGCACAAAATCCTGCACAAATTCTCAAATGGGAATGTTGTGCCATAGCTTATTTCACCTGACTCCAAACTGTGCAAATTTGATTCCCAATCCTGATGGCAGTTGAAGCTTTATTTTTCTTTATATGGTGTGGTTCACACAAAGGATGAGATAGCCTCACAATGACATCATGATGGAATGGGTGAAGAGACTGCAGACCAAAGTTTCAAGTTTTAACTGCTATCACAGTAAAACAAGATGCTTGTCTTACGCATGCCTCAATGCAGCCAGAGAAGTCCTCTGTGCTCTTTATTTGGCTCAGTTAGGTTGGGTGCTTCTGGCACTTGCCAGGTGGGGAAAGTGTTTTGCAGAGAAATAATATGCAAGTGCTGTGCAAAGACCGGAAAATGGAAATGATTATGTGAGAGCATTATGTGCAATCTTTGTAGCTGGTTGTTTATCATGCAGTTTCAGAACTGCACTTTAGTTCCACTCGCCTGCATTTTGGGGGGCATTGCAAACATGCAAATGGGTGGACACATTCTACCTTGATTTGACTTTATGTATGTAGTGCACAAAAAATGACGATAAAGAAAGAAACAAAGACACACATAATGCTATATGTTACTTCACCTCTTCTTTTTGTCATCTTTCAGTCAAGATGTACCAACTCGCCCAAACTGCCAGACTTGTTTTGACTTGTTCGCATTTAATGCTTGTACTGACTGCAGTAATCTGTCTATAGCCATCATGAGAAAGTCAGAAAATCTGACTGTTGTGATCATGTATCTGGAATGATCACACACACATTTAATATGCAGTTTTGTGGAACTCCATTATTACAATCAGGTAATGGCATAAGTGAACTGCAGTGCAGTGCGTCTGACAGTTACCAGAGACCCTGCTCCCATTTTGAAGTGCTTTTGGGGCTCGACTTGTGATGGTGCCATTATTTTTTTGTTGGGCTGAACATACTTTATCAAGTGAGACACCTTGAACAGTAACAAGCCTTAACTGCATTTTTAGTAACTGCAAATGCTGGCATGACCAGCCTTGTTGTGTGTGCATGCTATGGCCATAGCAAGGAGTGATTCTTTTCATTTGTTCTGTGGCAGGTAAATGAGGCTCATCTAGGACACCAAAGCCATGCTCCCAGCAGAGAGGGTGACTTTAAGGTTGTCGTGGATGGCAGCTACACGACTTAGCCTTGCAGCCACACGATGCCACGCAGCTCTTGGCACCCAGCATGTCCAAGTGGTATGCTTAATTTACTTGAGCATTGTAAAGTTTGTTTATATATGTTGATGTGATGCCCACGGCAACAGCTGATCATGTGCTTTTACCTTTACTTGAAATGTTGACATTGGCAGTCGACACCAATATCTGCAAATGCCTGAAAACAATGATTGTTGACGAGGAGTTTGAATTGGGAGAGTCGTGTTGCATCACTGATTAATCACCAGGTCATCAAAGTGTTGCCACAGAGGCATCATGATGTACAGGCATTGGCCTGTACATGGCCCTCATGACTGATCAACAGGCCATGTTGCCTCCAAGGATGGTTGACTTAGACCTTGTGCTTGATGCAGGCTGCTATGGGGCCCAAGGAGGATGTGCAGTTCCCTGCGAGTGCCAGGGTGTCTGAGCCAATGCCTGCACAGACGACAGTGAACTTTGAGACTGTGTGCAAAAAAGTTGTGGAGGGCACAGAAGTAGGCATACCTAACAGTGCTATGATCACGGCATTGCGCAAGTTACTTACCTCACGTCAGCAAGATCCACGTCTGATGGAGTGCTTTGCTCACAGCATACTCTGGCGGTCACGACGGATGGATCTTGCAAACCTCTGCATAGTCCTTGGCCTGCATGTCAAATATCAGGTGAGCTGAAATGGGATAGGGAGGAAACGTAAACATGCATTATGGTGGTACCTCGTACACTAAGCTGAAAATTACCTTTGCGGTTGGTCCTTCCATTCATACTAGTTCATGGAGGACTCCTTTGCCAAAAATTAGGCCTTAAAGTGTATCCTACATTTGTGTAGCAGCGTAAACACCTGTTATGTGTTTATTGAACTTCATATCCTGGCAGCTTTGCCTATGTTATCACTTAAAAAATATATTTAGTTTTTGAAATGAGAGATTATTTAGCTGAGGTATTTTCATTTATAACAGAACAGACCCTCAGGACGGTTGTCACTATCGGTCTAAAGTTGTTTTGAAGCTGTTCAGCTGGTGTCAGAATCTGTCATTAGATCTTATCGTGTGTTTCTGGAGTATGCCTGCCACTGCTACACTCATGGCAGTGAAGAGCATCATCTCTCAGTCTAAAGGTGTGAAAGTTCTACAGGGCCCTGCTGAATGGCCTGGTGGTGGGTCTGGTCAGACATAGGGTGGCTTCAGTACTTCTGGCTGAGACTGCTGGTCATTATGTGCATGAGGAGCATGGCTGGGAGCTCCACTGACTAGGAAATGAAGTAGTAATAGCTGGGGAGTTCAAGAAAGGATAATGGGGTGGCTGCTTATCATGTGCATGCGTAAGAGAGGAAGTGCACTTCTGTAAGGCACCTTGATATGAGCTTGCTTAAGAGGAGTTACTTGGCACCGGAGAAACCAATTATTGCAATTTCATGTTATGTGATTAACTTGCTCTGATTTGTCGGAAATTTGTATTGCTCTCCTACTAGTGACTGAGCTGCAAGGATGACTTTGGGTTGTTCATGTGCATTCATTTATTTGAGTACAAAACCCATTCATGGTGTTATCTGCCTGTGTGTGATGTGGCCATGAATATAATGCTGAGGATAAATGATTGCAATTTTTCAATTAACTAAAACACTATTACAGTTATAACGTGGCCCAATGCTGCATTAACTCTTTCCTTACCGCTTGAAATTTCTTCATTTCTAGTGCTCTTATGTATTAACGCTCTATTTCAAGACATATTACCTGCAACGTACATAAAAATTGTATCCTGATCATTGGTGTTTCATATGGAAGTAAAGGAGAAATAATTGTTCAGATAGTTTTTGAAAAATTCCGATGTGAAACTTGAAAGAAACACCTCAAGAAGCGTGAATGAAAGTAATAATTTGCCATTTCTAGTGTAATTTACTCATTGCAGCAAGCACACGGTTCCTTTTTTTACTACATTATTTAGGCTCTTGAACCAATAATTGTCAGCTGGGGAGCATCCAAAACATTCTCATTCTTCATTATTGTGTTCTATCAGCTTTTCTGTGCAAGCAAACTAGTCTAGTAGCGTGCCTTGAACTGGCGCAGGAGCCCTCACATGCCTTGTGCAATACTTCTACAGTACTGCACAGTAATTTACAGTGTTCAGTGTTGCACAATATTGTACTGTAATGAGAAGGGCATTTGCACAGGCGAAGTTCAAAAAAAGTAAGAGACTAGACTGCCAGTCAAGCTTGTGCTGAAGATTGGTCTGAAATTTACTGTGAGCTCTTGTGGGAGTGAAAACTCCATACTGCGAGGAGTACTTCTTGTAATAATTCGTACATATGATACCGAAACGCTGATGGATAAAAGCAATCCACAGGGGTAAAAATATTGAACTTGATATTAATCAAACACAGTTATCAAAATAACATGCACTCATGAGCATCTGTTGTGGTTTGACACGCTGTTAAAGAAAGCCTATACAGTGGATCAGAAAATTGACAGCCGAAGAGAAATTTCTGCTTCTTCACTGCTCCTTTGCTGCCGCACCCACCCGCCTTACGCCCTCGCTCCTTTAGAAGAACCCCACCTATATACACTGGCAAGGAAAGCATAAGTCGTCTTCAAGAAGACAAGTCCACTTGCCGAAACGTTGGCTCCTGCTTTCACCTTGTTCTCGTTTTGTTCATCGTCTTGAATTTCCATCCCCCTTCCCCCTGTTTTCCCTGGTTCACTGCTCCTGTCATTGAAGAATTATTTTACCGAGTCGACCAAACCACAAATTTTGCGCTGTTTGATTGGAGAAGTGCAAGGAGTAAGGGAGGCTAGTTTCAAAAATACCTTCTTTCAAAAATTTATGTTAATGTGATAGCGTTAAGGGTGCTGTGTCAAAGAAAATCCACTGTCAGTGTCGGATGTTGTTTTGGCAAAAAGATTTTCAAACCACCCATACCCAGGCCGTCCATATGGCGCAAGGAACTTATTGAACTAATTGTATTTTTCAAGCTAAAATACATAGACAAATCGTAAAGTATGACTTGCACACAACCTACGGACATGATAGCTCTTGGATTATAATTTGAATATACGAGAAAACATAATTCTGTTACACGAAAACTCAAACAAACCCGTCTTCCAGCATTTCTACTTTTTATAGACTGCCAATGGTGTCGGCCATTTACGCGGGCTGGCATGTGAATATCTTGGAGTCCACGTAGCGGCGCACCTGCTTTCTTGAAACAGTTCCAGATGGCACTTGCCTCCGTTGCATCGCGGCCCACGCAAGAGGCTGCATTTCTACCTGAAATCCTGCCTTCGTGGATAGTGTTCGCCACGAGCGTTTCTCAGTAAACATTATGGTTATAAATGCTGCAGTTGCCGGGAAGCTGAGAAGCACTCAGGGATCTTTGAATGCTATTGTGTTACACTCTTAAATGCAAAGCTTAAGCTTCCTCCAAATTTTTTCCAGACTCATCAATGTGCTGAAAATTGTCAAACCTGACTTACAGGTAAAGTGCAGTCATTACATTATATGGCACATGGCATTACTCATGGAAAAATTTCAAAGGTATTGTTTAACAATGTGTCAAAAAACTGTCAATCAAATTGGTCGATTTCCTTGGGCCTGGTAAGGAAAGAGTTAAACAACCACTGTCAACAGCTCAGAGAAATGAAAGGGTAAAATGAATATCCGTAAGCAGTTCAAGCATTATATACATCATTCCTGCTTACACTGTCACTGCCACTTGTGAATATTGTGGCTTAATGAAAATGACGGGCCTCAAGTGCCCAGTAGCTGTTCCTGGTGCATGGCAAAAAATTTTTCGTTGTATTAGTGGTGTTGCTGTTGCTCGAGGTGCACCTTTAAGCCAGAAATTAGTCAAGAATTTTAGGACTTCTCTACTTCTCAAGTGGCATCCACCTTTACAATACTGAGTGCTGTCAGAAGTGCATTGATGCACTTGGTACTGCCGAAGTGCATTCTTGTGGATCCTTAATAGATTTTAGAAAACATCTCATGGGGTTCCTCTTGACAATATTGCCATTATCTCATGATCAAGATGCTGATGTAACGAGTGCAACAAATGCTGTTACGCATAAATCCTGCATTGTGTTTGCATAAATGTAGTACAGTTTTTGAGAACTGCGGCTCAGTGACTCGAGCTTTGCTTCATGCTCACAGACACAGAAAGGCAGCGAACTGGAGCAACGAGTGGTAGATCAACTGCGAACAGTCGTACGAGAGCGACTGTCCGAGGCTGAGTCGGTGAGAGACATTGTGTGGCTTCTGGAGACAGTGGAGCACATGGGTGCCGCCGAGCATAAGCGGAGGTTTGTGCTCGAGGTGCAAGACCGGGCCCTGCAGCTGGTGGGCTCGCTGCCACGCTCGGACGTGCGCCTGCTCGTGCGCACCCTTGCACGGCTGAAGTTGAGGCCGACACCCCTGCTCCAGGCCGCTGCTTTCTACCTGTCCAAGGGGCCAGAGGTGAGTGTCACTCCTTAAAGGAACACTAACGAAAAGAATAAGTTTGGCTGCATTAGTAAATTACCCTTCTACAATATAAAAAAATATCTGGCAGAAACCATTTCGGGATTATCGTCGATGTTAATACAATTAGCATTGGAGCAGTGCAGCGACATTGTATTGCCACTGCTGAAACATGTCATTTGTAAGGCATGTACTGGAGCCAGGCTCCTTTCTTGCGGTTCTCTCTGGTTACACGGTGCCATCTCACACCGCCACTGTGAGATTGTGTGCTTGGTGCGTGTCTGAATATATAGTCAAGCAAGACTGTCTGGATAGATATGACGTGGGCTCCTCCCTACGCTGGAGAACTGTTTAATGATTTCGTTTTGTCATTGAAGAGCGGCATATACCCAGTGACCCAAGTTGGCATCATAGAGGTTCATTTAAGATTCGCACATACCTAATGGCACGTACCCAGCTGTACATACCCACTGCTATATGATTGACCCAGGTTGACATGAAAGGAAAGTGGTTAGATACTGCCACGGACATAGATACCGGAAAGTGAGTAAAGTATCGTAAGAATGCCAGTTCCATTAAACAACCACTCTTACCATGAGAGGAGCTTGGATAAGCTGGAAAACATGCAAAAACAAAAGACAGGTGGTGATACTTTCCACACCAGGCTCACTTTTACATCATGTATTTGGCGCCGTATAGTTGAGCCTAGTTAAATGTTTAAAGGTAAAGATGAACAACATTGTATTTTAAGTGAGCCAAAGATAAAACTCGGCAAGTTTTGAGAATTTATATCTTGCCATAATGGCCCAAATACGGGAAAATGCTCTGATATCAGTGATGTTACACTGACATATCGCCACCGACATTTCAATGTGAAATCAGTAAGAATTGAAATTGGCTGTTATTTTTTACTGAGTAATCAATGTCTTACCGAGAAATTGACAAAAATAGAGTTTTGAAAGAATCCTTTATCAATCTAAATGGAGTTAGTGTTTCTTTTTAGTGTATTTTTAACACGTTGGCATGAGATCCAGTCAGTTATTCCTTATGGCATGTGTTGTGTGAGAGCATCCTCATTGAAGTTATGAGGTGGTACGATAATGTTGAGGCCAGCGGTGGACTTTTTTCTCAGTCACAGCACACCACCCGATTTCTGGTAACAGCTTTAGCTCCTCTTGGTGAGGTCTTGTCTGCATTTCTGGAAACATATACAGTAACTCTAGATAACATGAAGCCCATGCCTCCAGGAATTACTGCAGCTGCGCAGGTTTGCTTTGATGTGCAGCGATGGCAGATGCACTGGCACTTCACGGAATGCGGTCGTGCATTTGCATACCCTGTAGTATTTTGTGGGCGAGTGTACATAATTTAAAAATTGATCAAGAAACTTGTCCTTCTACTCTGGTCTAATCTCGTGCCCTTCTGCATGTCTGCTGCAGGATGCTTCCATGAAGGAAATCGTCAGCCTCCTTCATGCATTGCATTCCCTGAGCTTCCCCGAGCCATCAGTGCTCCAGCAGCTGTCTGGAGCTTTTGTGGAGCAGCTAGCTGATGACACCAAGGTTTCTCTGGTTGCAGCATGCTTCACAGGTGTGGGCCAGTTGTCTTGGAGGCACACTGGTAAGCTGTCAACCTTCAGCTTTATTTTCGCCAATTAAATTGAACATCCTGAAGCTACACAGTGAGCTATGAAGGATGCTGTAGTGGAGGCCTCCGGAATAATTTCAGCCACCTGGGGTTCTTTAATGTGCATCCAAAACATGATACGCGAATGTCATTGTATTTCGCCCCTATCGAATTGTGACTGCAACGGATGTGACTTAAACCCAGGACTTTGCTCAGCAGCAAAATGCCATGACCATTGAGCCACTATGGCTGATACTGATCCAATGCGCCTAGTAAAAAACATTGTTACCTGAAGAGCTGTGAAGCCTTCTGTCTGAGGAATCTATACGGATTTTCCTTGTACAGCTGCACCTTACTGCAATGAACAATGGGATATCGCCAAATAGACCGGCATTGTTAAAATTCATTATGTAAAATAATGGCAAGAAGCAGTATGTCTTTGTTGCGTGTGTCAATGCTCTTCACTGCTTAGTGGTGGCATTTTCTGTCATGCTGAATGCTGAACCACGTGCAACTATACCCACATCACTGCATGGAACCAGCAGAAGTTATGGAGTGCTGACAATGGCTTCCAAGATTGGGCGGCATGGACATGCACTGTGCTTCATCATGGAGGCTACATGCTGATGATAACCATGCCTTCAAGTTTATGGCACTATGCCTGGAATGGGCGCACTTGGCATGTTAGATTTAAAGTTTTATGCATGCTTGCAAGAGAGCATTGCTCATGCCTCCACCAATGGCCTGTGTGCTGAAAAGAAGCCTGACTCATGTGTACAGAGGGAGGGTGTACTGGCACTGAAGAGTTCGGTATAATCCGCAGCATGCTCATGCGGGTTTGTTCTAAACAGTATTTTTTATTACTATTACACAATGTAAGGAGGTGTTGGCACACAAATATGGCACCAACTACTCTTTGGCTCTTGAATAGGTGGTAAACAGTCTTAATCGGGTGAATATTAATGCATGTGAATCTTGTAAAATTTCAGCAATACAGTGGAACCCTGGTTATATATCCTCCGATTTTGCGACGACCCGGGTTTTACGAAGGACTATCGCAGTCCCGGCAAAGTCCCCATAGAAGCAATGCATTAAAAACCCCGGTTATCCGCTGCAATTTTACACCTGACCCGCGTTATACGACAACCCTCGCGAAGTGCGGGATGGAACGGCGGATGAAAGAAAAGTGCCGCAGGTCTCTCTCCTCACTCCGTCTCTCCGCATGCAGAGCGCTTGACACCGCTCGATCGGTTCGCTCCGGCGCAGCTTTCTTCCCTGCCTCGTCTCATCGTTTGTTTCTCTGTCCCCCACCAGTAGCCGCCCACGACGCTCGCTGTGCTCAAATAGCGCTTTTTCTTCTCCACTATCACTTTCTCCCTCCCTTCTTGGCGTCGTCGCCTCTCGTCGTGTTGGGGAAGTGTTTCTGTCCTTCCAGTTTCCCAGCAGCAGATCGCCGACAGGGTAGCGCGAAGAGGCCTAGGCAGTGACGTAGCTAGGTCGTCTGGCACCCGGGGCCCATAGGTCTTCTGTCACCCCCCTCCCCCGGGTGTAGCCGGCGGAAAGAGGGGTGTCTTCAGACGTGTATGACACTTCCCCCCCCCCCCCCCACTGGCTTCTTGCACCCGGGGCCCACGGCCCCCCGGCCCCCCCCTGTTGCTACGCCACTGGGCCTAGGTTTATCGCACGTGTTCTTTGTCGTAATCCTAGCGACCAGCGTTCAGCAGAGATTTTGAGTTGTGTGGAGCTGTGCGACACACGATGTCCCAAAAGCGGACAGTTCTGTTGCTCGGTGATATGCTGAATATTATCGAGGAAGCGGAAAAGCGGCATGGAGCCATGAAAGCCAGCATTGCCCAAGGCCTTAAGATACCCAAATCTTCGCTTGAGACGATCCTGGCAAACAAAGTGGTGATATTGCAGAATGACAACAAGTTCGGCCTCAAGCGGAAAGCAGCAAAAGAAGGACAGCATGAGAAGTTAGAAAAGGTTCTCGTCAAGTGGCTGCATCAAGCACGGAGCTCTGCGATCAACGTTGACGGCGCCATTCTAAAAGAAAAGACGCACCTTGTGGCATTTTGTCTGGGCATCGACGACTTTCAGGCATCGAACGGGTGGCTGGATCGATTTAAAATTGAAACGGGATTGTGTACAGCTGCTCCTGTGGAGAAAGCACTTCGGTGGATGTTTCGACGGTGAATGAGTGGATGAAGTCGCTGCCGGAGATGATTGCTGCATACAAGTCCTGTGACATTTTCAACGATGAGAGTGGTATTTTTTACCATATGCAGCCCGAGCAAACCCTTGCATTTAAGGGTGACAGCTGTCATGGTGGGAAGCGTAGTAAAGAGCATGTGACGGCACTATTCTGTGCTAACAAAGACGGTTCCGAGAGGCTGCCCATGCTCGTTGTTGGAAAGTTTGCAAAGCCACGGTACATTAAAAACTTGAAGACGTTGCCGTGAAGCTACAACTTCAACGAAAAGGCATGGATGATGTCTTCGCTCTTCAGTAATTTTTTGCAGCAGCTGGATAACAAAATGGGTGCTAAGGCAAAGAAAATATCGCTTTTCGTGGACAACGCACCGTGCCACCCACCCAATACGTCCAGCCTGAGGAGCATAAAGGTTGTTTTTTCTTTCCGCCCAATTGCACAAGCTGGCTGCAGCCACTGGAAGCTGGCATTATTAAGTGCGTCAAGCAAGGGTACCGGACGCGGTTAGTGCAGCGTCGGATGACAGCTATGGAGCGCAGCGAGTCGGAAAAAAAAAGATCACTGTACTCGACACCATGCATTTTATTGCCAGTTTGTGGAACGCAGTGTCGCGAAGCACAATCGCTAACTCATTCAAGCACTGTGGCTTTAAGCGAGAGACTGTCTCCTCTGATGGAGATGCAACAACCTCGATGCCGCTCGAGGCCATTGCAGGCTTTGCCAACAACGATTTCGAGGGTTTGCACCTCACCACGAGCTTCGCCGAGTACGTGGAGGCCGATGACTATGTTGCGATCTGCAGCGAGCTGTCACTGGATGACGTCATCGAGGAGGCATTGCCTAGTTCCAACATCACTGCAACACCGGACGAGGACCACGCCGCCGCTGCAGATGCCGTGCCTGTGCCTACCACGTTCACCGAGGTGCTACGGCACATAGACGGCATCTGGAACTTCATCTGTTCACGCTACACCTCAAAGGACCTCCTTTTGGATGTTGCCCAACTCGAGTGAAAGCTCTTGGTTCACGGATCAAACAAGGTCCAAAAGAAACTTACCGACATTTTTTGAAGTTTGCGCCGGCTGGCGGGAATCGCGGCAGTGGGCAGTGGAAGGCCGTAAAGGATCGTTTGAATAAAGCATGATTGGTACCTGTACTGCAGCATTAATTCTTATCACATTTACTTTTTTGTTAATTTGGGTTTCCAAACCCTGCAGAGTATGTTAGTAGTTTACACTGAAGTTTCTCGTAAATCCGTCGCGCGAAATAAGTAGTATTTTTATAAGCATAATTTATGTTTGGATTTTACGACGCTTTTTTGCGGTCCTGAGAAAGTCGTATAATCGGGGTTCCACTGTAGTTTGCTGTAGCCATAAATTCAGTATATTTGTGCTATCTGTAATGATGTTCAACTGTAGCTTCAAGTGATGTTCAACTGTAGCCTACAGGTGGATGCCAATCCTTCGTTTCGTAGTGTTAAGGAGATATCACATGTACAAGTTGTTACCTGTTCTGCACTTAGGCTGCCTGATGTCTACTTCTCTTGCTCAATATGTTTCTGTTGCTGTGATCTTTGCAGAGCTCCTAGAGTCATGCTCCAGCTGGATAGTGACTCACCGTGCCTCCTGCCGTCCGGCCGACTTCACCGCCTGTTTGCTTTCCCTTGCACGGCTGCAGTACATGCCCGAGTGTTCAGAACAGGTTTTTCCTGTGCTACTTGAGGAGCTCTCAGAAGGCCACTTCACCACCATGCCAGCTGTCTGGCTTGACATTGTCTGGTCACTAGCATCACTTGGCAAAGCTCAGCAGACACACCTTGATTCTGTTCTCCAGCACCATTTTTACACTCCTCTCCTGGGTAAGTGGTGCTGTTTGTAGGCTCGTGCAAACATGAGTTTTGTGGTTCAAAGCAAATTCAAAGTGAATTGCTCAAATAGCAGTTGTGGGATTGACAAACCTAAAAAAAATGGGGGGTCCTATACTTGCAAAGATGGAAACAGTTTGATCTCAGGAAACAGTTTATTTTCAAAGATCAAAATGTTGTTCAACACAAGTGGTTCAACATCTTCTACAGTGCCAGAAGTACGGAAGATTGACATGAATCTGCTGGGGTGTGTAAACCCAAAATTAAATGTAGAAAGGACTCTGCGTCATG
Source organism: Dermacentor variabilis (assembly GCF_050947875.1). NCBI lineage: Eukaryota > Metazoa > Arthropoda > Arachnida > Ixodida > Ixodidae > Dermacentor > Dermacentor variabilis. Next base: position 45,795,015 of record NC_134572.1, read on the forward strand.
GCGGGGCATGCTTGCAGTGTCCAAGCACATCTGGAACAGACGTAAAGGCATTCCGCTCAATAATTAAGCACTGTTCTAGCTTATAAAACCATGGCAAGGCACTGCAGGTAGTGCAGCTTGGAACAGCTTCCTAGGTCGTGGCTCTGTAGTGTCTCCCAGAGGTCCATGGTTCTTACGTACAGAAGTTGTTATTGCTTGCTGTCAGACAAGTAGTACACATTCTTCATGACCCAAAATGGCCATGGTTCTTACATACAGTTGTTATTGCTTGCTGTCAGACAAACGGTACACATTCCTCATGGCACAAAATAAGAGCACACACTCTTCATGACCCACATTGGCTCATGAAGAATATGCTCTGCTTGTCTAACAAGCAAGCAGTAATGATTACCTTATATCAGGACCATGGCCTCCAGGAGACACTCTGGAAAGCCAAGTCTTTTCTGCTATATGGAATTTTCAATATTAAGGGCGTGCCTGATCAATAGTATAATGCGAAATGCTCCCTGGCATCAGCCTGCTAAAGCGACTATAGTTAAACCTTGATATAACAAAATTGATAAAATCAGCAATTTGCTTCGTTGTATCAAAATTCTGTTGTATTGAAATTCAACATTTTATGCAAATAGTGCAGTCTCCAATCGATGTTGTTTTTACATAGAAGGGGCCGTAAGTAATCCAAAAAAGCAAACTTGAATGAAAAAGAAAATTCATTGTTGAATTCGAGAGTTGGCGATGAAGTATATGCTTTCATGCTGTGTCAACAATATCGTCACAACCGTGATACGAATTAAGCGAAGCACGCCACATTTTCATGTCCACTCCACATTTGTGGCTGATAGTGCTGCCCCCAGTGGGACGGGGCTATCACGAATGCTTTGTCTGCCTCCCGCTTCAACGATTCTCCAAAATGTGAGGTTACGCAACCTCAAGCACTAAACATGTGGGAAAACAATGCACATAATGCCATGAATTCTCAGCACGCCCACTCTTTGCACATGCGGCATATTACCTCTAAAGCAGGACATGCTATAAGCGTGTGCGCTCATGCATGGCTGCGCTATAAAAGGAGATGCACATGAACCTGCCCCTACTCATCAACCCCTCATGCACACTTGTTTGCATTGTCGCGAGCTCTCTCCCCTCATCCCCCTTCCCCTTGCTCATGCCGAAGGGCTCACTCTCATGCACTTTCACTCGCAGCCAAAGCATATAGCGCGTGCGGCTGTGTCGACCTTCCTTGATGAGCTCATAGATTTTGGGATTGTTGTCCTCAGTTCGCGCACTTGAAGGACGACTGTAATGGGGCTGATCTTCAATTGTCATTTCCCCCTTTTAAACCGAGCAAACCATGCGTACACTTGCTTTTTACTGAGACCTTGTTCTTTGTCTGTTTGCATCATCGCAACAGCTTCTCCTGTGTTCTTGCTGAGTAAAAAGCAAAACTTCACAGCCACACATTGTTTGTGAGAATCTGCCATTTCTTCTTGTCACGAGTAACTACAGACACACAAACAAAACTGCCAGAAAAACAAAAGGCGTCATTGTTGGTTGATGCCACTTGGCATACTGACTCACGAGAGGTCCTCCTAAAGCGCTGTAGCAGCGAGACCTCATACTACAAGTACACAATGTGCAGGAGTACGATTCCAGCTATTTTTGGTTTCCCCCTTGTATGTAGCAGGTATTGAGTGACAGAAAGCTGTATTGGGATTTTCTCATTGGCACTTTTCATCTGGTTATAATCATTGATATGCTGATTAAATAATTAAGACTAATTATCTAATTAGGCAGAATGCAAAAAATATTTGAGTATCTCCAAGCGACGGCAAACAACATTACCTTGTTTCTGTCCAGCTACATAGCATTTACATATTTGTAAGGTTTGGCTCAAGTTAAGTGAAACACCCTGTATTGAGGCTCAGAGTTAAAGGTGTTGTATGGACAAGAAGTTACAAAAAGTGAAATACTTCTTTATATCAAGAATTTTGTTGTATTGATGTTTTGCTACATCGAGGTTTAACTGTAGTTCCAGCTCGTGTCATTCAAGCTTAACGTCTTACAAAACACAGATATTTGAGGTGTGGTCCCACCATATTTTTCTCACAGGGAGCCAATTGTGCCGTAAACAGTGGACAGGCTATGAAACTAAGTGGTAAGGTGGCCAGATCTGTACAAAATTGATAAAGCAATGTGCGAGTTACAGAACTTGCAGCTTTAATCCACTGGTGGTGCACTATATTTTTTTTTTCACTTTATCTACCATAAAACAAAAGATATAGCAGATGCCACTCATTGTAATGTGCTCTATTCCTTATTGCTTTCTTTGGCTTCACTGATTTTGCTTCCTTAACCCTTTGAGGGTCGATTTTTTTCGCCATATGTGACCGCCCAGGGTCGATTTTTTTTTATTGCAGATTCCAATTCTTTTTAGGGACTTATTTTGAAAAAAATTTACCTTAAATTTTCTAGGGTGACCATAAAGTGAGAAAAAAATATTTTGCGTTGTGTACATGTACTCTTCATTCATGAATAACAACAATAAAGAAGGAAATAAACTTCTAAGAATTGAAAATTTGATTCATTGTTATAGTTCAAGGCTTTGAAAATGCACAAGTGGGAATATTTCTCAACTCTCACCTGTTCTTGCCCTTACACTAATATTTACGTCCATAGCGTAATCGAACTGCATAGGTGTGTGCACTCAAGAAAACTGTGTGGTTGTGTGCCTGTCAAAAAAGCAAAACGTGTGACAAAATTCCGCTAATCTTCATCCTATCGCCAACCAGAGGCAATTAGTTTTCGCGAGTGTCCAAAAAAATGAAACGGAAACGCATGCACCACGGCATCCTTCCTATGCGCACCCTTGTGAGCACTAAACAAGCGAGAAACAAGCGGTAGCCCTTTGAGCGATTAGTAACGACATAGCCGTCGGTTTTGGAAGTGAAAGAAGCCGAAACCGCCCGCGGAACAAAACCCAAACCGCCGTTCACCCGCGCTCGTGCCAATGCACGAGTGGTAGTATATAGACGTGCGGGAGCAAACTAGCTCTAAAACAAACTATGCAATGAAAACAGAGAGAGGGAGGCACGCGAAAAAAATTCTCTGTATTCCCACATAGTGGCAGCACATTATAGAAAAGAAAAAATGAGGAAATATGCGCACTTTTTAAACGTACAGACGGCGCCGTAAATATATGGCATCGACAATTTTTGGACTTGTTCGTGGCGCCGTATATTTACGTCATTGACCCTCAAAAGGTTAAGGTATGGACCAAGGAAAATTCTCTGATCAGTACTATCTGTTGTCGTCAGGTGCCATGATCTTGGTCGGTCACTCTCTGGGATACTTTCACTTTTATGTGACGTGGCATCTGATGCTATGCTTCACTGCAGCGAAGAGTGTTCTGCATGATCATTTAGCCAGTACGCAGCCACCAGAAATGGCATTCTCGAAAGTGATTGACTGAGAATGCAACTTTTGTTTTCCTAGTATCGACTGCATTACTGGTGCTGTTCCTCATTTTTGTGTTGTAGTGGTGCACATTCTTTTAAATTTCAGTTTAGCTGCAAAGTCGTTTGCTCAACTTATGTCACTTGCCCTGTTCTAGCATTAATTGGATCTTGCATGTTATTGTTTATTTTCTTACCAGAGGACTCGTCTCTTGCTGTGCCCTCACGACAAAAGCTGCTGAACATAATCGCAGTGAACGACTTGGAATTTCCTGACGGTCCTTCTTTTCCAAAAGAAATGGTTGAATCCATTGTTGAGGTGAGATTCGAACGTATCCGATGCGACATTCACGGTTAGCTATGTAATCAACTCCTTTGTTCTGGCTATGCCATCCAGCAGCGTGCCCCTAGACTACTCATGTAGGAATTTTAGCAACAACATTACTGTAGAGATGCCTCATTTGCTATTTTAGATCCATGTACCTCATAATGGTGCAGCCGCCTGCCACAGTGAAACAATAGCCATGGCATCCTGCTGTTAAGTACAAGGTCGCAGGTTTGATTCCTGTCTGCAGTGGCCATACTCCAATAGGGGAGGAATGCATTAGCTCTTGTGTGCTTAGGTTTAGCAGCATATTGAAGAAACCCAGGTGGGCGAAATGATTAGTCCAGAGACCCCCCCCGCTACAGTGTCTCTCATAATTTCTGTCTTGCTTTGGAATGTTAAAACGCAAAATTTGACTGACTTCATTTGATTATGGTGCACTTGATTCCTTCAGTGTGTTAGCTTAATGGCACCATTTTGCTTTGCGAAATTCATGTGGTTTCAGACGGCTTGGTTATAAAAAGCAAATGAAGCTTTTAGCAATTGAATTCCGTTCAGATTCCATCTAATCTGGGTTATGTGATTGGAAAACTACGTACTGCAGTATCCTTAGTATTAAACTAGCAGCTGCTTCCATTGAAAGTGTGATACAGTCGAATCCACTCATATTGATACCATTTTTAACAATATATCGGTTGTAACAATAGAGAGTTTTAGCCCAGCGGGTTTACGGCCAGCGGAGCGGAGCGGGCGAGCGGAGACACGACTGCGCATGCGCACAACGCTGAGGCGGCCAGCGGTTTTACGGAGCAGCGTTTACGCCCGCTGGAAAGCACTCCCCAGCGGAGGGTATACGCAGCGCGCGAGCGTGCGTAAGCGCGCGCGGGCGTGTATGGGAAATGGAAGATGGCAGCCGCGAACATGAACGCCGGCAGTTCTGCATCGACGACGGCGACTGCGGCGCTGACCCGTACATTAGTACTCAGTATATTATTAACAAATAATGTACTGAGAACACGTAATATATCTTTATTCAACATTTCTTGCATTATAAAAGCAAGCGTCATTCAAATTCATTTCTCAGTAACTCCTATTCGGACCACTAGGTGGGGAAGCAGAGCGCCCCGCTCTCTCCGCTCGAGCGGGTGAGTGATCCGCCGGGCTAAAATTCTTTTTTCGCGAGCCGCTCCGCTGGCGCAACGGTGGAGACCGCGAGCGGAGCGAAACGTAAACCCGCTGAGCTAAAACTCTCTAATGAGAAGCTGCTGCACCGTCAACTTTTGTATGTTTTCCATGGTAAAATAACCCGCTTACTACAATGCTCCGATGCCGTATTATCGATTATAACGACGAAGTCTGACTGTTGGTTGTCCGAGTCAAAAGGGAGTGAAATGCAAAATCCTCGAAAAAACACCTTCAACACCCGCGCACGTTCATTTTCCAGCCATTTCCGCGCGCCTCTCTTTCCTCGCCCTTCCACCCCTCCGAACACTAATGGGCTGCGCCCATACCTCTAAGCCCATACCTGCCAACCCTCCCGATTCGCCCGGGAGACTCCCGATTTTTTACTGAACTTTCCGATTGTGCTATCACTATCTTATATCTCCCGAAAAGTGGTCTCTGTTCGCGCAATAATGGTTCTTGCGAAACCGGCACCGCGGAACCTACAGCCGCATTGTAATCGTCAGCATCACCAACAACGGCAGCACTAGCACCATCAGTATCATCGACTAAGCAGCCATGGTGGAGAGGAGGGAGAAAAATTGGGACTGCAATTCAGTAGAGAGAAGTCTGGGATAATAGTATACAATGAAGAAAGGGGGGAACCATTGGAAATACAAAGCACTAAGATTGATCATGTTGAAAAATACAAGTATTTGGGCATATGGCTAAACGAGGGCAAAAAGTACTTGGAAGAACAGGAAAAAATTATGATTGAAAAAGCGAAAAGGAACTCAGCTGTAATGAAACATAAGGCACTTTGGAACTATAATAGGTACGAGGTGGTTAGGGGCGTATGGAAAGGGGTTATGGTACCTGGCCTCACATTCGGAAATTCAGTACTGTGCATGAAATCGGAAGTTCAGGCATGCATGGAAACGAGACAGAGAAGTGTAGGCAGGTTGGCCTTAGGAGCACACGGGAACACCCCTAATGAGGGAGTGCAGGGGGACATGGGATGGACGTCATTCGAAGGTAGAGAGGCAATAAGTAAACTAAAATTTGAACAGAGACTCCCAGCACTGGAGGAAAAAAGGTGGGCAGGAAAAGTATACAAATATCTGTACATGAAAAGTTTGAACGCAAAGTGGACACTCAGAACTAGGAAGCTGAGGAATAGATACCTACAGCCGAGGGAGGGGGCCCAACATGGTTCTAGTGTGGGAAAGGAGGTGAAGGAGACGGAAAGAAAAATGTGGGAAGAAAGAATGCTCGGAAAGCCAGCGCTATCAATGTATAGGTCACAAAAACAAGAGATTAAGAGAGAGCTCTTATTTGATAACTCGCGGGGCAGCTCACTATTATTCGAAGCTAGGACAGGGGTTTTGAGAACGAAAACATACAGGGCTAAATTTGAAGACGTGGACCTTCGGTGCACAGCATGCGGAACCGAAATGGAGACCACTGAGCATATAGTGCTGAGATGCACAGACCTTCGCCCAACCCTGGCAGAGGGAACAGTGGCAGATATGGAAGGGGCATTAGGTTTTCTCGGGGAACGAGGGCAAATAGACGTGAAAAGAGTGGCAGTAACGAAGGGGAGGCTAGAGGATTGGTGGAGGAAGTCAAGGGATAGATAATACTATAAATCGGGGAGATAATGTTTCCTCTACTGTGTTAGATAGTTATTTTGGGGGGAGGAGGGGAGTGAAAACTAGGTTAAGGAAAAGAGGATATAAAGAAAGGGGAAAAAGAAGAATAATAATAAAATAGGAAGGGGAGCAAAAGGCTAGGTGGCGCCAGCCGCCGCCCGTTACAAAGGGTATAGCCGCCATCCATCCATCCATCCATCCATCCATCCATCCATCCATCCAGCCGACTACAGCGTCTAGTAAGCCGACCAATACCAGAGCCAATGTAGTTCTTGCATTTCATGCATGCCTTCCTCCATGGTGCATCTCGTTGCTGCTGCTTTTGTGTATGATCAGTGTTGGCTAGGCCGTGTGTGCGGTGCATCATGTAAAGTTAGAATTCTCGTGTGCTTAATGCCATGGCGCTACCAAAGTCAAAGAAAAGGTATTATAGAAGTTATTGCGAACTTCTGAATTTCCGTGCTTTTTGATATCAAGAAAAGGAGAACATTTTGCATGTTGTAGAATGTTTGGATGCGACGTCAGCGTGTCTCACGGTGTCAACGGCGACTTGAAACTGCACGTTTCCACTGCGAAGCATGAAAGTTATGCTCGTACTGCTGAGCAGCAAGGAACATAGTGAACTTTCTCCGTAACAAGTGCGACAACAGTGTCATACGTGTGGAGTGCCTGTTTACGGGATTCATCGTCGAACACAACCTACCCCTTAGTGTCAGCGACTACGTTGGGCCTCTTCTACAGAAAATATTTCCGAAATGAGACGAGGCGAAGCGCTATTGATGTAGATGCAACTCTGAAACGCAACTATGAAGAATGCGGAGGTGACCAACCTGAAATTTCACAGGCATCGCTCTCGAGTCTTCGTTTCTTTATTCAGAGTTTCCCTCAGCTGCTGCCCCGAGATGCCAATGAATCTGCTGAAGACGCTTTAGATGCTCTCGAAGCTGAGTTTGCCACACTACAGGCATACCGTCTTCCAGAGGACATTCTTAAAGAAGAAAGGTGGGACACGCAATGGTCTATGGTTGGGAAAATGAAAAACACTGATGGAAAACATGTTTCACCGAGTTGCTAAGGCCACCGGAAGTTGAAACAGTGATGCCCCCCCCCTTTGGCGTGAATAAAGTCTCCTGATTTTTGAACTCGCCAGGTTGGCAGGTATGTAAGCCGCCTCACCTTCCAAAACAAGAATCGACCAGGCTGACTGCGCTGCTCACAGGTTGCTCGCATGTTGCTTGCTGGCTCCTCATTCAGTGCAGTTTTGCAAACAGCTTCATCGCTCGCATTAGTCTTTGTTGGTTGTGTCGAAATCGTTCCTGGCCACGCAGTTTCTCAGCCTCGCTTGACTCGCTGCTGAAACGGTATATGGCTGATCCACCCGCTGATCATCGGTAATGCACAATGTTGCTGGTGAAAAGAAAGCCTAATATAGGTGTCACACGGCACACTTTTGATCGCGATCAAGCCCGATCCGGATCGAATTTCTCGGTCGTGATTGGCTCCTTTGTACAAAATGCGTGAGAGAGCCAATTGCAGTCAAGAATTCCGATTCGGATCACTGCAGATTGCAATCAGAAGTGTACGTGTGACACAGGTATAAGTGCGTCTAACCGATGAGGCAATCGTCGTGAACATGCTTGCATCTGATTGCGACGATGACAGCAGCGATGATGCGGTAGGGCAGGCTGCCTCAACGTTGTCCTCACAGGAGGCCTGCGGAAGATTCAGTCCCTCCGGGGCTTCGTTTTTGCAAGGAACCTTCCGCTGCACTACATGGAGCACCTGGATGCCTTGGAAAAGGATGTCGACAAGCTTCACATAAAGCATTCAAGGCTGACGGACGGGTTTTTTCGTGCAAGCCAGTGCGAAGTATATGGTGAGATGCTTGTGGCGATCTTGCCTCAGCGTTTCTTCTGGATTTCTCAAGCTGACAGGCTGCCGCGGCAGCTTTCTCAAAATATTTAAAAGGCCCCTTTTGGGGCCACCAAAGCAATGCGTCGGCGTTGCTCGCATATTGCTTGCCACCTGTGACCCCTCTTTGCAGTTATAGCAGTGCTATTCTTTAACGCCGACAGTCGCGGCTTGCTACACATGATCGGAGCACCCAGGAAGCAGTTAAATGAGTGAACACAATCAGGAGCTGGATGGAGAAAAGTGGCTGGGAGGGGCACTAGCCTCTCCACCATTATAGTTTTCTCACATCAGCTCTGCCATCCCCCTATTTTGATTTTTTTCATGCAACCCGGTTATAACAATTATCGGTTATAATAATGGAATTTTCGTGGCACTTGAATATTGTTATAAATGGGTTAGACTGTACACACGAGCGTGCTGTTTAAGTGTAATCCTAAATGGCAGTGTAATTTTGAGAGACGTGTATGTTCAAAAACCACTTGCGCAGCAGAACCACAAGGTGCCAGAAGCAGGAGCACTGCAGCGTTCAGTCAGGGAAGCACTGACGCAGCTTGCCCCTCTGGGGAGATACTTATCACAGAGCCCAAGCCTACCTTATGGACTTACTGCAGGCAAGTGCTTTGTTAGGATGTTCCATACTGCATCTCATGATTAACTCTTTTGGGTTCTGTGAGTGCCCAAATTTATGCATACACTCTTCATCTCACCTTTTATTCACAATGCGGAAACCTGATTCAGTTTAACCTTTTTTAAAGGGGACACGACACCAAATTTTTGAGCTAAAGTTATGCATTGCACGTTAAACTGTACACATTCCTCAGCAAGCGGGCCAAATTTGAGTGCATTTAGTGCAGTAGGGAATTTGCACTTGAATTTTTCAATGTTACAGTTGAATCGTAAAGCAGCTTGGCGGCACTAAATGGTGACAAAATGCACTTCTGAAAACAGCTCCCTCGGGTAACAGACGCCGGTCTTGAAGGCCATGCTTTTGCATACTGAAAACACCGGAAGTGATTGCAGGAGCTGGAAATACGTCATGGCCACCATGCGTCGTTTTGTTTTTGTATGTGCATTTCGATGCAACTTGGTGGTTTTCTGCTGCTTTTTATCGCGCTAGTGTAGTAATTGTAGGCACAATTCAGCGGTGATGCCGTTTCTAAGCCATTGAGTGCTAGAGCGTTTGGAGAGAGATGGCCACTGTGGTCTCGAACTGTTTAAAAGCAGACGACAAAGAAGTGGCCTCTCAGTTCCAGACGTCACACAGCCTTGCCAAAATGGCGGTTGCTGCCGGTAGAAGAGGTTGAGAGAGGCAGCGATTACAAATTGAAATTTCCAGTTACATTGTGGGCTGAGTGCCCAGGTTCTTTGTGTGCATAACCATATTGTGCCCTCTAGTATCAGTCACAAAATTAAACTGAGAACAGTTGACAACCATATCATAGCGCTTTTAATGAAGTGATATCAAACACAAATATATCTGTGTTCATTATAAGCATAAATTCTGATATCAATAAAAAATCACAATTGCATTTATGCAAAATTAATAGAGCATACATGATGTCTATGACAGGCTGGCGAAGGGTCTCCTCTAGAATTTGATGGTCTTGCTGTGCTGGGCATGTGAGAAGCGCTAAATTACAAGTAGTACGTGCTTTGTACTGTTATCAGTATGCAAACGTGCGAATGGTGTGATTCCGTGGGATCAGCATTTTGGCTTGCCAGCTGTATGCCAGCCAAGCCAAGCCACTCGCCAAAATATGCATACACTGGAGTGTTCTAGGTAGGTGGAGTGGGCCCTGCATGAGCTCCACGCCGAGGCGTTCTTTAGTGAAATGTTGGTGGCGCCACTGTCCCTCACCTGAATGAATGGCCTTACATGCCAGGCAAATGCGGGTTCCATCAGAGACCCTACTGCAGCTGCATGGAGCTTGGACAGGCATTTCATGCTGTTGTATCAAGTTTTGCTACACACTGCAAAACACTAGTTCACCAGGGTTTACTCAACTTTTCGAGTTACCAGAGAAAATATTAATGCACATACGTTGCGCAGATGGCACCATTGAGAGGAAGTGATGAGCATCCTGCCTGCACTGTCCGCCCTACTGAAAGATACACAGCATGGAAGAAACAGTGATTTTATTCTCCAACCGCGTGTCGGAAAAAAAAAAGAAAGAAAGAAAAAAATGTAGAGAGAACAACGAAAACAATGCAAGAATGAACGCCTGTCGAACAGGTGGCAGCGGCTCGGCCTGTGAGCTCGTCGCAGCCAATGGGCACAGGTGAAACAGCTGGAGCCTCAGGATAATGCGATGGCTGCATCGCCGTAACTTCAGCATTTTTTTCTGCCAGTCTCTAAGCTTGCTGCAGCGTACGCTGGAACTGCACCCCTATTTGTAGTACACACCACATGCACATACAACATGTGCCATAATAAGTTGGTTTTGCGGAGTATTTCACATTTTTGGCTATCAGAATACATATTTTAAGCTGTAAGTGAACAAATATTTACTTCGCTGTAGCCAATATTGTCTTGGAATTTTCATTTTCATTGTATCATGCAAATGCTCATTGAAATAAAGTATGGCCAACCAAGAATTTATGTAAATTTTGGTTAAATATATATTTACTTCGTCATGTGCAATAATTCATTATATGTTTCGTGCAGTCAAACCTCGTTCTAACGAAGTCGCAGCTGGCACAAAAGTAACATTATTATGTACAATATGTGTTATAAACATATCTGTTACACTGTTATAGTGGTGAGACAATTTGTTCATTTGCTTTATTATATCTGATATTTCATTATATCGAGGTTCAACTGTATTTGTTACATTGAGTTTCAACTGTGGTAAGTGTGGTATTAGCTGAATTTGGTTAACGTAAGATCACAAGTAAGTCCCATAGCGCGAGTACACTAACAACCTAAAGATTCAGTACAAGTCCCACCTACAAAGCTACACTGCACGTTTCTTCTGTACCTCGATACTCCAGAACATGGCTGCCAAGGGGTGCTGATACATTTTGAAAGAAGTTTGCCTCCGCTGTGTCGATGTGATTGGCTGGCATGTCCCTGGAAATTCTTTTTGATTTATAGAGCAGTGTATTTGATATTGCATTCGTAAGTTGCCATGCTGTCTTATTCTTGGGTAGGCAAAAATAATTTATCAAGTAGGCACTGTGCTCGAGCACAATGCTGGGACTGTGTTTTTAAACTGTCACTTGGGGATACTGCTTTTTGTGTGCTGTGATTGGCCAAATTGCAAGAGCTGTGGCGTGCTTTCATGTGGAGGATTCTTTTTGCCAAGAGGATGTAGCTGCCTATATTATTTAACTCTTTGAGTCCCGTGGACGAGTCTTAACCGGTTACAATATTTTTTTACAAAGAGTGCCAAGGACGAATCTGTCTTCTACACAAGTTTGGGTGCTCTAAGTGCCAGTAATGGGTCGTGCTGATCCATTTTTTTTTTTTACATTCTGGTGAGTTCCCTCTTTGGCCGGCCATACAGACTCCACTCATTTGGCAGAGATTTAAAAAGTGGAGGCTACTAGTCGTGCGTTGCCGCGCTTGTCACGAAAGCACGTCTTTATTGAGTCGTCAAGCTCCGAACGGGGTTTGCTTCTGCATCCAGGCATCGACAGTGATGGCAGGGATACTCTGTGCTATAGATACATCCAGTGACTCTGATGTCATTGACTACGACAATAGTTTTGATATGGTGTAGCAATGGCTGAAGCTAGATAGATGGAACCTTCCGCCAGCGCCTCCTCATTTTACATTTGAGCATTTTTAGACACACGTTGTGAATTTGCTACCCCTGTGTCATATATTCAATAAAGCTTCGTCTACTCGAACTCTGATGTCTCGAAATACCAGTTAAGTCTAAATTTTTTTTCCAGCTGTGGGGTGAGCCCATGTGTTTTTCACCTCTTGTTTTGAAAAGTTTTTGCGCCGAACTCCAGATATCTTCAAATGTCGACTTCGAAAATACTAGGGAAGAGGCAGTGGGGCAGCATGGCTTGCACTCACTTTTTTAATAGCAGCAGCTCGCTAGCTGAACTAGATGCCATGCCACTCTTCTCGCTTATCTTTACCTTATCATCGCTCCATGCACTTGTTCGGCTGCTCACTGCCATTTCATTAGGGCGTCATGCATGCATCAGTGACCTGGTCTATTCTTTTGCCTTTTCACTTAAAATGCTGTCAGTGCTGCATCAGTGTGGTCAGTGTGGACTGATGATATTTATGGCAGCATCTTTGAATGTCTTCACATCATCTATGTGTGGCCAGAAGGATTCTATTTCTGTAATTTTGCTTATCTCAAAAATCTACTTATTACGATGTTTTTCCAGTTTTTACAGCTTTGAGTTAACGGGAGTTTACTGTATTTTGAATATGTGAGAAATTTCCTGTTTATATGTGCAGTTAAAGTAAATGTCATATTCTGAACACCATTTTTAGATTTATTGCTGCCACTTAAAGATTAATAGCTGCATTAAAAGGTGCCGGTTTGCTTTGATGTGTTTATAGTCGCAAAAGTTATGCGAGTCACATTGCTGTGGCTTATGCCTTGCAACAAATTATTAAAAAAAAGTTCAGCTCTAATGCAAGCGTTTACTAACGAACTGCATAGCACCATATAAAAGCGAAGTTGTAGTTTGTTAACCATGAAGATTATTAGCAGTTAAGTGGCAAAAGGGCATGGTTGTGAAAATTCATGTAAAAGTATGGTGTTCAGTGATTCAAATGCACTAGTTGGCCTGCATGGCGGCTGGTGCTTTTTATGCCACTGGTGAGCGCTGGGTGATTGCATGGAGGCCAAACGTAGTCGCAATGCATCGCATCGGCCCCCTCTTTTATTGTGTACCACACCTCATCAGCTTGATGTCCTCAGGACCAACTGGTGCTGCAAAAAGTTCCAGTCACCAAGTTCGCCAATTATCACGTTTAGATCGCTGAGTACTCTACAAACCAAATTTTAAAACAAAAGCCTTGGAAAGCTCATGGGCCAAAAAATCCGTGGTCTGGCGTTATGGCACCAAAACTCAAGCGAACCAACTTGGAGATATAGGTGAACTGGCCATATCTCCAAAGCTGGATTCATTGTGAAGGTTGAGAGTCGAACCCTCAACCTTTAGTGGGAGTCGAACCCACGACCTTTGGTGTTAAAGCCAAGTTAATTAAGGCACTTGAACCTACGATGCAGCTTAGAGGTATGGACGAACAGCCCATATCTCCAAGTTGGATTCAAGTTGACATTGTGAAGTGTGTGTCGAACCCACTACCTTTGGTATATTTAAGAAGTTAATGAATGTGCAGTTAATTAAGGCCTCTGGTGGGAGTTGAGCCCTTACCCTTTGATGGGAGTCGAAACCATGACCATTGGTAGAGCAGAAACCATGACCATTAAGGTAGAGTTAATTAAGACACTCGAACCCATGGCCTTTGGTGGGAGAAAACAAGTAATATGAAGTAACAAGGTATTTGAATCAAAATGTCACGTAACACAACGAATGCCTTCATCTTCTTTAGCGTATGCTAAAGTGACTGTCAACATTTTGCAATGTTTGTTTGTGGAAACGAAATGCATGGACACTGTGAGTTCAAATATCCGTGTAAGTAGTTCAAATAAAGCTGTTAAATAATGTACATACGTGAGCATAATATCTATATTTTAGATAATAATGTTGTTATTATCAATATTTTCCTGCTTTGTGTTGTTCTTTTTTGACAGATGGAGAAATGATCGTGGACAAAAATGCACAGCCTGTTCTGCTCGACTCAAAGCCTCAGCCAGATCACCATAGGTTTGTTCATTGGCTGGGACTTGAGAACTTTTCCCATGACCTATGTCATTTTGACTGGCGTGCTTGTTTTTTATTGCTGTTGTAGAATTTGTGCCTGTTTTCTTCTTTCCTGTAGAATTGCATTGGTGGTGCTTGACTACAGGGACTTTACATTGCACAGCCAAGTGCCAACTGGCGCCAATGCTCTTCGAATGCGGCTACTGAAACATCTCGGCTACAAGGTGCTGCAGGTAGGCACGCATGCTTTTGAACTGCACATTCAAATACATCTGCTCGTTATTTGCCCTAAAAATAAATTATCACAGAATTCTCACACATTGCAAGGACTTAGGTTAATGTGAAGCATTAGCTGCACAATGCATGTGATTAAATGTTTTGAAGTTTCAGTTTGTGTGTATTTCACTTATGCTGTTGGGACTCGCAAAGAGGCTACAAGAAGCAGACTGATGCATACTTTCTAAGTACCTGGTCTCATACAGCATGATTGGGACATAAATATACCCAATGCCATTTTTAGTAGAACATGTAGCTCCATTTCAAGTAGAATGCACAACACATCCGCGCAATGAGAGTGAGGGAGCGCCCCCACAAGTACACATGGTGCTGAACTGTGCATATCATCTGCTGTGTTTAGCAGAGAATGAGGGAGAGAATGCTTGACATTGCTCCGAGAGCACCTGTCTACAACTGTTCTAGCGGCCGGTTCTAGCGGCAGGTTTGTCCGACTCTGCATGGTTTACTAAGCATGATATATCAGCTTAGAAATGACGAGGAAACACTGGGATGCACAATGCACTGTTGAAGTAATCTTAACACCTACTGGGTGTTGCGTCTGTGCTGTACTGAGTTGATCCCAATGGCTGGGCAATGTCACATAGCATCTCTCAAAGGTCTAGCTGCTATGAGGGATGAAGGAAACTGGCAGGCTCTGACTTTTAGAAGTGAATCGTTGCTATGCAATGCAATGTATGGGCCAAGCACTAGGTTGCTTGAGAGAAGAAGTGGTGAGGTACATATTTGCCCTGTCGAGCCATGCATGTGTCTGTGGCCTATCAAGTAGAGCATTGTGCTCCTGCCCTGGGCAAACCATGTTCGAAGCACACCATTGGATGCGCAATTTTGTTTTATTATTGAGGGTGCGATTTTGAGGCTACCTGGCCAAATGTATGAAGAAAACCTGGAAATCAATCCTAATGATGCTTTCAGTTAAAAGATTGCTTCAATACATTTGCTTCATAATAGTGAAGTCTGTATAATTATACATAGTGAAATCTTTGTTTAGGAAAACCCACTTCCAAGTAAATATTTATCAAAGTGCTTGTGATTTCTCAGCATTAGCTATACAGGCAAACACATCTCATGCCAGGAAAACTAGTTGCAGCTTTAAAGAGGTCCCAGTTTCTTTAAACTTTGTAGCAAAGCTTGTAAGACAATGCAGCGCCTAGAACAGGTTTAGTTACAGTAATTATAATTTGTGGGAACTGCACAGGCGAGTGGTTTAGGAATGTTTAGGGCACTGCAGTATTGCATTATCAGCATTTCTTTTATGTAGGCCTTTTAACCATTAGTGCAATAGATTGTGATGGAGTAACGAGTGTGTGTGAGCATGCGTAGGAACGACACAGCAGATTAACAGCCATTTTACAGGGCTTGTTGTTTGTCCATTTGCTTCTTGGTTACTGGCAAAGCAAGTTATATAACTGCCATAAACCATTGGTGTTTTACATTTCTTTGAAGTGATAATGATTAGTTATGAGTAAGAGCTAAAATATCTAGTAGACATTCATCTCTTGCCGTCACATAGTTGTGTACTATACTCATGGAATGAAGCAGAACAGGGAAATTTTAAGTAGATAAATAAGTGCAATTACTTGAGAGTGAGATGTCACGTTGCAACATCCATCATCATCAGCCTGGTTACGCCCACTGCAGGGCAAAGGCCTCTCCCATACTTCTCCAACTACCCCGGTCATGTACTAATTGTGGCCATGTTGTCCCTGCAAACTTCTTAATCTCATCCGCCCACCTAACTTTCTGCCGCCCTCTGCTACGCTTCCCTTCCCTTGGAATCCATTCTGTGTTGCGACATTAGTTGGCCCTAAATCGATGCATTTCATTCTTTGAGTACTGTACACTAGCAGGCCTGTGCATATCTTGCCAAGTGCCACCACATGAAAGTTAATTTAATTCATTAACTGTTTGCAGTAAGTGGGAGCTTACTGCAAACAGTAAGTACTGCAAACAGCCCCCAGGTGGGCCATAAGTGGGCCATTTGATTTTCAGCTTCTTAATGAAGGTTTTGCATATTTGATTTCCTTATATGAAAACGTGAGGTTTATACATCTTTCAAGGTAGAAACTTGATGTTTCTTTTAAACACAAGTAAGCATTGTAGATGCGTATTCATGCATTAGTTAGCATTACTACACTATGAAACTGTTTTGTGTTGTTGTATTTCTAGGTTCCCTACACGGAGTATGATGAAAAAAAACCTGTCCTGCAAAGGGTCAGGTACCTCCACGAGAAATTACTCCAGTGTGTTGCTAGATCTTAAGGATTAGTGTACATATTTTCCTGCTGCTGTTTGAAATAAATCCTAGAGTACAAACAGCCATAAATGTTTGTTTTTATTTTAATGAAAACAAAAATGAGACATAGTGACCCTCTAATGGTTACAGTTACTCCTTTTCACATAATAGTAATAAATATAAGAAAAATCCTGCAAGAAGAAACGTCCCAGGTTTGGAAAACCTTGAGCAGAGTTAGCTAAGTGGAGTAAAGGAAGTTCGCATATAGTAGTCTTGAGCACATTGGAACATAGAGAGACAAAAGGTGAGGCATTCATTGAGACACTTCCTTCCACCAAAATGAGACATCCACCCGAACGTAGCTAAGTGCTACAAAGCCGTCTGCTAGTTGCCTGGTTAGCTCAGATGGTAGAGCAGCTGCCCCGGAAAGGCGGTGGTCCTGTGTTCGAGTCCCGGACCAGGACGAATTTTTCTTCAACTGCAAAGCTTTTCTTTCGAGGAACCCGTATGGGTTTCCTTTGTAGCATTTAGCTGTGTCACTACTTTCTGTGCACCTGAATTACAACAGCATTAAAGGAACTCAGGAAAACAATAATTGCATACCATGAGTGGCTATTCTTTGACATCACCCAGAAGAATCCATATGCACTTTGAAAATGAATGAAAGTAATGTGTCGGGTCGGGAAATATAAGGCAAGTTGCCCGATAAAAACATATAATGCTAGTGAACTCGCTGGCCTTTCTCACATATCATTTTAAAGGGACGTGAAAGAAAAAAAAATCATTTGAGCCGTTTTGCGTACAGGCAGCATCACATACAATAAAGGTGACCATTGCTAGTACCACGGCCACACTCTTACATGAGAGGAGGCTTTATGAGTTATAAAACATGGCCTCCGAGATGTGATGGCATGCTGAAGTGCATGCTGCCCATTCTTAGAAGCCGTGCATAAAAAATGCAAAAGGGAAAGGTGGGTGGTGATGCCACGTTGAAGTTCCTGCGCCAGCCTGTCACAGCGGCATGTATTTTGATGGTGTCATCTAGGGCCTAGTTATTTCTTTAGCACTAAAGAGTGACTACATTGCATTCTCAAAGAGCCGGAGACTGAACTTCGACACGTTTCAATAAGTTTCACTGCTTAGTCGAGCAATGAACGGGGCTAGTTAGTGTACATTTATGTTTGTGTTGTGCTGAGTTCAAACCTAAAGATATGAATGACTACGACTAGGAAGGATGAAGTACAAACTACTATGAGCTCTTTAATCCTGCCAGTGAACATATATATATATGGGTGATGATAGTAGCAAGAAAAAGATGAGTGCGTGAGCATGCCCTCCATCATGCTTACCAAAAGAACAGACAGAGCTTGCAGGGTTCAACGAGTGACGATAAATTTGTTACTTTAACCTATCGCGTTTTATCATGTAATTATCTTGCTACTTGTGCTTAATTCATATCTCTATGTATATAAACACTCTCACTGATAGGATTAAAGAGTTGATAGTAGTTTGCGCTTTGTCTTTTCTTGCCGTAGCCGTTCATATTTTCGGTGTTAAAACTCAGCGTAACACAATCATGAAGGAAGTTTCACTGTGCCACTACCACCCTCTTGCGGGCAAAAAATAAATAAATAAATAAAAAATCTTGCTATGTTTGCTATGTCACACTGGCATACCAGAGCTGGTTCTAGCATGACCTTCATTTTCCCTTCGAATAATCAACGGTTTACCACGAAATAAACTAAAATAGACTTTGAAAAAAAAAAAGCTTTATAAGTTTGATTTGGTGCTTCTCTTTAGTGTTCTCGTTAGAGTTCGTTAAAGCTTCCTTCTCCGCAGTACTAGATCTTCTGTGGCGAAGACCGCTTCACTAATCCACGTGATATTTCTGGTGATACGCACGGCACAGCCCGCGTGCGCGGGTGTTGTGCGTGTGTACGTGCGTGCGTGCACGCGTGTATTTGTGTATTCAAACGTCTGCCGTTGCTAGTAAACAATAAATGAGGGTAAATCAGGTTAGGGTAATTGGACAGGCTTACTTTCTGCACTGTGTCCGACTGTTCTATCCTTTAGTTTCTTTAGGACGCCTCCTGCTGAAACTCGGACATTAATGCAGTTTATGCACAGCTGTCGCTGAGTGCTCGACATATGACGTTCTTCAGTAACGATATTTGACGCCTTTTAATAATGATGCTCGAGCAAGGTACAGTTGCGTGCAGTGTACACTGCGATTCTTCAAGGGATCTGCATCCTACGGCAATAAACGCCGGCATTTCCGCGCCGCCCATTGTTATCGTACTTTTCAATCCTGGCCCAGTGGCACAAACTTATTTTTGTTAGTTTCACCTGTATGTCATTCGGAAATGTAAAGCTTTTCATTTGCATGCACGTTGTTCTGCACGTTTATTATTTGTTTTCAAAGGAAAGAAAAAAATTGCAAGTGGGTTAGGTGCACGCCGGCATGTCATAATTAAGCAACAATATGATAAAGATGGAAATACATATAATGAGTAGTTGCTTCAAGAGCGGACTTATAGTTATGCTCTGTCAGTTTAGCGATTATTCGTGAAAAGGGGGGAAAAGTAAGAGAAGGTTTATAGAGGACGTTGTAAAGCGGGAAATTTGCAGTATCCGCAAATAGCGCAGTGAATTTACTCCCGACAAAGTACGTGAACAACCGTTCTAGGCAAGCAGAAGGTGAGTCACGGAAACATTTCGTGGTAGCGGAGCGAGTGCACACTTCACTGCGGTGATCGATGCTCCCGAGGACGTGAGTTAAGGATGCAAGTCGCAGGATATGTAGTGGCTGGCGGAGCCTTGACTTCTGGCGTTAGTGGACTCGAGCGTGCGAACTACTTGCATAATTAGAAAAAAATTTCCTCTGTAACTGGAAAGCTAGGTGCACACAAGACGGATGGCAACTGCATAATTCCTACGTGCAAGTTTTAGTTAGCGTTGTAACCATTTCTTTTTTTCGCTAGTGACGACGACGCTAAGTGTAGTCGGAGAAGGGCCGAGCGACACGCTCGGCGCGGTAAGCGTGGCAGTCTAGACGAAGTTCAACCACTGACAGATGACGAATGCGGAGAGGCGCTGCGGGAATCCGTTCTGCCCGACTGAACGCTGTGCTTCGCTTACGGTAGACGGCAGTCGGTTGCCGTGCGGCGCCAAGACGGTTGCCTGCTCCTGCAGCTGTGCCCTCTTCCCGTTTCTGTTTTCTTCCTTTTGCTAGTTTTTATTTCGGTTTGATTGAATGATCCGTGGACATCAAGACGGCTACATCGATGAATCGAAACTATATCCAAGGCCGGAACCGCGGTGAGTTGGCAGCTACGGTTTAGAATGTCGGCCAAGTCTGACACAAGCGTTGCAAGAGCAAGTGCGCAGCTGCTGCACTTATTTTTAATCCGGATGCGCGAGGCAACGTATTCAGCGATTGTGGGGAGCGAACAACGGATTGTAATGAAACGTGTATGTTTCTTGAGCAGGGGACGAGTCTGTCTGAATTCGCGGAAAATTTACCTGTAGTATATGATGAACGGAAAGCGACCAGAGGCAGTGCTTCTGCGCTTGTGTTACAGCGCCAAGTCTGCCGGCAAACTTTGACGCAGCTTTCCTTTTTTTTTTTTTTTTTTAATCAGCCTGTCTACTTGCGACATTTCGCATTTGTCAGCGCAGAGGAGGGAAGAAAGAGAGAAAAAAACAGTATCACGCTGAGTGGTGTGTCTTATTTCCTGGTTTAATGTAAGTGCCGCAATATGTGCAACATTTTATTTTTCCTCTGCCCCAACTGAAACGCGCGAATGAGACAGTGGGACTATCTTCGGTAGCTTGGCACGCGTGCGCTTCGCCTCCGTAGGTTTCTCTTCATGACCGCAGAACGTTTCCACGAGTAAATAGCCTATATATGCGAAGGCAGGTTTCAGCGTAAAGAATCAAACTTCGACAGCACACACACACACACAAAAAAAAAAGGTTGCTCGAAGTGTGTTCATATTAAGGCAAAAGACGGTTGCACCCACCTCGTCAAAAGCACGCGGAAACAATTGTGGGTGTGACCGCACGCGCAAAAATGCTGCATTTTCATTTTCTTTCGTTCTGTCTGGAATGCATAACGAAATAGAGTAAACCGCTGCCTTGCAGAAGCGTTATCCGGAAGGCTTTCAAGGACGATAAATTTCAAGTATTAGTATTGTCCAAGCGGTTCACTTCTAAATGCACCTGAAAATTGTACTGGATGATGACTTAGCGCGTGGGAAACCTTCACGAGCGCAAGATAGTGGACGTACGGCTAGTATAACCTGCCAGTCCTCGACAGCCGTTATGCGACGTCTGAATTATGCGCACAATGTATGTAAGGTGTCCCGCCTAACCGCAGCCAAGCTGTTCAACGAAAAAAAAAGATTAAAAGATAACATGGTACAAGATACTCCACGGTGATCGGTTGTCAGACCTGTGACGTCGGAGCACTGTAGTTCTTATAATTGTATCTTGTGTCCTGTTTCATTGCGGTAGCAATTATGCGGACACTCCAGGCGCATTTCTGTCGTCGCCGTCGACGTGATGTTCAGTATGAAGACCAAGGGCGATAACACCGTCGCCGCACGCCCTACGGTGTATGTGCGAGTGAAAGTGTGCGAAAGGCGCGCGGCTCAGTCTCGCGCGCGCGACAGGTAGGAAAGCGGGGAGAAGGCGCGCCATCTTCCGGCGCGCGCGAGGCACCCAACCATGCACCCAACGTTGCGAGGCACCGGGGGGAGAAGAGAGAGAGAGGGCGGCTTTCTATCCGGCTGCCGCGCTTCCTCACGGCAGCGTTTGGACAGCGAGTGCCCGTGTTCATCGAGTGTAATGTGTTCATGTTTGATGTGCCTGCTAGCACCATGGTTGCTAATTTAGTTAGCGAGAGTGCGTTTAAAAGTTGATACCGCCGATAAGAGTACTATCCTTATTTGGCATGGCTGTCTGCTAATTTACTATCGCAATCGACGCTTAGCCTTTCGGGCGACACGTGGTGCATACCTTCACGTTTAACGCGATTTGAAATGTGTTTTGACCACTGTCCTTGCCATGATGCATAGTATACCTTGAGATACCCGCCGCTGGTGGCTTAGCTCCTAAGGCGTTTTGGCGTTAAGCAAAGAGGTTGGAGGTTCGATTCCCAGCCGCTTTAGGCGGAATGCGAAAATGCTAGAAAAAATTGGAGGACGCTTAAGCTTTGCCTTCAAGAGTAGAACGCGACAGCGTTCCCGTCGACCCGCCAAGGGGTGTAAGACAATGGGCTACGGCGCAGCGACTACGCGCCCCGCATCGGACGCGGTGAGCGTCGAGCAACGCAGCGTTCGGCGCGACAACGAAATGTGCGCCTGAGCAAGCGACGCACGCCTGAGCCTTAGAAACAGCTCGTTTCTAAGGCAACACCGCGTTCACTAGAGGCGCTTTTGTACCGCTTTGAAGCATCGAACTCGTGGCTCAGTGAATTTCGTTGAAGTTGTCCCGGGCTGACCTCGCGTTGACGTCCGCATTACGCACTGACATTCTGGTTTTCCAAACACTGTGCATTACTAGAATCATTAGCATATCGTACGGCACACCTTCGCTTTCGACGGGAAGAAATCGAATGCCGTAGGGTGTAAGCGGCCGTTCCTTTTTCAGGGTTCTTTGCAAGATGTCCCATAAGAATACGGCATCGCAACAATCGAGAAACATGTGCTCGATTGTTTCAGGCCTTTTGCATATTACACAGTCTACCGACCATGGTACCAACAGCCCTTTTTCCTTTAGCCACGGTATTGTAGAAAGTGTGCCACTATGGAGCATGAAAAAGAAAGTTTTGACTCGAGATGTTTACAAACAGAAGGAAGAAAAGCCAGATTGGTGTGTTTATCTGGACGAACTCCTGACCGTAAAGCGTTTTTTTACCCACTTATGCTAGCCAGACACAAGCTAGCATTTTTAATGTGATGTTATGATGTTGTTTTTTCACTGTATTGTGCCAATTTGGCAATAAAGAAAAAAAAAACTCGTGGCTCAGTGGTAACGTCTCCGTCTCACACTCCGGAGACCCTGGTTCGATTCCCATCCAGCCCATCTTGGAAGTTGCTTTTTATTTATGAAGTGCCTGCCGTGATTTATCGCTCACGGCCAACGCCGCGGACGCCGACGCCGACGACACCGGCTTTTCTGCGACACGAGCTCCTTAACGCTATCGCGTTAATAGCTAGTTTCCACGGGACGTCACGGACGCAGGTTCTCACAAAGCTGGTGCCCAAATATGGCGCCCACGCATGACGTGGGTGCACCACACATCACGTGTACATTGCTTTGCTCTCTGACGGGGACAGTTCTTTTACCGGATTATGACTGTTATCGATTTGTCGCTCGGCGCAAGACGCGCCTGTTGTAGTGTGCGTTGCTCTCACCACGTTTATTGCTTGCGCAGCTGCTCGACGTTCTAGTAGCCCGACGTGGCGGCCCCGATGATGTCGATGCAAACTGCTTACTGTAATTTGTACGGTAGGCCACATATTGGAGCGCTGGATTGCAAAGCAAATAAATAGTAATAACACAACACCTACTATATTCAAGTTATACACCTGGCTGAAATGTATTAACCGGGCTTTTTGTGGCTTCTGCTGGTGACAAGCATTGTCTCCAAAAGCGGTCAGCAACGCACAGTTATGTATTTCGTTGCAGTGCAGCTCACCGGTTCGGCGCTTCTGACAAAAGTGGGGCCGACTGTGCTCAGATGCATCGTAATAGAACATAAAGGCGAGTAGCCGTTGTAAGGTGACTATAAGTGTTAGTTCACTGTGACTTCTCGAAGAAAATCATGCGGTCAGAATTTTTCCGGCGCCCTTTACTAAGACCGCTTTAAAAGCCCAGGCGCTGTATATTAAAGCGCGCTGCTTATGGCACTGACACGGGACCCCAAGTGATAAGTATAAAGACGACGCGTAAAAAAACGAAGCGCGAAAGTCTAGTTGTTCCGTGTGTCTGCGTCTCTATTGCTGCCGTTAAAGATTGATCAGTCGATCAACACACACAAATCTACCACCGTTTCTTTTTTTTTTTTAACACAGATTTTTTATGTTTAAGTGCAGGTAAAATGATGAAGTGCTTTCATCAAAGAAATGTCTAACCGACATTTGTTAAATTGGTGTTTAAAAGTAATACATTCTTGTAACTGTTAAAGCCATAGCTTTAATTTGGGTGATTAAGTTATTTGGAAATATTAAAAGATACAGCAAGATTTCTACGAAGTGAACGTTTGTTACTCCACAACGAAATAAAGATGAGTTCTAAGAACAAGTGGACAATATTGAGACATCCTGCGAAGCTTTATAGCATGCTTCTTATCTTTGCGTGTAGAGTTTTTCAGTAACTTACCTGAGTGAGGCTCCACTCAGTAATACTGTAAATACTTCGCGCATACTGTAAATTTCATATTTTATTTCTATATTTGTATAAATGTATACAAACGAAATACGTACACTTGTATCGCACATTTTCTCGTTTTCTTGAGCCCTCTATACAACATGTGACATCTTATTGACCAGCAGATAACGTATTTTCTGTTTTGAGAGCGGCAGCCTTCAATATCATTGGCTATAGGAATGTAGCTGCTCAAGGTCGCTGTGCTTCACTACTTTCACCATTTTTTTTCCGACGCCCGATTATTATTTCTTTTTTCCGTAACAAAACTGCGTATCGGTTGCGTAACGCCAGCTGCTCTTCATTCAGAAGAGAGAGAGAGAGAAGAAAAGAAAAGCAAGAAAAGCCAAAGCCCAATAACGCGCAGTAAGTTGCATCACGTTTTGTTTCTTGGATCGTTTGCTTTTTTAGAAAGCCCTCTTTGTGTTTTGTTGGGTGCACCTTTCATTACCTCCAGTGTTGCCAATCCCCCTAGTGGGTACGAGCCATGTTCTGAGGCCACAACCACAGCGACATAACGCGCCGCTGTTGTTTGATTCGATTACCGAAGCGCGTTCGAGTAAGAGAGAGAGAGAGAGAGAGAGAGAAAACAGTATAGCATATAGTAATGAAGCTGCGTGACCCATTCCGTACTTCTCTGCGCTATACATCCATATTGCTACGTTCAGATCTCTGGCTTTCGCGGAACGAAACGCGCAACCAGTCGTGAACCGCAGATATTTGGTTGCGGTATAGTTTGGGGATCGTGCGGTTAATTATGCGAGCGCGCCGTTGTGCACCGTCGACGATTCGCGCGATTATAGCTCGCCTTCGGGGAGGGACTCGCGCGTGGTTCTCTGCATGGAACGATTTCCTCACAGCGTTTTCACGCCCGTTTTCACAGCGCGACTGCACGTGGACGTGCTGTTGCGTGGATCAAGCGCTCACATTAACGTCTCCCCCTGCCCCGCTACCAGCAACTGCGCGATGTCGACGTGCTGGCATGGGCGTGGACGAAGATTAAGTATAGGATAGAAGGAAGGCACGGAAAAGATAAACTGGCCGTAAGTCAGCGCGTACCGTATTTATTCGTATATAACTAGATACCCCCCCCCCCCCTTTTTTAATTGATTGATGGACTTCAACGGCACCGAGTAAACGGCTGGGCTCTACTTCCTTCCCCGGGTGGAGAAGGGGCCTGGAAGGCTACATGCTAATACAGAATTGTCGGTGGAGGGGGTACGTGTCCGGTGTGCCATCCCCTAGCTACGCCACTGGCCACTTCGTCTGTGGCGCTGTTCAGTGAACATGACGCCAACTTGGGCCTTTGGCCACGAGGTATGTGGCCGCTCTTCAGTGAACCTCTCTGAGGCCAAGTTGGGTAACTGAGCACGTGCTACTGCGTATATGTGGCACACTTCAATGACGTCAGTGAACTCGTTTCAGGCCAACTTGTTTTGCGGGGTGTGTGCGAGTGCTTATGTGCGACTCTTCAATGAACCTCCCTCACCTCAACTTGTGTCACTGGGTGTGTGAAGCTAGGTATGCGCCACACTTCAGTTAGCCTCTTAGGTGTCAATATGCGCCACCGGTGTGTTTTGAAAAAGTTTATTTAAACAAGGGACGATACGAACACTGAGTCGCAATCACGGCACAATTCCACCAGGACGATAGCATATGCAAGAAACGAAGGATTGTATATATGGCACATTTTCAATGTAGCGTCCGAGTTCTCATTCATTAACATATAACAACATAAACCCACGGAAAATCACAGGTAAACATAAACTAATTGTCACATGTATAAAATGATGTTCAATATACACAGTGTACACAATGGTTATGTACGATGATGATATGACAGAGACACGTTACACAATTTTGATTATATGCAACTGGGGTAGCGCCGCTCTTCATTCAACGCCTTTTACGTCGACTTCTGTCGCTAGATAAGGGTAAGTGGATATGTGCAGCTTTTCAATGAGCCGCTTTGACCCACACTTGGATCACTGGGTATGATCCTCTGGGCATGTGCCGCTCAATTCAATAAAAAGAAAAATTAATTTAGATTTCTCCGCTGCTCGACGAAGTCGAATGCGCGTCACATATATTCAGACAATATCGCTTCAATGCTAATCACACTAACGTTGACATTCATCGTTCAGATGAATGACAGATGGGTTCTGCCAGATTCTTTTTTTTTTTTCATTCTGCCCTCATCCAAATGCGGTCTCTGCCGCCGTCCCTAATCGAAGCCGGGAGCCCATGCTTAGCGGCAGAGCAACACCTTTTTTCCGCTCCAAAATGGGCAATAGGTTGGCTTTCACTCGAGGGATAAAGCGCGGACAGCAAACTGCACCTAGCTCAACTCGAGTCGTCATTTGTTGCCTGGCGGTGCGTGAAACTGCACTGTAACAAACTAGTCCGAGCCGTTCCTGTATCCGCCCCAAGCAGGAATGCTTTCTCTTTCCAAGCAACACGAACGCTTCTGCGTACTAAGCACTTGTTATCGCATTCCTTGCGAAATACGACGATGCGCGGTGAAAGTTTGCGAACGGCAAAGAAGCCGAGTGATTGCGTGTGGGAAGGCAGCTAGGCAGTGCCAATACCCGAATAAACAGTTTTTTCTATAATGTGAAATGTTTGTGCTTTTCTTTTCCTTGTAGGCAGATTATGTCCGAGGACACTTTTCTTTCCTTCTTTTATTGTCGTAAGCCAGTTAACGGTCGCACTTATATGCCGTCTCCGTGACTGCGTCGGAGACGTGTGAAGCCATAAAACCCAATTATGCAACTTCCATAGCTGCGCTTGCGACCTGGGTGCTTTTACGATGGCAAGGAAAGAAAGGTAGAAAAATGAAACGCAGATAAATCGCCAAGTAGGAAACGGAATAAAATGCGACAACGAGAAATTAACGCCGTACCCATCAGGGCGCGCAGCTGTATAAGAGCAGTGCACGAATGTCCGTAGCAGCAAATGGGAGATTTACGCTTCCTTTCTTGAGAAACGACTTTCATAACGACTGCGGCAGGTGTGTTGTCTCACTGTTGACTATACTTGTAAAATACTCGTGACATTCTTGTCTGCCAAATGTTGTCACATTGTCGTCTAGCATGTCGTCGCCATGTTGGCACGTCATTACGTTTAGCCATCTTACGCGACGCCAGCAAATTTTGTTCTGTGTCATGACGTCACGATAATGTCGATGTAGCCAGGGTGGCATTTCGAGGCGAACTTTAGCATCAAATTGAAATATCTTAACTGTCTCCCAACCTTCATACTTAAGTGTTACTATTTTGCGTGCGAGGAGGGTCTGGGAAAGCTTCAACATCTCCGAAAATTTGTGTATGAGTACTCCTTAAAAAAGAAAAGAAAGGAAAAAGATCCTGGGATATTACGTGCCAGAACCACGACGTGATTGTAAGGCACACCGTAGCTAGTGGGGGACTTCGTATAAATTTTGGCCACCTGGGATTCTTTACGTGCACCTAAATTTCAGCACACGAGCGTTTTTCTTTTTTTTTTTCGCCCGCAACGACATGCGGCGCCGCGGCCGGTATCAACTCGCGACCTCGTGCTTAGCAGCACATCGCCGTAGCCACTGAGCAACCCCGGCGGTTTGTACTACACGCAAAGCTCATAAACCATTCCACATAATTACGTTTAATTGTTTCTGGTCATGAATCGCAAATTTAAAAGAAACAAAGCTTTTGGAAGGAAATTAATTAGTATAGTAATTAACCAATTCATAATTGGTACAATGACTTCAATCACTACTGACCGAGACTTCTATCCAGCATGTCAGCAACGCCACCATGTGCTCCGCGTTAAATTTCACGCGCTTAAACCTGCATTGCGAGATATCAAAATCAGCGCAGAAAAAAAAATTACGGGCTTTGTTCCTGGGGTTAATGAGGCGGATTGGATTCGGATAAATGCGGTACGCGCGCAAAGCAAAAGCAGGAGCCGCGCGGTCTCGCCTGGCGAAACACACAGCGTGTGACGTTGCTGCATTCGTGGCACGCCGCTGATTGTGCGGGTCCCCCCATGTGCGTGCGCGTTGGGTTTCTCGCGGAAGGGGCGGTGCCAGTGCGTGCGAGTACAGTATACGCGCTTCTTTTTCTGCAGAGCTGGCAGGCGACGTGACTTGCCTTGTCAAACGTGCTTTGCCTCCCCGTGCATCGATCGACCGAGCTTTCGCTGCTTGCTCACGAAGCGGTGTTTTCTTCTTCTTTCTCGCGATGTTATTCGTTTCTTTTTCTGCGCCCCGACAGCGATTTCGTTCGGTCTGCGGGGAAGTATGCGCGGTCGGCCTCCACAAGGTCACACCGTGGAGGCGCGCGCGCGGCCGAAACGCCGAACGTCCCCGGGCGAGATTTTGCCAGAGAACTCGCGCTGTATGTGACGCTTGAAATGAATGCAGTACAGAATGTTTATACAATGCCACCCGAAGGGGGTCGGGCGATTCCGCGACCAAATATGACTGTAGAGTTGGAGCACGCAGTGGTGCGCTGGGGAGCTTCGCGAGGGAAATGTCGCGTACACCCGGCATCAACTTTTCTGTGGCAGCGCAGCTAAAGCTGCGGAGCCGAAGCACGCATTCTTTTACTGCGCATCTGCATATTGTTCGCGAATGTAAGCAACTGGAAGCTACGTACTGTAAAACGAACCGTACTACTTACTATTATAATATTTTGTTCTGGATTTACTTCATAACAAACAAAATGCTTGCTTAGGAAAAGGATTTCGGTTTCTTGCTGTTCCTAGTTTTCTGTATTTCAGTTATCCACGTCTGGTTTTCCTGGTTCCGGAAACCGCCAGCAAAACGTCGCCACTACTATGCCAATATTCTAGGGACCATAGCACTACTTGGCGTAGTAAGGCAAGAGTAGATGCTCCGCACGTGCGAGCGCGTGGGCGTAGGTGGAGTGTACTAGAATACTCTAGCGTAGCTTTGGCTGTGCTGCCACAGAAAGTTGTCGTCGGCTATAGTGTATAGCAGAATGGTACTCGGGGCACTTAGATTGCTTTTACGAAGAAAGCTGCTTGCAGGCTCGTGCTGTTAGTTTTCTCTGCAAAGGTGTCCCATTATAGAAGCACAGCGGATCGCGTCAGATGCCTGAACCTGAGTGCCGGCAAGTCCTCGAATATGGACGCCGCTTAATGCCAGAAGAACACGCGTATCGTACCCAATATCCGCTACCTAATTGCACCCAAATATCTGTCGTGTACGGGATGTCCGGTTGAGCTGAGCGCTGCAGCATGCTCTTTCAGTCGCACGCTGCATGACCCGAATAACGACGACATTATATTTTTTTCCCGGGCCGTGGCGCGTCCAAAGTGAAAACGGAAGCTTAGGCGAGTTCGATTGGCACGTAAGAATGGAGTAATTGAAGATCCACGTCTTTCTCGCAGGGCGTGCATTATTCGGGCTCGAGAAACCGACAATGCGGCGATTCCAGGCTGAAAATGCTTCGGAAATGCATTTCACGTGGCTGCATGAGAAATGGCGGTCGAAGAAAGAAAGAAAGAAAGAAAGAAAGAACTCAAGTGGAGTTATTAATACACTATGTGCCCATCTCATCAACTCCTTGCAGCCCAGCGAAAAGTATACGAGTCGTGCAGGGCAACCAGAAATGAGAACCACAAGAAGAAGTGCTCATACACTGTCCGTGCCACGGTGACAGAATGTAAGTTTCGCGGTAGGATCATTAGCAGAACACAGTGAACGAACCCTCGCCCCCTTCTCTGAAACATGAAGCCGCGGCTTTCGCTACTGATTGGTTGACAGAAGCCCTTCGCTGCATTGTACCGGGCTGGTGAGCTGGTGCACGCAGTGCACCAGCTCACCATGCTTGCATGCATGCATGCTTATTTTATTGCAGTAAGCGCGGCAGTCACTTCCATCATCGTTTGCGCCACCATCTCACCCCTCCCAAAACACAACCTTTTAAGGCAGGCTTCTTAAGTGTGCTGGATACATCTGTCAAGTGAAGCAGCAACGCCCGTGCCGCTTGGCACACGACGGGAAAGCGTGGAATAGAGGTTGACATACCGATGCAAAGGACGTCGACATTCCTCTATATGTGCGGTGTCCTGCTATAGAGGACCGTCGCGACAAATAGTCGGGTTGTTCTTAATTAGCGAACGCTTCCCCACGCGTACTTCTCTACGCATATACGTCAGCGAAGCAGCCAAAAGAATCAGTCACTTCCTCACCGAGGGCGGCCATCCTC
Source organism: Dermacentor variabilis (assembly GCF_050947875.1). Classification (NCBI taxonomy): domain Eukaryota; kingdom Metazoa; phylum Arthropoda; class Arachnida; order Ixodida; family Ixodidae; genus Dermacentor; species Dermacentor variabilis. The sequence goes on from NC_134572.1 coordinate 45,825,497, forward strand.
TTGCGCAGCGCTACCGTTAGTTCTCATTATATATCAGCCTCGCATGGGAGCTGTATATAGTATATCCTACCGCGCGGCCGTTCATCTGCCCGGGTAATATGTATAGATGAACCGCACTGTCACTTGTCCCGCGACGTGGTGTTTGTTATGCAAACAAGCGATCGTTCTGGCTCAACGCGTTTTGGTCCCCCCGGTGTTGCCTTTGCATTATATGGTGGCCAGTGCTGTGTCGCTTCCCGTTCACCCAAACCGAAGAGCTCGGAATCGGCGGTGTTGTCGCGCTAGCGTCTGCAGTTATTGCGAGCAGTCGCACATGAGTTGCGGTTGCGCGAAGTGACTGAAACGCGCCGCGTGCTGGGCTAGCGAGATGAAAAAGAGAGAAAGGAGAGAACTTTGAGGGTGTTTATCTGGACGTGGCGAAATTTTCAACGAGATATGCCTGAAAGTTTTCTTTTTGTCTTTTCATTTCATTTTAGGAGGAACATTTTGTTTTAAAAAGAACTGTCATACCTACAGGCACTTGCCGTTCTTGCATTTACAGGGTCTTTTCTTTCTCCCTTTCTTTTAGCTGCGCCAAATTTTTCTAAATATTCCCTATGACAGATAGCACAATTCTAACCCTTGATCTATATTACTCAACGAAGAGGCCATTACTTCTACGAGAACTCAAAATGTTCAATTGAATGATTAACCTAATTACAATAATAAACGTTTTAATTAATTACTTTACGCTACATATTTCTATCTACGAACTATAGCGGCTGAATTCGCACAGCGTATCTGCTTGGAACGCATTCTCTAAGCAGCACCATTTCCGAGATATAAATTTTCAAAGTGTCTGACGAAATTCACTGACGTTCCGGTTACTTTTTTAGGAAAACGCTGTTTTATGCGTTGAAGCACGAAAGTAAGCGGAATACCAATGCGTTTCGACGGACACATTGAAAATTAATATCTCGGAACTCGTGCTGCCCAGGGAATTCATTCCAAGTAGATACGCCGTGAGAACTCAGCAATTATAATTCGTAGATTGAAATATGTCGCTTAAAGTAATTAATTAAAGAGTAAATTAGCGTATAGTTACGTTAATTACTCAATTGAACGTTCTTGATTTGTCGCAGAAGTAATGGCCGCCTCATCGAGTAATTTAGATCAAAGGTTAGAATGTGCTACCTGCCATAGGCAGTCTTCAAAAAAATTTGGCGCAGCTAAAAAACCAAAAACAAGAACACACCCTGTATAGGCTATGGCTAGACGGACATTAGCACCAAGAAAAATGTAAACTATGATTTCGCTAATTACATGTTTTTAATTGTTCACTTTAGACCACGCATTTCAACTGCGAAACTGAAGCCGAGTAGTAGTGAAGTCGTTTTTGCTTAGCAGAAATTATAACTAGCGCCAGTTTCGAGACATGCAACCTTAAAATATGCTGTGATATAAATTGGCGTTTCAGTTAACAATTCACCCAAGAGCGAGTCTCTAACAGTTCGGGACGACCTTACACGGATGCATTTCTTGGCCGATTTTGGGGACGGACATCTCAAGAGTGATGCTTATTAATCTTAGGATTTGTGCTAAGCTGACACAAACGAACTACTCGTCGGCTCCAATTTGGCACTTACAACGTGCCCTAAAGTGAATAATTAGAAAGTTAATTAGCACATACTAAGTGACTAAATTTATCGTATAAATTTTCCTTGCTATACTAATGTCCGGCTATCCATGTAGCCAGCTTACCCCAAAACACAGCGCTGGCCTAGATATGATCGTTTCTTTTAAAAGAAAGTGTTCCGCATAAAAACGAGCACCTGGTATATTGTGACCTGACGCATTTTTGTTGTATACAGTGTCGAATACAAGCGTACCCGATCCTGTCGATTGGCCGATTGACCTACTTTCACGACCGTCGTCTTCGTATACATCGAATTCGAAGAAGATCCACAAACGCCGAGCACTTGAAGCTGCTCCGGCGCTTACTCGATGTGCTGCGCGTTTTCGTGCGTGCCTCGGTGACCTGCATCCTTCAGTGACTGTATTTATTGGTTGACATATCTTTTAAATAACTTTCAGCGCTTTTTTTGTCGACTTAGACTAACTTTCACTTCTCGATTTTTTTTTTTTAAACAGTGATCGATAAGTATTTGTCCTCTGTTGAACAAGTGTCACACCATAGTAGAACTTACGGCTCCGCTATCGTGAAGATTGTTTCGAGCTGAATTTATCTTGGCACAATTTTAGCAGATTCACAAAATCATTTAGCAATTCCGAACTTAACTTGAGTGGAACTTTCGTAAGAAAAATTGGCAACCCTGCCTGTACGTCTTGCCCTTGAACCATGCTTTTAACCGAAACAATCTGTGCGACGTGCAGTTCAAGACGGGTGTACGATTTTAGTAAGTTTGAGTCCTTCCTCTTCAAGAAGTGCTATCGTTACTTTTCAAAAAAAAAAAAAAGGAATTATAGATGGGACGAAAGCTTAGGGCATAATGTTATCATTACTTGTGCATGTGTTTTGGTGATTTTCGACGGGCTCTGGAGAGGTATAACGCCTCATCCGATGACACGTCCTCGCGTTTCAAGAACTTTCGTCACGTCCGGGTAGGCCATAGGAATCTGCGCTTTAAAGAAAAAGAAAGCTTTACAAATTCGTCCTTCCCCGGTGACCGAATCCGGCATCGTCGGCGGCTTTCGGGGCTGTCGCTCTGGCAATTAAGCTACAAGGAAGCTATATCAGGTTGGCAGCGCGAGGTCGAACTAACCGGTAACTCGGATAATTCGATTTGGGGGACTGTGTATAAACGTGTGCCATGTATAAACTCAGGTGGCGGACGCCGACTTTCGCTATCGTGAGCGTTCCCAGGCACACGCCGCTTGGGGATTTCCGCTGAACTCATTTGCGTGATCAGTCTTCCAGCGCTTCGATTTATCGAATCACCTGGCGCTGCCAGCTTTGTGGCTTTCTACGATTGCTCATTTCGTGCAAAGCGACTGCACCGCGCAGGCACTGGTACCGGGTTCAATCGCCGGGGAAGGAGCATCATTATTATTATCATCTTTTTTTCCATCTGCACATTTTTCTTTCCGCTCGCCGCGGTGGTTAAGTGCCTGTGGCGTTGCGCTGCCGAGCACAAGGTGGCGGGTTCGATTCCCTGCCATGACGATTGCATTCCGAAATTAATTCGAAGCCCTTCGCTACGGCGTCCCTCGCAATTGCACCGTGTGGTTTCGGCACGATAAACTCCACAATTTCATTTCAATTCCGTGGAAAACTAGTCTGAACCTGCCTGCGCCTTGCGAATTTCCGCAGCGTTCGTTCGGTTCACGCGCTGTTGCATTCACGCTAAGTAGGCGGTCACGGACGCGTCCTTGAACGATCGCGCTTCACCCGTCCCCGTGTCCTTGAGAGAGTTAACACACCTGGGTGACTTTCGACGTGTCCTCCACTGATCGCACTTTTGCCTATCGATCTAGCATATTGCTTCTATTTGTTTCTTTCCTATAACACCGCAATCGCCTTTGTCTTCCGTTCTCCATTTCCCCCCTGGGTACATACGCGCCCTCGTCTTCGCGGCATGTCCTTTCCGGCGCGCAGAATGAGAAAGAGAGAGAGAGAGAGAGAAAAAAAAAATACCGGCGAACTTGAGCGGCGTCATTCCAATCGATCGAAAGAAAAGCCGCTCGCTCGCAAAATTTACTTCTTTTCGGTTTTCAAGAGCGGTTAAAAAAAAAAAAAATGCGGAGCTGGCGCCGTTTCTCCCGATGATATATGCACTCGCTGCTTGCTCGTTGTCTCTGCGTTTACTCCTTCCTTTCCTTTCCTTTCCTCCCCCTGCACGTCTCTCTTCGTCTTCCCGTCGACTCTCGCCGATTCAGTAGAGCGAGACCTAAACTGAAGCCGGTGGGCGCTCATTTTTTCTAATAACGGTGCAGACGTGCCTATAGTACCGCAGCATTCCACTCGCTCTCTTCCGCCCGGCTGCTGTAATTTTTTTTTTATATAGCAGCGCTCGACAAACCGAGCTCCTTTTCCCTACCTCTTTCCTTTATCTATTGTTCTTTCCGAGAAGCGTATAGCGATAAGTCTCCCAAGTATGTGGGGACCATTGCTTACCGCAGATTGCGTATTGTGCGATGGCTCTTCCACGGCCGTTTTCCGTGCTCGCATTGTGGAGGCGGCGGAAAACGCCAGAACTGCGAAAGGAATATTAGAGGCGCACCTCACGTACACGGATTCCCTCTTTGTGGGGTACGCTTGGCTGCTAACAGAACAACAAAAAACGAATCGTATACTTATCTCCCCCTATGCGGTATAATGCCTTCTCACATTCCTTTGACATTACGTTGACTTTGTATTGACGCGAGCGCGTTTCCTCTAGGGAATTTCTACAGAGGCTTCATGCGTCCTTTTGTTATGAAGGGTCTGTACTGGCACGTAGACGCAGTGGGTAGCGGCCTAGCTTCGGCGCAACAATAACATTAATGGAAGTATGAATGCGACTTGTTTGGAGTATCTCTTATCGAAGAAGAAGGCGCCAACCGAGAAGCCAGCGGTGGAAGCGAGTCGATGACGAACATTGTGTTTAGTTGCGTACGTGACCGTTAGGCTGTATACGAGACTCGACGAGTCGCAATGTTTTCCAAGCGTACGCACGGGTAAGTCGGCTGCACGTGTGAATGCAATCTGTTCTCGAGAGAAACTCGTGGAATGCATACACGGTGACGTATTTTCGTTCTCCTGCATTCCAATAATGCGCAGTTGTTTGAAATTTAGGTGGACACGGCGAAAGGAAATGACCTTTTGAAACGGTCGCTCATTTTATTCTAATGTAGAGGGTTCTCAGTTACAGCAATACTAAAAGCCTTATATCGACTACATTATATTATTCTGGGTTATTTTGGAGACAACAGTCGGCTGGTGCAATCGTTGACTACGCTTTTTTTTTTGAAGAAAGAACCGCCGACCGGGAATGCAACGATGGCCTGCGATATTCATGGCCTATGGGTTGTCTTAGGAGGGCCCAGTGTGTGTAAGTGTTGAGTTATTTTTCCAAGTGTAATTGTTCCTTCGCAAGGAAAAACAAACACAAAAATAAGAACACGTTCTTTACATGGTTCACCACCATGCCACCAACGTTTGGATTACGTTCTGTGAAAGCCGCCAGAACTACAAACAAAAGTTCGCATTTGCATATCTGAATAAATTTCGGCCTACAAAACGTCAAAAATTAGGCAAATATTATGTAGTGTTGAAGCAGTCGATTTTATAAATTGAAACTTTCGTAGAAAAACGCGGAATTACAGATAGATAGATAGATAGATAGATAGATAGATAGATAGATAGATAGATAGATAGATAGATAGATAGATAGATAGATAGATAGATAGATAGATAGATAGATAGATAGATAGATAGATCATCTCTAGAAAAAGAACGGAAGCTTTACAGCTGTTTAGTCAATTTCGTACACCTGGGATTAATTCCGTAACGTGGACCCAAAGCACGATACACGGGCGTTTTTTTGCATTCGACCCCCATTTGAACGCGGCCGCCACTGCCGCGGGTCGAACCCGCGTCTACGTTTGCGTGTATGCCGCGTTTACATGACTGTCGCATTTCTCAGCGCACCAGGCCCTTGTGCACGAGAGCGTTTGCACGTGCCGCGCGCGCTCTCGCTTCGTCCGTGACAAGCCGCCAGCCTGTTTCCGGTCATTTGCGTTTCGCCGATGAGCGGAGGAGAGCATACGGCCGTCTCATTTTCCTGCTCTTCTCCAGATTGAGATACGCCAGCGTTTACATTTTTGTTCTTTATTTGTTTATTTTATTTATAGATACTGCGATCTTTTACAAGATCTTAGCAGGGTGGGAACATACAAGTACATTCATACAAACATACAGTTCAAGCAATCATGCCGACGCTTGAATTCAACATGGCAAAAGGACAAAATGCATGAAGAAAGGAGCAAATAAACTATGTGCGGTTGAGTCATGAATGCAGGCGCGCCTGAAAACGGGATAAAGAATTTTGTGTAACGACTTCATCAGGAAGTTTATTCCAATCAAGTATTGTTCTTGTAAAAATAAGAGTACTTGAAGCAGTTGTTGTGCGGTGTTAACGGGGTTACTGCTAGGGAGTGTTTATGACGAGTAGCATAACCAGTTAAAGGTGTTAAGATGTGTGAGGTATCCATATGGTAGCGGCCATTCATTAGCTGAAAAAAGAATTTTAATCAGCAAACACGATTTTATTCTGTAATCGAAGAGAAGTCACTACGTTTAAGGAGATCTGTTATAAAAGTTCGACCGCAAGAATTGTAGATAAATCGGACAGCTATCTTTTGAATTCTTTCTAATTTTTCAATATTTGTTTTTGTGTGGGGGTCCCAAATGATTAATGCATATTCTAAAGTAGGACGAACTATTGTATTATATGCCAGGAGGCGGACAGCTGGTGTGGAGAATGTTAGCGACCGTCTGAGGGTGAACAATTTGCGAAGACAATTAGCCATTACAGTATCAGTACGTTTTGACCGGGAAAGATTGTGGGAAATGTGTATACCGAGGTATTTATAGTGAGATACTTCGGAGATATAAGTATTCTGGGCAAAATAGTGGAAGAGAAGGGGCTTTTTCCTTAGCGTTATTCTCATAAATGCGGATTTTACATAGCTAATAGCCATTTGCCATTGAAGGCACCATGAAACTATTTTGCCAAAGTCACTATTTAGCCTGATTTGAACTTGGGGTGAGTCAATTTCGTCATATAGTATACAGTCATCCGCGTAAAGTTTAACTTTTACAGATAGATTATTGGCAATGTCATTTATATAAACAAGAATAAAAGAGGACCCAGCACGGATCCCTGCGGAACGCCAGAGGCAACAGGTAATGTGTTGGAGGAAGTCTGGCTTATTCTAACGAATTGGAATCAATTGGTTAGGTACGCCTGTAACCATTTTAATAGTTTGTCGTTTCTAAGTATAAAACTTAATTTGTGAAGTAATTTGCTGTGGGCTACTTTGTTGAATGCTTTACTGAAATCCATGAATATAGCGTCGGTTTGTTTTATATTATTTGTTTTGTTGGCAAAATCGTGAATTACTTCTATTAACTGAGTGGTTGTGAAAATTCCTGCCGAAATCCATGTTGAGCGTTTGTCAATACGCAATGCTCGTCAAGGAAACCGATTACATGTCTATAGGTTATGTGTTCAAAATTTCTGCATGTTGTCGAAGTCAGAGAAATTGGTCGAAATTTTTTTATGCAATTCTTGTTTCCCGATTTGGGTAAGGGTTTGATTATTGCTGTTTTCCAGTCATCCGAAGCATGCCATCCTGAAGCGATTAACTAAACAAAATTTCCAAGTATTTCGCACACCACTCGGTGTAACGTTTTAAGAAAGCACATGGTATGCCATCTGGACCGGGGGATTTTTTTTCATCAATTTTTAACAGTAACTGACGTATACCATTATCAGAAATAACAGTATCGGGAATGGGAGGCAAATCCATGTAAAAAGAAGGCAGACAACCGTCATCCGTTGTGAATACACTACTGAAATGATTGTTAAAAGCAGAACATACAACCTGCTCATCGTGTACACTAGCTCTTACCGTCTATTATAAACATATCGGACAGGGAAGAAGAATGACTCATCGTCCTCCAGAATCTCCCTGGAGACGTTTTCATGAAACTAGGAAGCTGTACATTAAAGTAATTCTCTTTGTCATTTATGATCATTTGTTTGAATTTATTTGATGCTTCCTCAATGAACCTTTCGGAATTGGAACTAGTTTTCAATTTTGCGGACTTTTTAAGCCGTTCAAGCCTGCGTTGATGGCGCAACGTCTTCCGGGAAATCCAGGGATTCCGACGCGTAGCCTTCCTCGCAATTTTTGGAACAAACTGTTGAATACAGTTGAATATAATGCCTTTAAATAAAAACCACAGATCATTCATGCTAGCTGTGTTATTTTTAATGTCGTCCAGATGGAATGCCAGTGTATCAATTGCAGACGCTTCATCTGCACGAGAAAAATTCGGGTAATACTGAATCTTGTCATTTTTACTGCGAGGGGCACATTGCAACGACAATACCACTGCTTGATGATCTGAAATGCCGTCTGTGACCATACATGAGACATCATGTTGTGTATTTCCACTTACAAAAAATAGATTGAGAACTGCATTTGAATCTTTGTGGGTTCTAGTGAAATCCTTAACTACCTGTAATAAGTCAAAATAAAAGCAATGTCAATCATTTCACTATCAATATTTGTGGTGGAGCGGGACGTGAATGTGCTCCAGTCGACATTTGGCAAGTTAAAATCGCCGGTTAAGATTAGTTTATCTGCTTGTTTTATATGGGTGTACATATATTCTCTTAAGCATTCTAAGTTTGCAACATGCGAGTTAGGGGGCCTGTATACGGCACCAAGAATGTATTTGACGTTGTTAATACAAAAGTTACAGAACACATACCCAGGAATTCTGGACAAGTGTTTGGTTTCCTTTTTCGCCACCACGTGGCGTATCCACCTTAATGATTTGAAATTAGCGCCGTGACGTATGCCATGACGCACAACAAAAGAAAACATAATAAAAAGAAGCGCACCCTGAGACTGTTGCTTCACCTCGGTACTTGAAAACGAGCGCGCTCATGTATCGGCCTTATCTGCTACTTGCCAGACTGGCAATGAATCGACGATTTTGCTAGACACCTTGCCAGACAGCTCGTCGGCATTCCGTGTGAGATGTCTGGCCGAGATAACGGCTCCCGCAAAACTTCCCTTTGGTTTCTATTATTTGTTCACCACTGCAGCCGTGAGCTTCCATATAGTCAGCTTTGTGCTTCGTGGGTTTCCGATAGAACTGGAATGATTGAATAAGAGGAAGCTTTAGCTAGGGCCTATCTTCGATGCCGGCCGCTCAAATACATGTAAAAGGCATGATTTTGTAAAAAACAGCTCAACGATCTGAATGAGAATTGCTGCATTGAAGAGAGAACGTGTAGCATTTAAGTGAGAACGTTAAATCGCAGTGATTGCAGCAAAATAATTTTGATTTAGGCCATAGAAGTATTGACAAGACGTCGGAAATCAGTAAATCTGAAAAAGAATAGAAGTACGAAGTTTACAAATCCGCTCGTTAGCATCAAAATCTAATATCACATCTCTATATTGGAGCATCTCAATCGGGCAAGTTTGAGGTATGAATTTATGACGTATGTGAAGTTGTTACAATGCTTGTCAAGGTTTTGCGAATGCTACATTCAGGAGTTAGTGATGTATTTCAGGGTGGCATATGTTATATCATTTTCGTCCGCAATAAATGAAATATTAAATGCAGCTTAGAGAATTGCGACATTATTTTTAGTTGGTGAGGTGCGGGGTTGCATACTTCAGGTAGCGTTTCTTTAAATTTCGCATATTTTCAGAATTTAAAAAAAGTGGAAGTTAAATAAAAATTCGTAGTTTCTGAAATCTCATTTTAACGGTTTCTTTTGAGTTCAACATAACTAATTAATTTCGGTGCAGTGATTGTCAGAAGAAACCATCGCTCATTTCCCATGTAGGAGCTAAAGCTTCCGGTTAGGTTCGATTTAGAATATTATTGCTGAAAGAAGAAGCAAGACGGGTAGCGTATTTACAGTATGGGGGCCGCAATTCGAAGGGGGCAAAAATGCGAAAACACTCTTGTACTTAGATTTAGGTGTACGTTAAGGATGCCCAGGTGGTCTAAATTTTCCAGATTCCCCAACTACGCCATGCCTCACAATCAGATCATGGTGTTGTCACGTAATACCGCATATTTTTTTTATTTACAGAATGTACAGTTTTTTACAGTAATTGACAAAGCAGGCTAGTCATTAAACCGTTCACTTCTTCAGACCTAAGCTCGTGCTCATGTTCCTCAGCTTTGTGCAGAGCTGCGCAACATATTTCCACTTGGCCTAGAAGCGCCGTCCCGCTGCTTTTTAGGCAGAAAAAGACTGGTAGCGTTTTAGGCGGCTGACCTGAACGACGTCATTGGAAGTCTGGATGAAGCGAGTAGTAGGTGTGACCGGAGACATATCGTAGGTTACGTAGGTTACCTGTCAGAGGAGCCGGTAAGCGCCGGAATAGCGGGATATAAGTTTTTCCGAGAGGCCGAAACGGCGGGTGGGAGATCGAAGAGGGACAAGATCCCAGAGAATATAATCGGCGTCCCGGTGACTACTGTCGCAAATGCTTTTACTCTTGTTCTGAGAACCACAAAGGCGACGGTGAGCAACTTGGCGTGTTTCTTGGGCTCGAGCAATGACATTGCTTGTATACTAAGACACGGACTCTTGAGGGGTAGACAGTATTGTATTAAAAAGCAATACTGAATCTCGGCCGCACAACAAATAAAACGGCGAGTAACGTGCAGTGTCGTGGCGTGATGAATTGTACGCTAATATGACAAACGGGCGAGCAGTATCCCAGTCACGATGGTCATCAGAAACATATATGAAGAGCATGTCTGTTATTATTCGATGAAGCCGCTCCTTAAGACCGTTGGTCTGCGGATGACATGCATTAGTAAATTTGTGCTTGGTAGAATAAGGACGTAATAAGGAATGTGACTCGAGCAGCTGGTCGCGCAGCAATATTGCCGCTAGGTGTCACGAGCCAGCGCTGAAAAAGAAGTTGGGACTGGAACGCGCGCTCAGCAAGAGACGGGCGGTGGGGTAGAAGAAGTAGAAGCTGAGGACGCCGGCTTGAATTTATTGTACGCCATCTTGTACAACTGTCTGCCTCGCCTACGCCAGGCACATCTTACATTGTCTTTTCGTGACAATATATATATATATATATATATATATATATATATATGTGTGTGTGTGTGTGTGTGTGTGTGTGTGTGTGTGTATGTGTATGTGTGTATGTGTGTGCTTGTATGTATGTATGTATGTGTGTGTGTGTGTGTGTGTGTGTGTGTGTGTGTGTGTGTGTGTGTGTGTGTGTGTGTGTGTGTGTGTGTGTGTGTGTGTGTGTGTGTGTGTGTGCATGTGCATGTTTGAAGAACTACGTAGAGTGGGAATAGACACGAAGAAATATACACCTTATTGACTCTCGTCTATAGACAGTCTAAAGACGAAGAATGAACAACAATAAAGAGAGACTGTATCGACTTTTTCTATAGACTGTCTATAGACTGCGAGTAGACAAAAAGAAATAGAATTATTATCGACATTCGTCTATAGAAACTCTATAGACAAATAACAGAGAAAAATAAATAGAGGCTGTATAGACTTTCGTGTATATGTAGTGTATAGAGAGGAAGTAGACAAAAAAGGAAGGAACACCGTGTCAACTTTTTTCTATAGACTGTCTATAGACTGCGAATAGACAAAACGAAATAAAAATCTTATCGACTTTTGTCTATAGAAAGTCTATAGACAAATGATAGAGAAAAATAAATAGAGGCAGTATCGACTTTTGTCTATAGGTGTCTGTTGTGGGAAAGCAGACAAAAAAGAAACGAACACCATATCGACTTTTTTCTATACACTGTCTATAGACTGCGCATAGACAAAAAGAAATAGAAACTTTATCGACTTTTGTCTATAGACAGTCTATAGACTTTGTATCAACAAAAGTTCAAATCTATAGATTCTATAGGATCTATAGAAAGGCAAGGTCGTCTATAAAAAGTCTATAGACTTTCTATAGACAGTCTAAAGTCATTTTTGTAAGGGTTAGCAGCCCAACACCACACACACTAAGCAAGCACGGCGCGGATATAGAGTTTACTTGAATCTTATTTATATCCACAGAGACAAGATTGAATGGCACTGCCTTTATACCATTATCACTTTCTGAAAGCGAAACCATCGCACAAAGAAAAAAATAGATATTAGGAGCCATTCCACTCTGTGGAGATGGATGACCAGTTAAGCTGTAGCACATCAGATAGGATTAGACAAGGGGGCATATATTTATTTTCACCATTTGGTAATGGTAGTGACGATAGCCTTGTGGTTACTGTGATATATGCGGGTTGGCCCGTTTACAACCTTAGACAGAATCTTGGCCAAAGTAGAATCTATGCACGACCGTTGCTACTTAATTGAGTTACTTCGATTGGTCTAGCACTTCAAACCAAATTCTTGTTGCACAAGCTCAGTGAACCATTTCTTTTCTGGTTTTGAAATGCCCACATTGAAGCCTCCAATGGTGATCACAAGGGTAGTGTCATCGCGGCTAACCAATGCAAAGTGCGTGGTCATGAACTTCTTAATACCACAGTTGGGTGTGCCTGAATATATATAGACAGTGGATATCATAATTCCGTCTTTCGTTTGTACAGCATACACAACTCCACAGTCGGTGCCCCTCTCCTCTTACGAGTTAAGGTTGTATGGTAGTATACATACATTTCCTCCTCTGCATATATGGCAATGCCTTCTGCGCGTGAAGCCATGTGCGATTCCAGCATACCCATCGACGGAAAACAATGCATCTTCATTATTATTATTATTATTATTATTATTATTATTATTATTATTATTATTATTATTATTATTATTATTATTATTATTATTATTATTATTATTATTATTATTATTATTATTATTATTGGCGGAGCACTCGAAGCCTGCTTCACCTCCGCCGCATGACAGTCCGATACTCCGCAACCTCCGGGATCGGCCGGCATTTTTGCTCCCTGACACGACAAATGCATTTCGGGCCAAAGGTACATAGCTCCGCTGCGAACGCGCCTGTGCAGTTAGTACTGCCGCCCTGTATTTTGTCTCGACGGCACTATCACCATCGGCACGGTCTCGCGAGGAGCTGCTAGCGGTTCGCGTTCGTTATCTCCCTTGCCTCTTGACGGCGATGACGCGCTAAATCTGCACCATCATTGCGTCGTGCATCCCTCCTTCGACTAAGCAAGTTTTCGGCGGCACACGTTCGCTTTTGTATTGACATTAAAGCTTTAAACTGCTCGATTTCGAGAGGAAAAACGAATGTACATCGAAAGCGGACGGGCCGCAAGGAATGTACAGTACTCACGGACGGAGCGATGCCATTGATCAGATTATCACAAAAGACTGGGCTCGGTCAGGTCGCCCTTATAAACGTTCTTTTTCAGCATCAGTTATGCTTTCAAATAGATTACTTCTAAAACATTTGTGCAATACAGACGCACGTTTAATAATTATTCGCTCAGCTAGATAATCTCGAAGACTGGCTCCAAGCTAATCATGTCCGTTAGCTGCCTAAGATCAATTATTGACAATTTAATTATCGTACCTTCGTTTATTACGCAAACAACTAATCAACTTACACCGTATCTAGAGGCTAGCAATTTCAACACTCGAATGATAACAATAATGTCAGCAAGATTTATATTGCTCTATTAAAGTTTGGCGCCGTTAAAAAATAACTGCCTTGATATTCATGGTGCAGTAGGCTTCTTAAAAAGCAGGTGCGATTGCTTCGATGGGTCTTCTTGGCGCAATTCAACTTCATCAACTTAAGCACCTGTGCCCAACAGTGCACTTCTGCTTCTGCTCCTACGCTATACAAGAAACACTTCAGCGCTACGGTATATCACACAAGGTGTGCGAGAACATTGTGCGTGCTCCCGATTACTATATAAGCGTTGGTGGCATCAGGGTCGGTTTTCTGGCGTCATTAAGCTGCCGGGTGGAGAGCAACGGATAACTTTTAGTACATTGTATCAAATAGAGTAGCGCGCACATGTGTGTTAGAACAAAAAGTACTGAAGTATTGGGGTGAGTTCCTTGCCGCATATATTTTAAGTGTCTATTGTGAACACATAAAGAAAGAAAATACCGGATTTTTTTTAGAATTAATGTTGACATAAGTATGCTAGTCAAGGGAAACATGAGTTCCGACCCTAGTGCCCGAGGTGGAAGCAGCCCCAAACCACACGGCTACATTGGCACACGGTTTATTAAGGCGAAGGGCTCAAGTGGCTCGTAGCAATTGCTCATACACCCCCCTCCCCCAATAAGCGGTGTATAGTCCAGTGATACAAAGTAGAAGAGTGATACAAGATAAGTAGAGGAATGGTACAAAAAATACCAGCAGCTCCTTCCCGAAAAAAGAACGACATAATCAGGAATGGCTAATACCGTCGTAAGGAAGCAAAGATGCAGTGGCTGAATATGAATGAAGAAACCAAAGGAAAAAAAGAACGAAGGAAAGAAAGAAGGAACAGAAGAATGAAAGAGAGAACAAAGAAAGAAACGAAAAAAGAAAGACAAAGAGAAAGTAAAAAAAAATCATGAGCCATTCCACTCCGTGAAGGTGGTTGACGAGCGAAGCTATTTAGCACATGACTCGGAGGTGACACATAATTTTGAACAAAAGGTACAAACTCATTTATTGTCCTGAGGGTCGTCATTATTTCACTCGCAATTGCAATCACATTCTTTGAGAATGTCAAATCGGTGCACGTACGCCGCTGGATGGACGGTTGGGCCAGATCAGTGTGGCATCGCAAGGGGTATGTCTGCAACACGGAACGCGTAAACCGCTCCCTTTGCGATGCCCACACATACACATTGAAATCACAGACAACAACAACAGAGATAGTGTCATCGCAGCTAATTCACGCAAAGTGAGTAGCCATGAAACTTACGGGACTATGAGTCATTGCATATTTTTCTTGCTTACTGGGGTATGAGCCATTGATGATGACATTCTTCGACATGCTGCTTTGTATGTTGTATGCGTGATTAGAAAGAATTTAAGTACTGTTCGCTTTACTTTACTGAGGGCTCGTAGCCTCTGTCTTAGGGGGCTATGAGGCATTGCATTTTTTGTTTGATTGGGAGTATTTGTGTTGCTATACAGTTTTTTCATTGACACTTTTAACCGAATTATAATATTTGAAAAGTTGAATAATTATTTAGGGCTAGTTATTTAATTAGGCCAAATAAAAAAATTAATCTGAGTATCTCCAAGCGATGGCAAACAACATTACCTTGAGTCTGTTCAGCTACGTTGTATTTGCATATTTTTAATGTTTCTCTCAAGTTACAGGGGACACCCTGTATATACGCATAGGTATATACAGTGCTTGACTATGCGTATGACTTGCTGTTGAATTGACACCATATAATTATTCGTCCTTTCATTACAGATTATAAGTCCCGATTTTTCTGTGTAACCTTAAGGTCTAGGTTTGTCGCTGCCTTGCCACAAATATTCACAAGTGTCTAAATCACATGCGTTGTCCGTTAGTGGCAGAATGTCGTCATCCTACATCAATCCGGGGACCTTCTGTTGCGTGATTTGTCTATTACTCATGCAAGATAAATCAGACCCTAATTAACTGTTTTCCATTCGCCCCCCCTCCCCCCCCCCCCCCGCCCCCGACAACAGTGCCACATTGAAGTGATCGCGCATCGCAACCAGCTTGGAGAGGTCGGTTTTCACGCCTCCCATTTCCAGCCACCCTAAAGCTGTGACTTCGGCGTGGCGCCGCTAAGTCAGAGGATGTGGGTTGGAATGCCAGCCGAGGCGAGCGCATTTCCACGGCAACGAAACGCAAGAAGTGTAGCGTACCGTGCATTGTGTGGAAGTTGAAAGAACGCCCAGGTAGGCAAAATTAATCGGGAGTCTGCGACTACGATGTGTCTGATAATTATATCGTCGTCTTTGCTCGTAAAACCGAAGCATTTATTATAATTCACTTTAAACAATCAATCTATTCACGGCAAAGCACTCAACTTAAAATTCCGATATTTTCCGTCCCAACCCAGATCTAATCGGGTCCGCACTGCCCCATCTGTTACGAATTACGGAAAAACATTATCCAATGCTTTCCCCCAGAGAGTTGCTATTAAGGTAAATAGCATTATTTGCCTTTATTCAGCCATTTCGAACATATCTGTCCGTCCGTCCGTCCGTCCGTCCGTCCGTCCGTCCGTCCGTCCATCCGTCCGTCCATCCATCTGTCTGTCTGTCTGTCTGTCTGTAATCTTACGCCGACCCAGTGGCGGAAGTAGTCTACCTGCTTGGGCCCCTAGCTATGTGATCCTTTCATTCCTGATGACGCAAGGAAACCAAGCCTGATGCCACCAATGCTCAGAAATCTATTAGCGCAGATAATGCTCCCGCACACCTTTTTTGATGTACCATGGCGCGGAGGCGTTTCTTGTACAATGTAGGAGAAAACATTGGGAAGACAGAGGTGCACTGTTGGGTGCATCTGTTCTAAGTTCAACTTGAATTGCGTCAAGAAAACCTGTCCGAGTATTCGCACCTGCTTTATTAGGTGCCTACTGCACCAACAATATACAGGCGGTCTTCTTTAACGGCACCGAATATTAAGGAATAGATCAATGTAAATCTTCCTGACATTATTGTTATCATTCGAGTGTTCAGATAGTAACCTCCGGATACGGATCAAGTTGAGCAGTTGTGTGTGCAATTTACGAATGTATGTTAATTACCATTTAAATAATTGTTTTGGGTGGCTAAAGCAAATTAGCAGTCTGGAGCCTGTCTTCGACATATTGTAGTTGAGCGAATATACGCTTAATAATCATGCTTCTGTAAGAGCTAAGAACAAATATTTTGTAATTAAGCGTTCTCTGAAAGCCTAACTGACGGGGAAAACGATCGTGGGTAGCATCGACCTGACCGCTTCCAGCCTTTCGAGATATTGCGATGAATGGCACGGCTCCGTGAGCATGTTCCTTGCGGCCAGGCGACTGTCGATATTTATTCACATCGTTTTTCCGAAGGCAAGCCGTTGAGAGTTGAAATGTCAATGTAGCAATGAACGTGCGCTGCCGAAAGCGTGCTTGTTCGCAGAAACGATGCACGATTGAATGATAGTGCAGATTTAGCGCGTCATTGCTCTCAAGGCATTGCGCTGCCGCCAACGGAAGCAAGATAACGAAGTTGAACTGCTTGGCTGCTTCTTACGGGGCCGCGCCAGCCAAGGGCGGCAATACTGACGTCACAGGCGCATTTTTTTTGTCGGTTTCGCTTTAACAAAGAGATAATGCTACAAATGCAGTGTCATTCGTTCTTGTCTCGAGGATTTAAACACGGGTTTTAATGCTCTCCACACCGCGTTTGTTTCCAAGAGTAGGTGTAAGCAGGAAAATGTTCACTCACACCCGAAAACACACAAACACCCTCGCACGCACACATACGCACTCTCTCTCCCTCGCACAAGCACACACTCTCTTCCTCACAAGCACTCGCACGCTCTCTCCATCGCACGCACATATATCCATGCGCGCACAAACACGCACTTTTGTCCGCAGGCATGCATGCTGAAAGACGAATACGCACGGTCGCACACGTGCACATTCACACGCCGCCATGCATGCGCCGCAAGCACGCAAGCGCACGCACACATGCACTAACACTCAGATCCAGGCATGCACACACACCGCGAACACTCACACACGCATACACGTACTCGCGTGCATGCATTTGCAAATATGGAGGCACTAGCACGCACACACACTCTCCCCTTGCACGCACACACACGCAGTCTCTCTCTCCCTCGCGCATACACACGCTCTTTCTCCCTCGCACACAAACACACTTTCTGTCTCCCCCGCACACAAACGCACTCTCCCTCGCATGCACGTACTCTCTCTCCATCCGTCATACGCACACACACACACACACACACACACACACACACACACACACACACACACACACACACACACACACACACACACACACACACACACACACACACACACACACACACACTACGCGCACGCACAGGCATCCACGCAAACACGCACACATTTCTTCGCAATCGTGCATGCTGAAATTCGAAAACCCGTTGGCACGCGTACACGTTCACACGCGGCCACGCATGCACCGTAAGCGCGTGCACATGCGCACGCACACACGCCGCGAACGCTGACACACGCATACACGCACTCGCGCGCATGCAAACGCAAATACGGAGGCACACGCCCGCACTCATACACAGAGCGAACATGCGCATAGAACCATACCTAGGCACGCTCAAGACATGCACATGCATAACCACTCTGTACCATCTCGGCTGCTTCTCAAAAGCCTGCACGTGCAAACAGGCTGCATAACACTCCCTCTACCAATACCTTTTCAATGTCAGCTGTAATAAATCGCTTTAAGGTTTAAATTTGGCGCTTTTTTAAGCCAATGTGCCCTCTGGAGGGAGGGTGCAAAACGATTTTCTCCTGTCGTTGGACTTCACCGCCCCTGTCTGACTTTCTTTAACTGCTTTAACGTACCACCAATGTTCCGACTAAGTGCCAAAATGCATATGTTGCTAGAAGGGACTACTCTCTTGTTGTCGTCGTTTGAAACTTTTTGACCCTCGCCCTATATTCTGAAATATAAATTAGAAAAAAAAAATTCCCATTGAGTCACACTTGTGCGTTGCTGTGAAGTTCCGAAGGAGAATGTCCAGAATTCCTGGACATGCGCTTTCTACTACCGAGGTGTCCGGCATTCTTAAAATTTGAAGGGAATGTTGAAAAAGAATAGCTATGCCCCCTCCTCTTCTATCGCGATCTTTTCGCATTATTCTGTAGTTTATCGGGACAAATTCGCTATCATATATATATACTTCATTTAACCAGGTTTCCGTCAATACGGCAATATCGGGGTCAAGCGAGCAAAGGATGCCTTCAAGCTGTTCTACTTTGTTGACAACGCTGCGGCAGTTAAGGTTTAAGATGGGGAATGGTGATTGGCAAGTGTTAGCGTATCATTTGCTCCTTCTTTTTAGCTTACAGCGCGTGTCCTTTTCCACATCCCACACAAACATTTCACCATCTATGCTGCATTTATCAAAAACTAGTTTAACTTTGGAGCCCTGATCACGTTCTTCTTCTGAGCTTTGCCATAATTTTTTTCTTATCTCCCGAACTTTCAAAGAAAAGTCCTCTGTTATAGAAAGCGGTGTCCCTTTAAGCTTTTTGCACTCTTTCAGCACTGAACTTTTATCGCGATAGTCCAAGAATCTTAGCGTCACGGGGCGTGCTTTTTCTTTTTTCTTTCCTGGCCTGGTGACATCTTTCTACATTATCAATAGTAAGTCCAAGCCTTTCCTCGAAAACCTCTTTTTTGATCACATTCAAGAGACTATCGTTCGTCTCCCCGTCTTGTTCATTTAGGCCATACACGATCAAATTGTTTCTTCTACCTCTGTTTTCTAGTTTTCACATACATGCACCGCGTGAGACGACTTAACCCGTCTAGAGCTACCGTCTCCAGCTGCCCTAATGCGATTCGCCTTCGTAGCGCATTGCCGCCGTTTACGCGATGCGTTAGAAATGCGATGGGACGCGCCACTTTTGACATTAATGTAAATGCCGCTGTAGTCCTTTAAGCTGACAAATCAATCAATCAATCAATCAATCAATCAATCAATCAATCAATCAATCAATCAATCAATCAATCAATCAATCAATCAATCAATCAGTGAGTCGTCGAGCGGGACTGGAACGGATGTCACTCGAACTTGGGTTGTGGCCAAACTCCCCTCCCCCAAAAAAAGATATTACAAAGAATACGGAAAATAAAGTTTCAAGGTTGCACCAGAGCATGCGTTTCCCAAGAGTCGGTGACTGCAGGAGGAAATTAGGTTTCCACGGTGTGTCTCCGGTCTCCTGATGCGGTTTGGCTGCCGCCGCTCGTAAATCAATGCCGCGCGCTTGTGATTCGTGTTTCTAACGAATTTCGTCATTTTCCGCACCATTCCGCCCCCACGCGCATCACTCATTCGCATCGGGCGTGCCCGATCAATCGGCTTGAGCCCTCTTCATGCGAAGGGGCCCCGCACTGTGCACGACAGGCCCGAAGCGCAACAACTGGGCCCCTATACGGACCCACTCCCGTGCAACGCCGATGTGCACAGCGCTCCAACAGCTCGACCTTGCGCAAGTGAAGCGTTGCGCTGCTCTTGCCAGTCACGCAGTGTGGCCATGAAGCGTTCACGCATGCCGCGCACAATGAGAAGCTGTCAGGGAAAAAAAAAGAAAAGCATCGCTCAATCAAGCCTGGATGCCGCACATTTTTGTTTTACCGTTATGTTTATATGTCTTATCTTCAGTGGAGGTCTCCAAAGCCGGTGGTTGCGCTTATGGAGTCACCGTGGTCAGTTTCGGGGCCTGCGTATACTTTGCTGACAGGTCCTCACGCGAAAGCTTTGACGTATTGGCTGTATATCGAAAAGCAGCAATAAATATTCCTGGGTGGCAACGCGGGCACTCAGTATTCAAAGGCGAGCGCTGAATACCAGAGTCGCTGCTGGGACCGTAGGTTGGGCTGCCGCACGAAGCCTTATGCAACAACTTGGTGGTCTTGCAATCCATCCTCTGAACAGCTGCGGAACTCTCACGTTGCATAGGGAACGCGGAGAGTTCGTACGAGAGGAGAGGATTGAGAAAAAAAATTGAAGTTTGAAACACGATCGTGTGTAAAGTTCGTTGCGAACTTGAAAGTGCGATCGGAAACTTTATTTTGTGTGAAACGGCAGAAAAATGAAGCTACACCTCTGCGGAAGGTTTTCACACTTTCGGGCATATCTTGTCCCATGCACTGTAAAATAATTTACACCTTAAAAAGTGAAAAATAAAGGTGTAAATGTGTCTATAACTTACACCCTTAGGGTGTCCATTATTAGATAACACCCTAAGGGTGCCAGTTATAGACACATTTACACCCTTTTTCGATTTTAGGGGTGTAAATTATTTTACAGTGTGGCAGCGATAATCGTCGTCCATCTGGCGTGCCTTTCTTTAACGCTGCGTGCCCGGTACTTAGAGACTCACCAACGAGATGCGCGTTATCGGCGTGACGTAGCATTCTTGTCAGGAAAGTAGCGAGCACCGACTTTTCAAGGAACGAAACTTGAGCAAGTGAGATGATCTTCTTTTTGTGTTTGGGGTCAAAATTCGCTCCAGAAGGTGGACACACGTTCTTTAGAGGGCATGTATGCTTGTCTAGAAAAAAAGAAAAAAACCGTGCATCCAACGCAGATGTTGAAATCTATGTGGTGGGAAGCATTTGTGAAGCGGCTAACAATATCTTATACATCTAAATGTGTTGCCTACAATTCCTCATATTTTCATCCCATATGCACAACATGCATTCTAGCTGGAGCAAGGTAGCGGAAAGGGCTGGACAAGCACGAACCCGAAAACAAAACAGCCAATGACAAGTGGTACATTCAACGATATATGCACTATTTGGAGCGCACGCACCTCGTCGCATCTTCGCGATACTCAATAAGAACAGCGAGCTATTCAGCAAGAATATCTCGTTTTCAAGAAAATTTCATTAGGAGAAGAAAGCGAAAACAGCATTAGTGAGAGCGGGGAAAAAATTGTCTCTAGAAGGAAGGACACATCCAGGCTGATAAAAGTTGCTTTTCGGTTCACACCGAAGCTAAATATTTCACGTTAAAGCCCTAGCAGAATACTTGAGTTTTAACGCATAAGTGTCTTTCATTGTTTGCTGTGTTTGCTACGCACGCACAATGAGGCCACTTTAACCCATCGCCCGTATGTTCCCATGTATTATATCGAATATGAGAAATATGGAGCATGTGTTTCATTTTTATTGCGATAGAAATTATATGGACACTGCAAGCGAATTTTTGCCGTTGCTGTCGGCAAATAAATGTTTCGTCTTTAAATTTATCGGTGTATATACAACAATCGTAAACAAGCTCTAAAAATGTGACATTTTACTATAACATCGTATTGGTTTACAGTAGCGCCAAGTATGTACAGCATTATGCAAATCTGTTGTGCACTTAAGAGCACAGTCTTGCGTAAAACCAGCCCAGTCTTGCAATTCCCGTGCAAGACTTAACCGACCTGGTGCAGTAAACGTGCAGTACTTCGGTAAGGTAAAAAATGGTTAAGCTGCACAGTGCCACTATGCCTTGCGAATGCTTTTTTCAATACGTGCTGCTACGTGAAGCAAGTGAAAACAAACAAAACTGACAAGGAAATGTGCTGTCAGCCCACACCTCTGATATAATAAATTGGTGTTCTATGCTCGCTTGCAGACATCGCATGGCACGGTACTGCTAGTTATGCACGAATAAAAATCCGAGCAGCCTAAAACAAATCATTAAACGCTATTCTTGTAAACGGCAGGACGGAAGGAGTAGTGGCATGTTTGTGCGACCATACTGGAACCGCGTCTGCATTCGCGACCAAAATATAGAGCATCGCAAACTGTAGGCAGAAAGGTACAAAGAAAAAAAAAGAAAAGTGAAGTAAATAAACTGTGCATAAGCATACAATTGTCAAAGAACATCCAGCCTCAACTGCCGAAAGGAAAACGGCAGATCCTCTGTGATTCCTCACTTCAATATGCAAGAAAACCATACAAAGGAGGTTGTTCGCAAATAATGAGCCAACATTGTCTTTATAGACACCGATTCCGTCAAGATTCTGCGCAATTTTCGTAAAGATATAGCACGAAAACATGCGAAATATATATATATATATACATATATATATATATATATACATATATATATATATATATATATATATATATATATATATATATATATATATATATATATATATATATATATATATATATATATATATATATATATATATATATATATATATATATATACATGTACGAAGCAATCTAGAGAACCTACTCGGTCACTACTACTGCACAGAACCGAGCAGAATCACCTGGTACTGGTCACGCGAAGCTCTGACAGACCACTCACTAGCGTTGAAAGCTCCTCTTCACCAGGGTAGTGAAGACCTTAACCGATCTTCTAATCTCATTCTGAACGTCTGTGCCAAGATGGGGGGTTATTGGCCTCATCCACAATAATGCGCATATCGTTCCCGGGCACTACCATTGCCTACTTTTGTTTCCGGTGGTTATGGTGCATTTTGCTGGTCGTACTCTTTGTGAAAGCACACTGCCTAAGTAGTAAATTGATGTCGCCAGTTCAAAAGGCTTCAGAATGAAGAGCTGCAGGCGAGTGCACATGCGCACTTGAAACGTGATAGTTCTCTCGTTTACAAACACGAGATATCTGCACGTAAAGTTTCATGCACTAAACTGTGCGTGAAAGAAGGCTTCCGACGTGCCCCCGAGGAACCATGATTAACTCAGAAAAAGGAAACGGGTGATAAGGTGTGCCACGCAATTACATAGGCTAATAAATCTCTAGCCTCTCCACGTACTAATCTCTAGCATGTAGAAGAGCTGGCTGGGCGACAGCTTCCAGAAGCCCCACATTTTGACTGGCCGGCTCCATCCTGCACACGCCACTGCACGCAGTGTCGACCGCAGCGACAGCTGCGGGTGCTGGACATAGGTGGGGTCCTCGTGTTCCACGTGATCGCCGATGCATTGAGCGTGCCGCTCGAGCTGTTTAGAAACCGCGTTGCTCCAACCGCGGTGCCTGAACAGGGCCTGCCATAGTATACTGGCAATCTGGACGCCCACAAGAGCCGCGTTGGTATAGGTTTCTTAGAGAGCTTCGAACCTCATATTTGCGTACATGACGGGCGAGACTGCAATGAGGTCGCCCCGATGGTTCGCTTGCATGTCGTCTACCGTGTGCGACAACCACATACAACGTGGTCGAAGTCATGTAGGGCGATCTTTCGCCGGAACGCTCCGATGGCGATGACGTTGGCGTAGTAGTCTTCCATCAAATTCGGCTGGAAAACCTGGTACCAATGCGACAACTGCGTGGGCAAGAGCAACCGCAGTCGTGAGATCAAGGAGCTTGCTTGCTTGGCGTCTTGAGGACTCGCGAATACGTCGGTGGCGTCCGCGATGACCGCTCCGGAGATGGAGTCGTAGAGGGAGCGGAGTGCGTCGTCCTTTTCCTTGGTGGTGAGCTGCTGCACAAACACCAGCTCCCACAGCAAGAAGAGACCACCGGTGGACGAGTCGAAGAAATCGGTCCATAGCGTGGTGCCTCTGCCCGGGACGCTGTCCAACAGGAACTCTCTTTCCAACAGGACAACCGCGGTTTCGACGATGAGGTGCGTTGCTGAATGTGCGTGAAAGCGCGGTGACTCGAGTATGTCGAAGAGCGTCCGGATGGCACTAGCGTCGTTGACCGTGACGACCATGGTGTCACTGCAGCGGCATGAGCAGACGTCGTCCACGGGAAGTCGCCACTTATCGAGCGATGCTCTCGGGAAGAGCTGGCCGAGCACGTCGAATCTACCGGTCAGTGGCTCTGTCTCATTGTTGTCCTGGTTCGCCTGAGACAGCAGCAGTTGAAACTCTGGTATATCTCTGCGCGTCAGTTTAACTCCGAAGCGTTCGTTGAGGGACAGAAGCGAACGCTCGACGGAGGCACGCATTTCTTCGTCTTCATGCGTTCCAAAAGTCCTCCGCGATTTCACTCCCTCGGTGAAGCTCCGCCACGTAGGCGCACCCATCGGTTTTAAGGTCAAATAGCAGGTTCAAACCGAGTGACGCTCCGAACGTGATCTCTAACATACCGTCGACTACTGGAAGGTCGGCTCCGCCGTCCCAGCTAGAGAACATGTCGGCGATAGCGTTGACGGCTCCCTCAACGTTTGACGCTCCCTTCACAAAAATCTTTAGGCAGCTGACGTAGTAGACAGGTAGCACATCGCTTGCCGGCATTTGCAAAATACTTTGTAGAGTCGGATGCACGACCTGCAAGCAAAGCAAATGCAATCGCTGAGTCACTGCGGTTCGCAAGCGCACTGGTAGAAGCGTTTCTCGTGTGACATCGAACGCGCACCGCTCCTCTAGAATTCGTACATCTATGTACGGCGTCTTCATTCTTGTGGACTAATATTATGTTGACATTAATTCATATTCGGTGTGTTTTGAGTAAAGAGACTTGCAAGAATGCTAGATTATTAATTCGTGAGAATGGAGAGGTTACAGAATCGAATAATTATTTATCCCCTTGACACTAGTGGCAGGGTACCCTGTAGTAATTGTTTGAAACTATGGATTGACAGCGGCGCGTCTCTGGAAATGAGCAAATGATCGCTTCCACCGTTTCTCACTTTGTACAGAATTGCGATTTCCTTTCTTCGTATTTTTATAAAGCAAACCTTGCTTTGCCTCTATCCCTTGGCTTGGCTACATTCATGCAATCAAATAAGCAACTTGTGTCGCTGGCTATGTGCCACTGACTATGTGCCCGAACGGACAACTTCGGCAATGGGCATGTGCAACTGAACATGCACCCATTCTTGGGTGCATGTCCTTGGGTGCATGCAGTCACAGTGGCACATCCTTCAGAATGGATGTGCCACTGTGACTCAACGAACATGAAGCCTCAAACGTAATTTAGATACCTGTCGTTCTTCTCTATGGGTACACCTCTAATTCATTTATTCATTTTATTTCGCATCGTGGATGTTGGAGATAGTTGATCTGAAGAACAATGCGAGGCTTGGGGGACTGTACCTCCAGTACAAGGTACAGCGATAGCAACGGGCTCGGCACACATTTTCTTCTTAATTTTCTTCTCAATTCCCTCAAGGCGCTTCACACATCGCCTTAGTCCTGTCGACGCAGACAACTAATAGCTACAGGCAACGAGGTCGTTTCGTCCGCTGCTGATGCTACCTCGCTAAATAAAACAAGTTTCGCGTCATTTAGATTGCAACATTGCGTTGTATCTGCGTGTATTTATTTTTTTCTTTGGGACTCACGCGGCGTTACCTGTGTGAGGTAGCAGCTGGTGCTTGGCGCCGTCGAGTGCGCCTCGGTGATAGCAGGTGTAGTCCAGGAAGTTGCTGCACGGGTCAACGGTGCGGTTGGCACGCAGGGACAGCTCGAACACGAGCTCGCCGCAGCAGAAAGCCTCCGACGGCGGAGACGCGTCGCCCGCGCCGAGGTCGCGCGTGTGTCGCAGCGCCCACACGGTCACGCCAACCGCGGTGCCCAGCAGCGCCGATAAGCACACGTAGTCCAGGTGGACGGGGCCGAAGGACACCGTGCCGCAGCCGAGAGCGGGTTGCCGGTCGGTCTCCGCCGCCGGCTCGCGAACGGCGTCGGCCATTGTTCTGCCCCGCTCCAAGATTGGAACGCTCGGGCCACGATTCGCGAGATGGGCTCGTGGTCACTTGCTCGTCTTGGTGTTGTCGTTGTTGTTGTTGTTTTGACGAAAATGACCTTAGACAATGGCACACATTTACTACCAGGGATTGATTGGCCAAGAAGCGGATGGTAGAGAAATAAGATGCAGGGTAATAGTAAGAGTAATAATAATAAAACTATTAAAGCTAGAAAGTATTGATGATATGATTCTGTATTTAACATTGACTTAAGAACACCGGACTCTGAAGAAGAACGTGTTGAGAAAGAAAAAAAAAACTTTAATGATATGGAATGCAGAGAAGTTGGCCTGAGGTACTTTCGTCTAGCCAGCGACTCTGCGCGGGCGAAAGGGGACAGGGAAGACCATGTTGTTTAACAGTCAGTCTATTATAAGGAAAAAGAGAAGCAATTCAAAGCTGGAAAGGGACGAGGTAAAGAAAAGAAAGAGAAACCAGGGCTACATGATAAACGAAGTATAACTGGGATTTGCATTATAATTTTATAAGAAAATGAACGCAAAACTCCAACTTGTGTTGCAACATTCTTTTGCTCAAAATGAAAAAGCACGTAACTGGGCCTGCTACGTTTGCCCACGACGGTGGTGATGAAGATGACTTCAAGGATTGTGTCGCAAATCAGCTGGATCGCTCCCAGAAAAGCAAGGTCACCCATTTATTTCGTGGCCTCTTAACGATTTTAATGCACAGATGGTTAACTGCATATGTAATAAGGAGCTGCTTATATCAAAATTTGCGAATACGAATCGAATAAGAATAGGATACGAATACTCTGCTTTGAATATCGAATCGAATATTGAATAATCATATGCACATACAGTTATTAGCAAGTTGTGTTAATTTGTTAGGTTGGAACATTGCAATTACCATTATCAAAGTTAAAAAACTACACTAGTACGCCGTTATCCTAAAACACTGTGTATTTTGCTCATGATAACTTATGATATTTAGTAATTCCCACTAGCTGTCCTCGCCAGCCTGTTCCTTATTATACCGCATCAAATGCGCGTAAACTCGGAGGCGCTTGACCCTGAGCAAGTCGTCACTCGTCGCAATCGCCGTCAAGCAATAAGCTCAGAGTTAAGAGTGATACTAAAAATAAAAGAAAGAAAAAAGAGGCGCACCCTTGGTGTCCGCAAACCCGTGCCCCTGTCTTCTGAGAAACCTGCTTTTTCACAAAGCTAGGCGTTTAATGGCTAAGTGTGCTTTACAGGCAAAATATCGATAGCAGCACGAAATTATCACAAAATTCAGCACAATATCCCCAAAATATCTTTAGAATAGATAGAAACAAATGCTATGAACCGTGGTTGTTTCCGCACAGCCAGCAATATATTCCATTTGATTCGGATATTCGTATCCAAGCGGATATTCGACTATTTTCAAAGATATATTTTTCGAATAGAATAAGTATTATTGAAAGAAATTAACTAGTCAGGGGTCTGAAGAAGTGGGTAAATGCAGTTAAAATAAAAGGAAGAAAGAAAGATTAAGGCGACGGATGGATGGATGGATGGATGGGATTGGACCGGACAAAACGGGACGGGACGGACGGACAGATGGATGGATTACAACTCCTCACGCGTTGAAAGGGATGGCTGATCACCTAACATGACAATTATGATTTTGCACACCATTCACGTTTTCTAAATCATAATTCTGAACGTTCACAAATGATAAACGTTTGCACGTCGTCCACAGTCGGGCACATTCAAACCTAATCACGGAATCTCGTTCAGGCAAGTGTCTCTCAGGATATTTAAAAACGTCTTGAAGGAGATCTACTGTAGCCATGTTTATAAGCACCATGCTGGAATGTTTCCCTGAACTTCCTCTGCAACTCTGCGTGGTAGCGTTTTCTTTATTTGTCTGAAACTTGTATTTAGTGCGAAAATGCCGCAACGTGAACACGAAGGACGTTGCGCTACTTCCAACCGTGGGTTTATTGAAACTGCAAGTGCTACTTTTATACGTATGCATTTTGCAACCATCGCTTCCACCTCCAACAAAACATTACCGCACAGAAAGAGTTAATCCCCTACTCCTGGAAGACTACTGAAGCTACATTGACGCACGTGTCCCCTGCGTGATTGATAAGTTGCGCTTCTAGTATACATGTATTTTCCTCTCCAGTTTATCGTGCGATTTTGTCAGAACTTTGTTAGCTTGAAAGGCAGTGTCACTGGCGCCTCTTACAGTGGTTGGCCGGATGCCCAGTGGGTCGATTGTTCATAATCAAGTTGTGTTTCCGTGCGTGTCATTTTAACAACGGTCCATCTGACTTACGTATACTGATTTGGAAACCGGAGGAATTTGGTATACTGTTCCTTTCCTGTACTCGGTGTATAGTATCGCGACTTTCTTAGGAAAGTAAGGTTTCTCCCGATTGCTCATCATGGAGCAAATTCTTGGCCACTCACAAGCGCCTGAAAAAAAAAGAAAGCTGACATAATTCGCGATGTCGGCGACCTATACGTGGCGCGCGCGGTAAACTAAGATGGCTGTCCGGAGGAGG
The DNA here is from genome assembly GCF_050947875.1 of Dermacentor variabilis. Taxonomy (NCBI): domain Eukaryota; kingdom Metazoa; phylum Arthropoda; class Arachnida; order Ixodida; family Ixodidae; genus Dermacentor; species Dermacentor variabilis. Next base: position 45,854,105 of record NC_134572.1, read on the forward strand.
ATCGCGGACGAAGCGGAGGTACGTTGGCTAGAAGTAGAGGTGGCGCCAACGCCCGCATGTTCGCGGCCAAAGCGCGCACCTTCGATTCATGCCGCCACCACAGTGGCCGAGGTGGCGCTGCGGTCAGCATTGCGATGTCTCTCACATCACGTGGGAGTGCCCCAGGAGGCCTCCGCACATAGACAGTCCCATATTACACCAACATCCACTAATGAGGAATAACAATTGGAAGGCATGGCTTGCGGACGAGGGTCGGGAGAGCCAGTTGGATCTTCTGGACCAAGCCCTGCGAGCCGCTCGTGCCAGTGGGGCCCTGGAATAGGGGTTCCAACCATCGTGCCTTATTTTGTTTACATTGAATAAAGTTTTACTCTCTCTCTCTCTCTCTCTCTCCTAGCCCCTCCGCCTCTTTCCCTCGATATCTGTGCATGAGTACGTATGAGTGTCGTCGTCTCGGTTCGACGTAGCGCGCATGTAATATTTGCGGTGTTTCCTTTGCGGTGAAAGATTGCTCGTTAGCATGCAGGCTTGAGTTTCGTGCCCTGTTCCAGCCAAATTGATCCTCGCGTGAGGAAAGCGAAGCAAACGCACTCCTTAGTGCGAAACTGCACGTCCGGTTACGTATCGTCAAGGAAGATGGGAAACGCGTCACTTTGTTTTCTGTGCCAAAGGACGCCGAACGTTTTGAAACGTGGCGGTGGGCTGTCCCCCGGGCTGACAAATTTCTCGACGAGAAATCAGCCCCCTGTGAGCTTCACTTCCACGAACAATACATTTTGCAGCACGTCACGCACGTGATCAACGGCGAAACAGTCGATTACCCGTGATCAGCCCGTGTTCACAAGCTACACAGTGCTAACAATTTACCCAAATGTTCCGTCGCACCTCTCCAAGAAAGCAGCCCTCACCACTGCTGTTGACAGGGGAGGACTTTTATATCCGTCAGATCAGCGGAACGCACTGGTGACATCACTGGAAAACACTCATCCACTGCTTCAGTGTGAAGCAAGTAAGAAGTGACAGCTTTATGGATCTGGTATGTTTTCTCCAGCTTACCAAGTTGAACCTCGTTGGCTGTCCTGAACACCGAAAATCAATTATGAATGGAATCATAAAGTTTAATGTCCTCACAAGGCTCCATTTCTGCGTCAAGTCTCACAACGTGAAACGGGACGAAACGCGGGAGTGAATGAAGATGCTGAAACTATCTCGAGTGCTCTGAATTGTGCCTTGAGAACCTTGCTACAAACCTTTCTTTTTTATCAATAATTTTTAGTTTCAGTTATGTGCAGTTTCTTTGTGATTTGTGTTGCGAAGAAGTCCTCTATTTCGTGAATACAATGTGCAATTAATGTAGTTTTTGCAACCTGGATGTGGTTGCTGAGGTTCGTGACTGTTTCTGCTGTATTCCTTCATTAGTTGGAGCTATCCGTCGTGAGCACGGACATCGTATGGGAATCACGAGTATCTCCCTATCGAGTGCGTTGCGATAATCAATCGCTCTAAGAGCTGAAACTGCATGTACAACTTGTACCTTTAAGCATGTTTTTGCATGTACCTTTAAGTCCTCACTGGCGCTTTTGACTTATCGGCGCGTTTCCTGCGCCGTAAAGGTCTGAGCCCAGGACTGAGCCCGGTTGGCTACCCTACACTGGGGAAAGAAAGAAGAGGGAAAAACTAAAAGAAGAAGAGAAAGTCCACTGGGCGTCAGAGAGTTTCTTGGAACAGCGGTAGCTACCATTTTCCGCATCTACAGTGACCCATGTCGGCGTGAAAGATGTTCGTTGAATTGCCTTACATACGTACACATTGCCATACACTCAGTGATACAAGCTGGTCCGTGCGATTGTTGGCTTGGATTCCTTTTCCCTCAGCACAGCAGCCCGATGCGCTATCCATTCGACGATGGACTACCCGGTCACCCAACTAGCCCGAAAAACAATTGGAGACATAGATAGATATAATGTTAGCCCCAGGAAAGTGAGTGAAGTATCCTGAGATTGCTAACACATTAAGAAGAAGACAAAAGAGATAGGTTAACAAAATTCAGAGCCCTTCCACTATGTGAAGATGGAAGACCTGCGAAGCTGTTTAGCGCACGAAACAGAAGTGACCAAGAATATTGTACAAAGGTACGAATATATTTATTGTCCTAATCTGTGGTCATCGTAGTGATATAGGTACGCACACATATTCGCGTATCACCTCTGCTATTAAATGTGTCCGTTACGTAAGACAATGAATAGCTCATCCCCCCGTAAGCGCGACCTGCACATTATGACGACAATATAGAAGTGAAATTCTACGCTGGAATGATGAGCGTCAACGGAGCCACCTGTGGGAGACGGCGACGACGACGAATGCGCGAGCAGTGGGACTAACGCGTGTGCGTGGTGGGCGTCAAGAATTTTTTGTCTTTTTTGAAGAAGACGTACAAAAGCTTTTTTTTTTCCGAAAACATCTGTTCTTACCCTTGTGCCTGGGACCTCCTTGGGTCCCAGGTGTGACAAAGATAGTTCAAGGGCGTGGTACAGGTTCCCGCGCCCACAGGGGTATGTGCCATTGATCTTGGACCCTTTCTGCAATATCACCAGGATCTGCCCACATGATGTTTTGTCAACAACGCGGACACGTTTTTTTTTCCAGATCATAGCCATAGATAGCTTCGCTGTCCAAATAAAACAGGGAATCCAGAATTGCTAAGCTTCTGAAGGTGCTTATCAAGACCGACTAACACGCAATTAAATGTGGGCATGACTTTAATACCAGGCCCTATGCAGTTTAGCAGCGGGAGCAAGCATAGGGGAAAAAATGTTTTTCGCGCTTCTAAGGCGCGTAACATATTCTCCGGTCTCATGATTTCAATTTAACCTTTAAGTGCGTGGTAGTGCTCGCTTCGTAGCGCCACAGCACTTTCGCGTAATATTCGAGCTTGGCATTTTTTGCTAGATGTTGCGTCTCACGCCGAGAACAGCATAGCAGCGTCTGTTCATTCATTTTGGGATCGACAACAGACGACACTGCAGAGGGTGAAGCTGACGCCATCTGCACTTCTTCAAAAGATGGCGGTGAATCTTGCGAGAGCCTGCTGCTTCCGTGCAGTAAGGAATTCAGCGCCAGAGGAATTGCTGAAGCCTGCCGATTTATTGCGACACACAGTTATGTTGCCGGTTAATAATTCTAGAGGAAGACGCCTTAGGGATACTGGCGCACATTTAGCAGTAAGCCGGAGTAATGAACGCGTTCTAGAATGCGCGCTCATCATGTAATATAATCATATAATAGCGTATGCTGTTCTGATATGCTCCAGAGAAGAAATGAAAATGGATTAAAACTACAACGCTTGTACACGTGTACGTTTTCCTGTGGTTGGCTCGGATTTATTCTGATAAGGTCTAGTCCGTCAATTGAGCTTGCGCAGCATTTGGAGAACCTTGACAGCGTTCGCTAATCATGACATGTACGCTCTGCGAGACTGCGAGTGCTTCAGGGAGAACGTCTCGCAGGAAAGGATGCGATGATGTTTCGGAACTATATTTGGTAGTGTTTTTCTGAAAACGTTGCCAGAGCAGAGCTGAAAAGGCAAGATGACGCGATAATTTCAGTGGAGTGTTAGCACAGGGGTGTATAGTGGACAAGACTCAGAAGCGGATAATTTTATTACTACAGGGCAGGTTGATTCCATTATGCTTACGCCAGCGACTCCTACTGAAAATGAAACAATTATCACAACCCTAGAGAACAAAGCTGCAGGCGGGGAAGACGAAATAAAGGCCTTACCTGTCAAGAACGTCGCTCATCTTATTACTCCTGTATTAACCCATATAATAAACGAGTTGCTTACACGTGGTGAGTTTCCAGATGAATTAAAGATATCTAAGGTCACCCCGGTTTACAAGGGTGGCGATAAAAAAAAAGCTTACCAACTACAGGCCGATATCTGTTTTGCCGGTGTTTTCCAAGATATTTGAGCGTGTTAATAATGATAGCCTTATGTCTTTTTTTCCTAAAGACGAAATAATTACGAAGTCGCAGTATGACTTTCGAAAGGATAAGGCACAAACAATGAAACGTTCCTTTCCTTCGAGCGCTTCCTAACCTTACGTGAGGCCTCCTTACAGCGAAGGACCGATGGAGGAAGCAAGCGTACTCTGAAAGCTCCCTTCACCCGTCCTCACGTAAGGAGCGGTTGCCGCATGCCTGGTTTCGAAATTATCTTTTAAAAGCTTTACGCGCACACCATTATTCAATAAAAACATGTTGTATCGTCGCACAATCTTTAAATTGAAGAGCTAATATAGAGAACCGTGGACGTTTTCTTCTAGTTTTGTTCACTAAACTTTAAAAAGTAGCGCATTACAGTGCAAAACTTGATGTGCTCCAGCAACGCTGGTACGCTGGCGTCGTACAACGCCTAGCATCGCCTAGCAACGCTTCCATGCCGCACGCGTGACTGAAACGAACATGCCTGGCAAGACGTACCGTGCTCGCGCTTCTCCGCAGGTGGGCGACAGCGCGCATGCGCAAGCAGAGGTCACGTGGTTAAGCAGTGAATTGAAGCGCTCGTTCAGGGCCAGGAGCGGCGTAAGGACGCATGAAGGTAGCTTTAGAGCTACCTTATGCTCAGGAAGCACCAAGGAAGCCTTCACCGAGGGCCCCTCAGTAAGGAAGCTTTCAGAGTGACATAAGGTAGCCTCACCGCAATGAAGGCTTCCTTACTGAGGTAAGGAAGATTTCATTGTTTGGCCCTAAGTCTACAGAACTAGCTTTAATAAGCATAAAGGACAAAATAATTGAAAATATTGAGAACAAGCTGCTCACTCTCGGGATTTTCTTGGATTTAAAAAAGGCATTCGACACTGTGCAACACGATATCCTTCTTAAGAAGCTTGCTGCGTATGCGGTTCGAGGAGTAGCACAGAAATGAATTACATCATATCTCTCAAATCGGTATCAGTATGTATGCGTCGACAATCTGGTATCACAAAAATTGAAAGTCGAATATGGCGTCCCTCAAGGATCAATCTTAGGACCCCTCTTATTTCTTGTATACATAAATGATATAAGGTCAATACTAAACTCCCCTGAAATAATAATGTATGCTGAGGACACTAATATCTTCTTTACTGGGACTAGAAAAGAGGTCATAGAATCATCAGCTAACAGTTACCTCTTACACCTCTCCAGGTGGCTTAAAAGCAACAGGCTGAGTTTAAACACATCCAAAACCAAATAAATAATTTTTATCCAGCAAATAAAAGAGACCCCTGCTGTGTTCATCTGAACTTTGAGGACACGTTACTGGAAAAAGTTACAAAGCAAAAGTTCTTGGGTGTGTGCTTTACAAAGGACCTTACATGGAATACTCACGTTAAGAAATTAAAAAGTGAGCTATCTCGAGTTACTGGCTGCATGTATCAAATACAAAATATACTACACACCTGGTTGAAACAAACATTATACTACTCACTTTTCTATTCAAAACTCAGTTACGGCATTTTTGTCTGGGGAACTACGATAGCTTCAAACTACAACAAACTAATCATTGTACAAAAGAAAATATTGAGAATGTGTGAGAACTATGTGGGTGACAAGGCATCCACTTGTAGGGTGGATGCCTTGAGTAGGGCGAGGGTGTGGGTGCAGCGTTGGTTTGACTGTATCCACATCATCAGGATTCTGATGAGCGTCTTTTCCGGTATCGGCGTCCCCTCGTGGTAGACGTTCAGCTTTAACTCGTCGCTGGTGGGGACTGTGTGGTTTTGCTTTCCTCTCCAAACTCTTAGGAGCTCGGACTTCTCAGTGGAGCAGGCTAGCCCTCTTGCACTGACGTAATCCTCTACGCACGTGGATGCCTCTTGTAACTTCTCTTCTTTCTCTCTGAGCGAGCTTGCGTTAACCCAGATGGTGATGTCGTCGGCATACATCGCATGGTGTATGCCGTCGATTTCTTTTAACTGTTTTGCCAAGCCAATCATGGCTATGTTGAAAAGCGTGGGGGAGATGACCGACCCTTGAAGCGTCCCTTTGTTTGGAGTAAGCAACTTCTCTGATCGTAGCTCTCCCAGGCCAATCGTTGCCCTTCTGTTTGAAAGGAAGGCTTTGACGTAGCCGTAGACTCTCCTCCCGCAGTTCAGGTCGTTCATGCCCGTGAGGATAGCCTCGTGGCTTACATTGTCAAAAGCCCCCTCGATATCCAATGCCATTATAATATTCTCCGCGCTCCTGGGGACGTTCGAGTACTTCTTCTTTGATTTGAAGCAGTACGTCTTGGGTCGATAATTTTGCTCTGAAACCGAACATGTGGTGGGGATACAGTTCGTTGTCCTCCATGTACTGTTGTAGTCTCAGCGTCACCACTCGTTCGTACAGTTTTCCCAGGCACGATGTGAGCGAGATCGGTCTGAGGTTCTCAATTTGCAGTTTCTTGCCCGGGTTAGGGATCATGACTAAGTCCGCATGCTTCCACTCCTCTGGGACGGTCTCAGCTTCCCAGTGTTCGTTGAGAAAGTCGGTTAATTCTGCGACTAACTCTTCACTGAGGTTGCGGATGAATGCGTTATTGATCTTGTCTGCACCCGCGGCCGTGTTTCTGGTTGTGTTTCGAGTCGCTGCATAGACCTCTTCTCGCGTGAGAGAACCTGGGTGTGATGTGTGGTGCGCGACGTGGTGCGGGGCTCGGGACGGTCGAGAGCAGACGACGCGGAGTGCACGCGCGCCGAGCTGGAAGGAGGAAAAACGACGACGCCGAAGAGCGCCCGGCACGTGAACGCGCGGCGCAGGAAAGACAACAAAAGGAAGAAAGCAACCAATGAGAAAAGACCATGGGGCGTCGGGCAGCCAATCAGTACATGCCAAATCGGCCAGACCACGACAAAAAGCGTGGTGCGCTGGCAGAACGGGGGCGACACGCAAGAGGACACGGAGGGAGACGCCGGGGAGACGCCAGGAGAGTCCCAGGAAACGACGGCGGGAGGAGGTCAACCACCGGAGCGGGCGTTGAAGACGGGCCGTCGGGTTCCGGACCCGAGCCCACCAGGACTTCACCCGCCCGGGGCCTCCTGCCAACCTGTTCCTGTGCGTCGCCCGTCTACCTGAGCGTGCCGTCAGCTCCTCAAGGCCGGTGAGCTTTTGCGCCAGTGAGCAGGACGGGAACAGTCGGGCTTCGGGCCCGAGTTCTACGCCAGCTGCCCGGCCAGAACGCCGCCCCGTCTGCCGTGCCGCCTGCTGCCCAAGGCCGGCGTTCGAGCCTCCGTGCCCGTGGGCGAGAGGGGAGCAGTCGGGCTACGGGCCCGAGCTCTCTGCCCGGCCAGAACGCCGCCGCTGTCCACTCCTGCTACCCAGCCGCCAGCGTTACCTCTCCTCGCCAGAGCTGGCGCGCTCCCGGCGCCCGGTGCGCCCGGTCGGTCAGCCTACGCCACAACCTTTGGTGAGACCGGCGCCACCCCTTCTGCCAGCTTGTCGCCGCGTTGCAGTGTCGAGACTGCGACGCGTCCCCGCCCTTGTGGGCACGCCCAGACTCGCGCCCTCGTTAACCTCGTTAAAGCCCTAAGTGTGTTCTTGTTTTCTTGTATTTTAAGCATGCTTTCTATTTTCTTTCTGTTTGCTTTATGCTTTTTGTTTTTTGTTTGATTAAAAGTCTTTGTGTGTGCGTCCAAACCAACGGCTTTGTCCTCAATTGGGTTCTCGGAGGCTCCGCCTAAGAGAACCAACCGAACCATTGAGAACACGAACCTTCGCACCCCACATTTGGGTCATCACACTGGGTAGTGACCACTACATACTCAAGACGCCAGTAACTTCGGACAGGCTAAGGCGTCAGCTGGGATCGGCAAAAATTACGGACTGAAGCGCTTTTCGAGAGGCATGCGATAGGAATCTCGCCGAGAACGGGATCCAATCGATAGAAGAGTGTGGAAAAATGCTCAATTAAAAACGGCGCAAGTACACCAAAGAAATCGCGCGAACGACGCAGACGCCCGAGGTAGACGCCAGACTGCTCAAGCTGTGGGAAGCTAGACGCGGGCTCACCAAGAGGTGGAAGAAACAAAAATACAACGGGAAGCGAAAGCGAAAGCAGAGGAGTACGCGGCGCAATTGGCAAGGCAAAATTGGCAGCAATTCAGCGACTCCCTCAACGGAACTTTGAACACAGCGAGCACGTGGAATATCTTCAAGGCTCTCATAGATCCGACCAAGACCAAGGCAGAAAACAACAAAACCATTTACCGGTTCATCTACCAGTTCGAGGGACCAGACTCGGAACTCCTGGAGAAGGTACGCGTTAAGTGCTTCGGGGACACATACCCAGCAGCTTACGCCGAGCGCTACCGGGGAAGAGAAAATGTTAACCTGGTCAGCGCTTCTAAATTATATTTGCCATTGTTTCGGCATTTACATTATGCATCAGTCTAAACCTTCGTTCTTTTCTGAAATGTTTCTATGTACTGATCTATTTACTGTATATGCTATTTATTTTTGGGCCAGTGTTTCTATGTTTTTCTTTCCTTTGTTAACTTCTGATGTAAGCCAATTTAATTGTTATATAATACTTATTGCTTATGTATCTTCTGCTTTTTTGAAATCTGTCACGTTGAAGCAAAAGTAATGCTTTGTTGACATGTATTCTGAATAATTGAATTTTTCGTTGCTGTGTGCTGTGTGTTAATGATATGTTTAGCAAATATGTATGGGAATGATATGTCATGCTGCCTTGAACTGTAGGGGCGCAGAGACTCTGTCAGACATTTTGCCTTCACCTCTGCCCCCTACACGGAGAGAATCCGTGAAACAAACAATAAAGAAGTGAAGGGAATGTTCTATTCTGTGTGAAGTCAGTACGGTAGCCCGTACTAACTGACTAAATGCGCATGTGTATGCTGGACGAAGGCGACAAATGCCGCCATCAGACGGCGACAGGCGCGACCCTCAGATCGTGTATGCATTTCGACGCCCGCGGCAGCGTCTGACATTGAAACGCTGCGCAGAAATCGGGCAAGCGCCGCATAAAGTTCGTGCTGCGGGACCGCTGCCTGAGCTGCTCGTGCCTGTAGCACACGTATCGCACGTAGAATAGCATGTAGAAGAATTGGCTGGGCGAAATATACCACAAGCTCCACATTCTGGCCGCCCTGTGCCACCCGGCGCCCGCGACAGCGCGCACTGTCGAGCGCAGCGACAGCGCCGGGTAAGGCAGCTCGGTGGGATCCTCGTGGAAAAGTGGACCCACTATACAGTCAATGTGACCGTTAAGCACTTCCAAAACCGCCTTGCTCCAGCCTGGGTGCTCGAAGATGGCCTGCCAGAGAGTAGAGGCCAGCTGGACACCCACCAGCGCCGCAGTGATGTATGTCTCACGGCGGGCTTCGGCCCTGATATCTGCGTACAGGATGGGCGATACCACGATGGCGTCCTCCAGGAGGAAGGCGTACGCATCCAAGCCCCTTAAACGCGTCCAACTCAGATCACCAAGACCGCGGGCGTCGGCGTGCAGCAGCGTCTTGCGCTGAAAAGCTCGGACGGCGATGACGTTGGTGCAATAGTCTTCCGTCAGGTTCGGCAGGAAAATCTGGTACCAGTGCGACAGCTGCGTGGGTAAGAGCAACCGCAGTCGCGAGATCAAGGCATGCGCCTCCTTGGCGTCTTCGGGACTCGCGAATATGTCGGTGGCATCCGCGATGACTGCCGCGGAGATGGAATCGTAGAGGGAGCGGAGTGTCTCGTCTCTTTCTTGGTTCGTGAACTGGTGCACTGATACCAGGTCCCACAATTCGAAGAGGTGACTGGTGTCGGTGTCACAGAACTCGGTCCATAGCGCGGTGCCTTTTTCCGCTGTGCTGTCTAACAGGAACCCTGTTTCGAAAAGGGCAGCCGTGGTTCCGGCGATGAGGAAGGCTACTGATGTCGCATGGAAATGTGGCGAGTCGAGTATGGCGAAGACCGTTCGGATGACACTGGCGTGATTTACCGTGACCATCATGGTGTCGCTGCAGCGGTACGAGCAGACGTCGTTCATATGAAGCCGCCACTCATCGAGTGATGCTCTCGGGAATAGCTGGCCGAGCACGTCAAACCCGCCATGTAACAGTTGTGTTTTATCGGTCCCCACACTCGCGTGGTTCAGCCGGAGTCGTAAATCTGAGAAGCTTTTGCGCGTCACGTTAACTCCAAGGCGCTGGCTGACGACCGATATCGTGTGGTCGATGAGGGTGCTAGTCGGTTTCCACAGGATGTTCCCAAACTTTCCATATTCAGGCGTTTGGTAGACTACCGCGTTGAAGGGCTTTTTGTTAGTCTTAAGGCTCACTTGTAGGCGGAAAGTGAGCGATATTCCGTACTTGATCTCCAGTATACCGGCGGTGTCGACTATTGAAAAATCGGTTGTGCCACTCCACCTGGAGAACATGTCGGCGACATCGTTGACGGCTTCCTTTGTGGGTGACAGTCCCTTTACGAGAACAAAGAAGCAGCTGAGGTAGTAAGCGTGTAGGACGTCGCTTGCAGGCGTTCGTAAGGTTCCCTGCAGTGTCGGATACAAGACCTGCAAGCAGAGCGAATGCTATCGCTGAGTCGCTGCGGAACAATCTTAAGCAAATGCGGGTGGAAGCGTTTGTCATATGTCATTGGAGTTGCACTGCTAGTACGAAATTTGCACAGCCCTAGTTGCAACACAGGCAGAATTCGGAACTGTACCCTTAGGGCGCATTTCTCTACGAATAACACTATAAATGGTTTCCAGCATTGTTAAGCAGCCGAAATGAAAGCAGCAAAAGTACTCTTTTCGGGAGAATGATACACGGTGGGCTGCCATGCTAAAGAGCCTTCCGTGGAGCCACAACGTATTGCTTCAAGCGCAACTTTGCTTCAAGCTACAGCAGTTTGTTATTTCCAAACATTATCGCATAGCAACTAAGTCATAGCGCATCGATCAACACCCTGAGAGCAGCCAAGCGTTAGACACACGTAAAAGGTTTCTCAGACACGTGAATACGCGTCCGAAATATGCGATGTGAATGTATTTTATAAAGGCGTCATATGTTATATCCCTCCGCCAAACGTCGGTCGTGCACACAGGAAAGGCACATTTATTACGGTGCAGTTATTCTGCCGGCCGCCAAGAAGGGCTGGGCAGGTGCCGATCAGCTTGTTTCTAAGTGCCCCTAGGTCTAACCGATCTGCTTTTTACCTAGTGTAATTCGATCCTATTAGATCATTTGGCATGTGAAAATAAATATACTGGCACACGCAAGCCTCTGGAGAGCACCTGGTATTGCAATAAAGCGGGTGGCGCAGTATCTGCACAGGGGCAGCGGGGAACCAGCGCTGGAACCACAGCCGGATCCAGGGCGTTCTGATGGTTCGGGCCACCGAACCCGGAGCGCGCCGCGGGGTGTACGCATACAAGATCGGCGTACACCGTCGGCGCGCAGAGGCCTCTGCGAATCCCCAACGCACGGACTAGTCTGGATTCTTGCTTTGGTGCCTGAGTCACTGCCAAAGTATACTAAATAATGCCACGCTGTTTGCATTTACTTGTGCCGATTTTCACGAACTTCGCAGCCTCAGTTGCAAGAAACTACGCGCGCATGCCTAGATAATTTCTGTGAACTGCCGGCCACATTTTCTTGCGATAGAAATTATATGGACACTCCAGGCGCATTTCTAGCGTCGCCGCCGCCGTGATGTTCCGTATAAAGTCCAAGGGCTATAAAACCGTCGCCGTGCGCCGTATGCTGTATGTGCGAGTGAAAGTCTGTGAGGGTGAGTCGGCGAACGCGGTTCAATCTCGCGTGCGGGAGCAAGGAACGCCGGCCGGAAGCGTCTCGGGTGGCTGCTAGGGTGCCTCGATGTCCTCCTCGCCCGCCGCTCCGTACAGGGCGAAGACAGCCGCGGCGTCTACTACGGCGTTGGGCACGCGAATGGCGGACGCCGTAGTAGGCGCCTTTGACACGGACGCCGTAGAGACGTCTTGCCGGCGCTCGTGTGTCTTGAAAGCAATCTCCGACATGGCCAAAGCGCGCGCCCGCAAGGGCCTCATCTTAAAAACGATCTGCGATGTTTGCAGAGGGCGCGTAGTGCCGGTAGCTTCGTATGCGCTGTGCTTTCAGCGTTTCGTTCGCGTTGAAGCGAGAGCTGCTCGAAGGTCGTTTGCTGCTGCCGTGATTGCTCACTCCAGCATTTCGACAGCGAGTTTCTGCGCTCATCGAGGGAGATGTGTTCATGTTTACCTCCGCGTGCGTGACACCCCGCTTGCTAATTTAGTTAAAACACGTTGACGGGCTTGTTGGTCTGAATCCACGATAGAGTGTGCAAGCGCGACTGAACAAGGACGTAGAAAGAAGCAGACACACAAAGACAGCTCTGTGTCTGTTTCTTCCTGCGCCCTCGGTCGGTCGCGCTTACATATTCAATCTTTTTAATTTAGTTAGTAAGCGAATGTTCACAAGTCTAACAGCCAGGGAAACTACTATGCTCGCAATCGGTGCTTCGAAACTGCAACTCTTTTTCTTTCGAGCTACTCTGCCGGCTGACTTTCTTTAGTATTATGCAGCGCACGCATACCTCCGCATTGAAAAGCTCAGTGTTGGCTTCAGCGAGTCCATCTCGGTGATAGCAGGCGTGGTCCAGGAAGTTGTTGCACGCGTCCACGGTGCGGTTGGCGCGCCGGTACATCTCGACGACGAGTTTCTCGCAGCAGAAACCCGGCGTCGACGGCAGCGGAGGCGGCTCGTCCGATTCGCGGTGGAGCACGTGGCGCAGCGCCCACACGGTTAGGCCTAGCGTGGTGGCTATGATCGCCGCCCAGCACACGAACTCCGGCGGAACGGGGCCGAATAGCGTCTTGTAGCCGCCGCGTGGGTGTTCAGCGTGGGACTGCGTCGGCAGTGCTGGTCCAGTGTCGGTGTCGGTCATCCCTCGGCGCCGTCCTTGCGAGAGAGTCGGTCGTGGCGCTATTCGCGAGAGCGGCTCGTGGTCGCTTCCTCTTGCGGCTCGGTTTACAGTAAAATTTACGATGTTGTTGATGACGATCCTGTCATTATTGATGATGATGATGATGATTTTCAGGCTATTGGCGCATACCCACAATTAGGGAGTGAACCGAGAAGCGGCGATATATATATATATATATATATATATATATATATATATATATATATATATATATATATATATATATATATATATATATATATATATATATATATATATATATATATAATAAATATATAAATAAATAAATAAGAGTTCATAAATAGTTATGGAAGAAAAAGAGGATAAATCGTACAGGGTTGGTTGAAGATGAATGAATCGAAGTTCAGAATCTCCCCGCCCTGTCACCTCAGACTGTGCTCAATGGCTCGTTAAAGGCGACCCACCGCATGTGCTGTGGTATCGCTCCAAATACGCCGAAAGGACAAAACTACTAACAAACGGCTTCGTCGCTTAGGCCTGCCGCTTCAGGATGCCCACGAGATCCTATTCTCGCGATAAATATTAATCACCGCGATGCAGTTCAGTGCATACCCGTGAATGCGGTTAGGTCGGTCGGATTTTCGGCGAGTAACATATGAGCAGAACGTATGTAAAACTGCTATATGCCGGCTGCAGATGAAGTGACCACTGATTTGACTCTACGTAGTGCTCTGGATTGGACTTGTCTTGAAGGCACCGGTCGCGAGACGGATGCCTAGATGGTGGACTGGGTGTAGAATTTTTAACGCACTTGGTGTTGTAGAATTATAAAGTATTGCTCCGTGCTTGATTGTTGTCCCCAGCTGTTTTTATTGTGCTGGCATATGCGTGAATTGTATCCCCCCCCCCTCCTTTGTAATGTCTTTCGGGGACTTTAGGGTATTAAAAAAAATATCAAGGCGGGAGCGGACAAGACTGTTAAAGACCTTCAGAAGGCACTTTCGATCACTACCCCATGTAGTGTGTGACAAAAGCTTGAGAAGGTTCATTGTTTTCAGACATTTTATTTTCAGATTTTCAATATGGGGAATAAATGTGAGCTTTGAGTCTAAAGTGATTTCAAGGAATTTATGTTGGCTGCTCACAGAGAGTTGGTCTCCCTTGATTGTAATACTGTGCAGTGGTGCTACCCTTCTCTTGTTTGAGAAGAGTACGCAGGTACTTTTTTGTGTGTTCATATTGAAGCCGTTCTTATCCGCGCATTTTGATAATTTGTTTATCCCACGCTGCACTTGCCGTTCCCAGATAGCAATATTGCATGATTTGAAACTTACTTGTACATCGTCAACAAAAACGGAATAAGACATTGCGCGTGGAACGACTGGATGCAGGCTGTTCATTTTTACAATAAATAGTGTGCAACCAAGTACGCCCCCTTGCGGAACACGTTTCTTGGGTGAATTATTTAGATAAAGCATTACAAACTTTTACGCGAAAAGTGTGGTTAGACAGATGGCTTTCAATTGTGTTTAAGATGTTCCCACGAACGCCCATGGCGGAAAGATCGCGGAGGATCCCGAATCGCCACGTCGTGTCGTACGCTTTCTCTAGGTCTAGAAATACTGAAAGGAAAAACTGCTTATGAATGAATGCATCTCTAATGTTTGCCTCAGTGCGCACAAGGTGTCCTATTGTCGACCTTCCCTCACGGAAACCACATTGAAGGTGTTATATTTTGTCGTTACTTTTTAGAAAGCTGAATGAGCGTTTTTTCATAATAATCATTTTTATAATTTTAATAATGAATGAGCATTTTTTCAAAAATTTTGCACCGACAGCTTGCTAGCGCTATTGGCGTGCAGCTGCTGGGTCTTTCCCTTTTTTAAGAACGGGGATGACTATAGCTTCTTTCCAGGACGGTGGAATATACCCCGCCGCCCACATGCTATTGAAGAGAGATTGGATTGTGTCCAGTGTTTCAGGGTGTAGGTGCCGAATCATTTCGTATATGCATTGTTTGCTATGTTTGCTATGCACGCACAATGAGGCCACTGTAACCCATCGCCCTTATGTTCCCATGTATTATATCTGATATGAGAAATATGGAGCACGTGTTTCATTTCTATTGCGATAGAAATTATATGGACACTGCAAGCGAATTTTTGCCGTCGCTGTCGGCAAAGA